>NC_091293.1:75069769-75127269 GCF_038502225.1 Cherax quadricarinatus
ACTTTCATCATCATTCAACACTTTCACGTCACTCACACATAATCACTGTTTTTGCAGAGGTGCTCAAAATACAACAGTTTAGAAGCATATACGTATAAAGATACACAACATATCCCTCCAAACTGCCAATATCCCGAACCCCTACTTTAGAGTGCAGGCATTGTACTTCCCATTTCCAGGACTCAAGTCCGGCTATATAAAAATAACCGGTTTCCATGAATCCCTTCACTAAATATTACCCTGCTCACACTCCAACAAGTCGTCAGGTCCCAAATACCATTCGTCTCCATTCATTCCTATCGAACACGCTCACGCACGCTTGCTGGAAGTCCAAGCTCCTCGCCCACAAAACCTCCTTTACCCCTTCCTTCCAACCTTCTCGAGGACGACCCCTACCCCGCCTTCCTTTCCCTACAGATTTATACGCTCTCCATGTCATTCTACTTTGATCCATTCTTTCTAAATAACCAAACCACCTCAACAACCCCTCTTCTGCCCTCTGACTAATGCTTTTATTAACTCCACACCTTCTCCTAATTTCCACACTCCGAATTTTCTGCATAATTTTACACCGCACATTGCCCTTAGACAGGACATCTCCACTGCCTCCAACCGTCTCCTCGCTGCAGCATTTACAACCCAAGCTTCACACCCATATAAGAATGTTGGTACTACTATACTTTCATATATTCCCTTCTTTGCCTCCATAGATAACGTTTTTTTGTCTCTACATATACCTCAAAGCACCACTCGCCTTTTTTTCCTCATCAGTTCTATGATTAACCTCCTCTTTCATAAATCCATCCACTGACACGTCAACTCCCAAGTATCTGAAAACATTCACTTCTTCCATACTCCTCCTCCCCAATTTGATATCCAGTTTTTCTTTATCTAAATTATTTGATATCCTCATCACCTTACTCTTTTCTATGTTCACCTTCAACTTTCTACCTTTACACACACTCCCAAACTCGCCCACTAACCTTTGAAATTTTTCTTTAGAATCTCTCATAAGCACAATATCATAAGCAAAAAGCAACTGTGTCAATTCCCATTTTGAATTTGATTCCCCATAATTTAATCCCACCCCTCTCCCGAACACCCTAGCATTTACTTCTTTTACAACCCCATCTATAAATATATTAAACAACCATGGTGACATTACACATCCCTGTCTAAGACCTACTTTTACTGGGAAGTAGTCTCCCTCTCTTCTACACATCCTAACCTGAGCCTCACTATCCTCATAAAAACTCTTTACAGCATTTAGTAGCTTACCACCTATTCCATATACTTGCAACATCTGCCACATTGATCTCCTATCCACTCTATCATATGCCTTTTCTAAATCCATGAATGCAATAAAAACTTCCCTACCTTTATGTAAATACTGTTCACATATATGCTTCAATGTAAACAGTTGATCTACCCATCCCCTACCCACTGTGAAGCCTCCCTGCTCATCCACAATCCTACATTCTGTCTTACCTCTAATTCTTTCAATAATAACCCTACCGTACACTTTTCCTGGTATACTCAATAAACTTATTCCTCTATAATTTTTACAATCTCTTTTGTCCCCCTTCCCTTTATATAAAGGGACTATACATGCTCTCCGCTAATCCCTAGGTACCTTCCCCTCTTTCAAACATTTATTAAACAAAAATACCAGCCACTCTAACACTATATCCTCCCCTGCTTTTAACATTTCTGTCATGATCCCATCAGTTCCAGCTGCTTTACCCCTTTCATTCTACGTAATGCCTCACACACCTCCCCCACACTCACATCCTGCTCTTCTTCACTTCTAAAAGATGGTATACCTCCCTGGCCAGTGCATGAAATTACCGCTTCCCTTTCTTCGTCGACATTTAAAAGTTCCTCAAAATATTTTCCCCATCTACCCAATACCTCCATTTTCCCATCTACTAACTCTTCTACTCTGTTTTTAACTGACAAATCCATTCGTTCCCTAGGCTTTCTTAACTTGTTTAACTCACTCCAAAATTTGGAGAGCATGAAATCACATCATCGGAGGGTGTCCAACAAGGAGATCCTCTTGCACCATTTCTCTTCTGTATAGCAGTTAGGGAAATCAAAGTCAGACTGACCAGCGAGCTAAACATCTGGTTCCTAGATGATGGCACACTAGCAGGTACAAAGGAATCCCTCCTACATAACCTTACACAGGTAACGACAAGGGGACAGGAAATGGGTCTCATCCTGAATCCATCCAAATGTGAAATCATCTCAGTCAGTCAACAAGTGATAAATGCAGTGAGATCAAAACTACCAGGAGCAGCAGTCATTGCCCCCACAAATAGTGTCTTGCTAGGAGCACCTCTGGGAAGCAATGCCATTGACACAATTCTCAGGAAGAAATTGGAAGAGTTAAGGAGAATGGAACAACGAATAGGCAATCTGGACACCCACGATGCCTTGTATAGGAGTCAGGAATCGCGGGAAGAACTAAAAGCCATAAATGAAATCGAAAGAAACCCAAAGTATTTCTTCTCCTATGCCAAATCAAAGTCGAGAACAACGTCCAGTATTGGGCACCTACTTAAACAAGATGGGTCCTACACAGATGACAGCAAGGAAATGAGTGAGCTACTCAAGTCCCAATATGACTCAGTTTTTAGCAAGCCGCTAACCAGACTGAGAGTCGAAGATCAAAATGAATTTTTTATGAGAGCCACATAATTTGGTAAACACAAGCCTATCTGATGTTATCCTGACGCCAAATGACTTCGAACAGGCGATAAATGACATGCCCATGCACTCTGCCCCAGGACCAGACTCATGGAACTCCGTGTTCATCAAGAACTGCAAGAAGCTCCTATCACGAGCTTTTACCATCCTATGGAGAGGGAGCATGGACACGGGGGTCGTCCCACAGTTACTAAAAACAACAGACATAGCCCCACTCCACAAAGGGGGCAGTAAAGCAACAGCAAAGAACTACAGACCGATAGCACTAACATCCCATATCATAAAAATCTTTGAAAGGGTCCTAAGAAGCAAGATCACCACCCATCTAGAAACCCATCAATTACACAATCCAGGGCAACATGGGTTTAGAACAGGTCGCTCCTGTCTGTCTCAACTATTGGATCACTACGACAAGGTCCTAAATGCACTAGAAGACAAAAAGAATGCAGATGTAATATATACAGACTTTGTAAAAGCCTTCGACAAGTGTGACCATGGCGTAATAGCGCACAAAATGCGCGCTAAAGGAATAACGGGAAAAGTCGGTAGATGGATCTATAATTTCCTCACTAACAGAACACAGAGAGTAGTTGTTAATAGAGTAAAGTCCGAGGCAGCTACGGTGAAAAGCTCTGTTCCACAAGGCACAGTACTTGCTCCCATCTTGTTCCTCATCCTCATATCTGACATAGACAAGGATGTCAGCCACAGCACCGTGTCTTCCTTAGCAGATGACACCCGAATCTGCATGACAGTGTCTTTCCATTGCAGACACTGCAAGGCTCCAGGCGGACATCAACCAAATCTTTCAGTGGGCTGCAGAAAACAATATGAAGTTTAACGATGAGAAATTTCAATTACTTAGATATGGCAAACACGAGGAGATTAAATCGTCATCAGTGTACAAAACAAATTCTGGCCACAAAATAGAGCGAAACACCAACGTCAAAGACCTGGGAGTGATTATGTCATAGGATCTCACCTTCAAGGACCATAACATTGTATCAATCGAATCTGCTAGAAAAATGACAGGATGGATAATGCGAACCTTCAAAACTAGGGATGCCAAGCCCATGATGACACTCTTCAGGTCACTTGTTCTATCTAGGCTGGAATATTGCTGCACACTAACAGCACCTTTCAAGGCAGGTGAAATTGCTGACCTAGAAAATGTACAGAGAACCTTCACGGCGCGCACAACGGAGATAAAACACCTCAATTACTGGGAGCGCTTGAGGTTCCTGAACCTGTATTCCCTGGAACGCAGGCGGGAGAGATACATGATTATATACACCTGGAAAATCCTAGAGGGACTAGTACCGAACTTGCACACGAAAATCACTCACTACGAAAGCAAAAGACTTGGCAGACGATGCAACATCCCCCGAATGAAAAGCACTCAGGGGTGTCACTAGCACGTTAAGAGACCATACAATAAGTGTCAGGGGCCCGAGACTGTTCAACTGCCTCCCAGCATACATAAGGGGGATTACCAACAGACCCCTGGCAGTCTTCAAGCTGGCACTGGACAAGCACCTAAAGTCAGTTCCTGACCAGCCGGGCTGTGGCTCGTACGTTGGTTTGCGTGCAGCCAACAGTAACACCCTGGTTGATCAGGCTCTGATCCACCAGGAGGCCTGGTCACAGACCGGGCCGCGGGGGCGTTGACCTCCGGAACTCTCTCCAGGTAAAATCCAGGTAACTCCAGGACAAGATTGGAGTCCAGGACCAAAAATTCATTGACGAAGCAATGATCTGGGATAATCCAACGGGCTCTGAATCCAGACCTGCTTCCCCCAACAACTACAAACAATCGCACTGGGATGGTCCAATAGTGGAAAATATAGCCTCAACAATGCTTCAGAGTGTGTCAGGGAAGGATAGAGCCCGCCTCCTGGCAGTGAGAGCCCCTCATGCTGGGGACTTTCTGTTGGCTGTTCCCAACTCCAGCCTTGGCACACGCCTCGACCCACAGGCCATCCGCATCGGTGTTGCCCTTCGACTTGCCGCCCCTATTCTCGCCGAACACAGGTGTATTTGTGACAGTGAGGCAGCAGACCGATTCGGGTACCATGGTCTTGTGTGCCGTAAATCCGAGGGAAAGACTGCAAGACATGAGGAGGTTAATAACATTATCAAGAGGAGCCTCACAACAACTGGATGCCCAGCAGTAAGGGAGCCACCCCAACTATGCAGATCTGATGGCAGCCAGAAGCGTCCAGATGGTATCACCCTTCAAGCCTGTGCATCTACCTTGGCTGATACCTATCTCCAATACACCAAGGAGGAAGGAGGGGCAGCTGCCAGCTTCAGGGAGTCCCAAAAGTCTAGAAAATATGGAGAACTTGCCCATCATTATATGTTTGTTCCCATAGGCTCAGAAACCCTTTGCTCATGGGGAAAGAGTGCATCTAAATTCCTTAAGGAACTGGGAAAAAGACTCATCAGGGTAACTAGGGATCCCAGGGCAGCTAGTTTTCTGTTCCAGCGGCTCAGTGCGGCTGTTCAAAGGGGTAATGCCTGCTGTATTTTGGGCACACGCCCCAGATCTGAGGAGCTGGATGAGATTTTCGCCTTATAATCGGTGATACGCACGTAACAACATGTACCTTATATGCCACCTTTATATCAACAATGTATCTCTTAAATCTTCTGTGCCATATTATGTAATAAAATATTCCTATTAGTAAAAAAAAAATATATATTAAAAGATGGGGTGGCAGGGAAAGTGGAATATTCAAACGGCTTCAGGAAGAAATCCAAATATTCTTCCTTGAAGCCTTTTTATCCACTTCTCCGAGGCTATGAGTCCCACAATTTACACCAGAGATGAACCCCATCCTATATATATATATATATATATATATATATATATATATATATATATATATATATATATATATATATATATATATATATAATGTGTGTGTGAGTGAGTGTGTTATATGAAAGATGGAGAACGTCGAGGATAGGAAGCTAGCCTTCGTTTTTGAGTTCCAGTGTAAACTCTATAGGTGCCTCAACAGCGCTATCGAGCCATCTACAAAGTTTACATTGGAACTCGAAAAAGGAAGGCAGACTTCCTTTCCTCGACGTCCTCTCGTGCAGGTCCCCCGACAGCAACAACCTTCTCTTCAAGGTGTACAGACAGCCTACTAACATGGATGATCATACATTTCTATTCACACCATGATACTCGCACTACAAGAAGTGTTTTTATTAATTTCTTATCGTTTATTCACATCTCTCGCTTTTTTTCTTTGATGAGATATCTACATAAAACAAGCCTTAGCACGTCTTCAGTTTCCGCTTTTGTTCATTCGAGAGTGTAGGCTCAGGACACAAGCTATCCTTAGCAAATCCCCCACGTAACATTCTTCCAAACTATTCATATATATATATATATATATATATATATATATATATATATATATATATATATGTCGTGCCGAATAGGCAGAACTTGCGATCTTGGCTTAAATAGCAACGCTCATCTTGCCATATAGGACAAGCGAAAATCTGTGTATGCAATAATTTCGCCAAAATCATTCTGAACCTAACGAAAAAAAATATAATTCACTGTGTTTGTTTAGTATTAAATTATTGTAAACAAATCTAAAATATATTTAGTTGGGTTAGGCTAAAATAAATTGTTCTTGTTGTAATAAGGTTAGGTAATTTTTTTAAGATTCTTTTGGAGCAAAATTAAAAAAAAATTACATTAACATTAATGAAAAAAATATATCTTTAAACGTATAAGAGAAAATTTTAGAAAGGTCTTAATTTTAAATGAGTTCTTGCTAATTGACCAGTTTTACATATTCGGCACGACATATATATATATATTATATATATATATATATATATATATATATATATATATATATATATATATATATATATATATATATATATATATATATATATATATATACATATCCCTTCAAAAACCATCAAAGACCTCACTACAAAACGAAGTCTCTCGTAACTTCACAGCAGGCGTCTACACCTTACCCTGTGGACACTGTTCCAAGAAATATGTAGGGAAAACAGGCAGAAATCTATCGGTCAGTCTAAATCAGGGGTCCCCAAACTCTTTACCTCATCGACACCTTCATGAAGTTTCAGATTGTTCATCGACCCCCAAATATTTATTATATGAAAATAATTTAATAAATAGTACTTTAACTAATAGTACTACGAATAATAATAATAATAATAATAATAATAATAATAATAATAATAATAATAATAATAATAATAATAATTATAATAATTAATAATGACCTTTTTAATTGAAACTGTAAAGGATGCATCTGATGAGAGTCAACAAGGGCACTGATAGTTGATTGGAGATTGACGAGTTTTAGTCCCAAGTCACCATGCTTTTCCAGGTTCAATCTGTTCCTCTGTTCAGTTAGAATTGCATTTGCATGTGTAGGACCAGCTTCAACCATGTACGGACTTGTGAGAGCAAATTAAAGTTGGTAAACCACTGCACAAGGCGGGAGTATTTAGCAACAGTTTTTACATTGCTCCAATAGTCACTTCAGCTTTTATTCCTGTAGCTTTGAGAGTTGGGAATGTACTGACTCTCCAACAGGAATACTACACGTATGTAAATCTTTCCCGGGACAGGAGAGATGAGAGAGACAAGGGAAAGGGTGGAAGGTGACAGATAAACAACGGACCCCCTTTTAACCCCCCTAGTTATTTATCGACTCCTTCGTTAGTCCCAACGACCCTTAGGAGTCGATGGGACTAACGAAGTCATCAATATCGACCCTTAGGGGTCGATATCCCCAAAGTCGACTTTGGGGAACCCTTGTCTAAATGAACATCGAAGTGCCTTCAATAATGGTGACTTAAAGAACACCTGTGTCCTCCACAAAAACTCCACAGGACATGTGATGAGTTAGAATGATGCACGACTCATCGTAACTGAACCTCAGACGCCGACGGTGCCTAGAAGTCTCATTAATTGCCATCACTGACACCGTGGAACATAATACCAGAAGCTACAAAATTTCAAAAGCACTGACATACATGATACTCAACCATACTATGCCAAACCTGCCTCACAGCACAGGAATCATCTGACCTCATGGGCTACCTGATACTATCTTGAAAATCCTCACTTGCATTTTAGTCAGGTCACTACAAGTCACTCACGCCTAACTTTCAACCTATATATATTCTGTTATATTCGACCTTTGTATATTAGAAGTAATCAAGATCCAGGAGCTGAAACGTTTTCCAGTAAATAAGTCATAGTATTTGCTCGCCTGCCTTTTTAAACCATCCAACTCATGCGCTTTCTTGATCTTAGTTGTTTCAGGTTTTGAGTTACAATTTTTCGAGTGACATCCTTGATGTCCCCAGAGAAAATATGGATATAATTGCTCAAATGCTGAAACTCAGCTGGCGATGCCACTTCTAGAAACTGTTACTGAGACTATATATATGAGAATTTGGCGATACTCGGGTCGAAATCAAAGTTCCAGAAGATTGTGAAAAATTTAATTCTAAATGCTAAAGGAATTCACCGCATCATCTAACCCGTTCTGATCGCTTTCTAAGATCCAGGTCAAAGATGATTTAGGTTAATCCTGAAAGCAGTGGTCAAATGCCCCAACTTTGTAAAAGCAACAATTCAGAGCCTCACCTCACGAATTCAGATCATAACGCCCTCCTTTTTCACTAGCACAGGAAAAGCAATGTAGGAGACTCTTTAACTGTTCTCGAAGAGAATGAAGACCAGTCACTCGAGCCAGCTCTGAAAGCTGACATCAGTCAATACATACTATCCACAGGATGTAAGCTCAGCATATACAGTACTTCCCAGAATTGGAGAAGGTAGGAATAAGTGAGAAATTCTTTCTCTGTTATTTTTACTGTTGCTACCGTTCCCCGGTAGGGTCGAGACGAATTCCTTGATCTCAAAAATGATTCAAATGATTCAATCGTATCGAAGTGTCAGCGATCTCACGATAAATAAAATCGAAACAGGTTAGAAGTGAACCCGGATATAAGAATGCGCTCTGTCCAGGTCAGACGTGAACCCGGATATGAGATGAGCTTCGTCGTCAACACAACCTCGCATTAAGCAAGTGATAGAGAGTAAATAATGTTATTCGTCGAGTTAAGATGTAATTCCCATTTCAATTCAAATTTATTTTAAGGTTATGAGACAAGTCAAGTAGGAGCCCACAGTAGTGTTATTTTTTTTTTTTTACCACACTGGCCGATTCCCACCAAGGCAGGGTGGCCCGAAAAAGAAAAACTTTCACCATCATTCACTCCATCACTGTCTTGCCAGAAGGGTGCTTTACACTACAGTTTTTAAACTGCAACATTAACACCCCTCCTTCAGAGTGCAGGCACTGTAGTTCCCATCTCCAGGACTCAAGTCCGGCCTGCCGGTTTCCCTGAACCCCTTCATAAATGTTACTTTGCTCACACTCCAACAGCACGTCAAGTATTAAAAACCATTTGTCTCCATTCACTCCTATCAAACACGCTCACGCATGCCTGCTGGAAGTCCAAGTCCCTCGCACACAAAAACCTCCTTTACCCTCTCCCTCCAACCTTTCCTAGGCCGACCCCTACCCCGCCTTCCTTCCACTACAGACTGATACACTCTTGAAGTCACTCTGTTTCGCTCCATTCTCTCTACATGTCCGAACCACCTCAACAACCCTTCCTCAGCCCTCTGGACAACAGTTTTGGTAATCCCGCACCTCCTCCTAACTTCCAAACTACGAATTCTCTGCATTATATTCACACCACATATTGCCCTCAGACATGACATCTCCACTGCCTCCAGCCTTCTTCTCGCTGCAACATTCATCACCCATGCTTCACACCCACATAAGAGCGTTGGTAAAACTATACTCTCATACATTCCCCTCTTTGCCTCCAAGGACAAAGTTCTTTGTCTCCACAGACTCCTAAGTGCACCACTCACCCTTTTCCCCTCATCAATTCTATGATTCACCTCATCTTTCACAGACCCATCCGCTGACACGTCCACTCCCAAATATCTGAATACATTCACCTCCTCCATACTCTCTCCCTCCAATCTGATATCCAATCTTTCATCACCTAATCTTTTTGTTATCCTCATAACCTTACTCTTTCCTGTATTCACTTTTAATTTTCATCTTTTGCACACCCTACCAAATTCATCCACCAATCTCTGCAACTTCTCTTCAGAATCTCCCAAGAGCACAGTGTCATCAGCAAAGAGCAACTGTGGCAACTCCCACTTTGTTTGATTCTTTATCTTTTAACTCCCCGCCTCTTGCCAAGACCCTCGCATTTACTTCTCTTACAACCCCATCTATAAATATATTAAACAACCACGGTGACATCACACATCCTTGTCTAAGGCCTAATTTTACTGGGAAATAATTTCCCTCTTTCCTACATACTCTAACTTGAGCCTCACTATCCTCGTAAAAACTCTTCACTGCTTTCAGTAACCTACCTCCTACACCATACACCTGCAACATCTGCCACATTGCCCCCCTATCCACCCTGTCATACGCCTTTTCCAAATCCATAAATGCCACAAAGACCTCTTTAGCCTTATCTAAATACTGTTCACTTATATGTTTCACTGTAAACACCTGGTCCACACACCCCGTACCTTTCCTAAAGCCTCCTTGTTCATCTGCTATCCTGTTCTCCGTCTTACTCTTAATTCTTTCAATAATAACTCTACCATACACTTTACAAGGTATACTCAACAGACTTATCCCCTTATAATTTTTGCACTCTCTTTTGTCCCCTTTGCCTTTATATAAAGGAACTATGCATGCTCTCTGCCAATCCCTAGGTACCTTACCCTCTTCCATACATTTATTAAATAATTGCACCAACCACTCCAAAACTATATCCCCACCTGCTTTTAACATTTCTATCTTTATCCCATCAATCCCGGCTGCCTTACCCCCTTTCATTTTACCTACTGCCTCACGAACTTCCCCCACACTCACAACTGGCTCTTCCTCACTCCTACAAGATGTTATTCCTCCTTGCCCTATACACGAAATCACAGCTTCCCTATCTTCATCAACATTTAACAATTCCTCAAAATATTCCCTCCATCTTCCCAATACCTCTAACTCTCCATTTAATAACTCTCCTCTCCTATTTTTAACTGACAAATCCATTTGTTCTCTAGGCTTCCTTAACTTGTTAATCTCACTCCAAAACTTTTTCTTATTTTTAACAAAATTTGTTGATAACATCTCACCCACTCTCTCATTTGCTCTCTTTTTACATTGCTTCACCACTCTCTTAACCTCTCTCTTTTTCTCCATATACTCTTCCCTCTTTGCATCACTTCTACTTCGTAAAAACTTCTCATATGCTAACTTTTTCTCCCTTACTACTCTCTTTACATCATCATTCCACCAATCGCTCTTCTTCCCTCCTGCACCCACTTTCCTGTAACCACAAACTTCTGCTGAACACTCTAACACTACATTTTTAAACCTGCCCCATACCTCTTCGACCCCATTTCCTATGCTCTCATTAGCCCATCTGTCCTCCAATAGCTGTTTATATCTTACCCTAACTGCCTCCTCTTTTAGTTTATAAACCTTCACCTCTCTCTTCCCTGATGCTTCTATTCTCCTTGTATCCCATCTACCTTTTATTCTCAGTGTAGCTACAACTAGAAAGTGATCTGATATATCTGTGGCCCCTCTATAAACATGTACATCCTGAAGTCTACTCAACAGTCTTTTATCTACCAATACATAATCCAACAAACTACTGTCATTTCGCTCTACATCATATCTTGTATACTTATTTATCCTCATTTTCTTAAAATATGTATTACCTATAACTAAACCCCTTTCTATACAAAGTTCAATCAAAGGGCTCCCATTATCATTTACACCTGGCACCCCAAACTTACCTACCACACCCTCTCTAAAAGTTTCTCCTACTTTAGCATTCAGATCCCCTACCACAATGACTCTCTCATTTGGTTCAAAGGCTCCTATACATTCACTTAACATCTCCCAAAATCTCTCTCTCTCCTCTACATTCCTCTCTTCTCCAGGTGCATACACGCTTATTATGACCCACTTTTCGCATCCAATCTTTACTTTAATCCACATAATTCTTGAATTTACACATTCATATTCTCTTTTCTCCTTCCATAACTGATCCTTCAACATTACTGCTACCCCTTCCTTTGCTCTAACTCTCTCAGATACTCCAGATTTAATCCCATTTATTTCCCCCCACTGAAACTCCCCTACCCCCTTCAGCTTTGTTTCGCTTAGGGCAAGGACATCCAACTTCTTTTCATTCATAACATCAGCAATCATCTGTTTCTTGTCATCTGCACTACATCCACGCACATTTAAGCAACCCAGTTTTATAAAGTTTTTCTTCTTCTCTTTTTTAGTAAATGTCTACAGGAGAAGGGGTTACTAGCCCATTGCTCCCGGCATTTTAGTCGCCTCATACGACACGCATGGCTTACGGAGGAAAGATTCTTTTCCACTTCCCCATGTTATGTTATGTTATGTTATGTTATGTTATGTTGTAAAAATGCAGAATAATAATTAGCGTCAATAATAAAAAAAATATATTGAATGATGTTTTCTATTTTTAATCTTTATTTTTGTGACTCTTTTACAAACAAAAATTAATGGAGTCCACAGTGATTTTAAAAGTATCTCAAGAGTGGAATAAAGTGAAAAAAAAAGGTTGAGAACCGCCGATCTAAAAACTTTGCCCAGGTGATCTTACAGAAATAAATCTGACAGAAAATGAAAAAACCTGACCCCCCACCCCCTCCCTTTGATCTGACAGTCATCACGTCACTTGACCTGAACTGGCAGCGACCTGGCCCGGCGGTACCAGACCTGTCCCGTCACCAACTGGCCTAATTGGTTTCTAGAACAGTGGTTTTAAATAATATATGTACTCAATAAATGTCCTCAGTCGCTAAGACGTCGAATTACTACAACACAATAATTCTTTAATGAGAGTCTGATTTTACTAGTTTGTCTCTTCAATCATTCGTTTACAGTAACAACAAATAGCAACAACAAAAACAAAACCAACAACAACAACAACAACAATAATAATAATAATAATAATAATAATAATAATAATAATAATAATAATAATAATAATATCAACAATTATTTTACGTTATTTATTTCAAAGATTCAACTAAGCAGATACTTGTACCATACACAGCCTCACAATGGTTCATCTTCCCTGGCTGCCTCTCATACACAGCCTCACAATGGTTCATCTTCCCTGGCTGCCTCTCATACACAGCCTCACAATGGTTCATCTTCCCTGGCTGCCTCTCATACACAGCCTCACAATGGTTCATCTTCCCTGGCTGCCTCTCATACACAGCCTCACAATGGTTCATCTTCCCTGGCTGCCTCTCATACACAGCCTCACAATGGTTCATCTTCCCTGGCTGCCTCTCATACACAGCCTCACAATGGTTCATCTTCCCTGGCTGCCTCTCATACACAGCCTCACAATGGTTCATCTTCCCTGGCTGCCTCTCATACACAGCCTCACAATGGTTCATCTTCCCTGGATGCCTCTCATACACAGCCTCACAATGGTTCATCTTCCCTGGCTGCCTCTCATACACAGCCTCACAATGTTCATCTTCCCTGGCTGCCTCTCATACACAGCCTCACAATGGTTCATCTTCCCTGGCTGCCTCTCATACACAGCCTCACAATGGTTCATCTTCCCTGGCTGCCTCTCATACACAGCCTCACAATGCTTCACCTTCCCTGGCTGCCTCTTATACACAGCCTCACAATGGTTCATCTTCCCTGGCTGCCTCTTATACACAGCCTCACAATGCTTCACCTTCCCTGGCTGCTCCCTGGCTGCCTCTCATACACAGCCTCACAATGCTTCACCTTCCCTGGCTGCCTCTTATACACAGCCTCACAATGGTTCATCTTCCCTGGCTGCCTCTTATACACAGCCTCACAATGCTTCACCTTCCCTGGCTGCTCCCTGGCTGCCTCTCATACACAGCCTCACAATGCTTCACCTTCCCTGGCTGCCTCTTATACACAGCCTCACAATGGTTCATCTTCCCTGGCTGCCTCTCATACACAGCCTCACAATGCTTCACCTTCCCTGGCTGCTCCCTGGCTGCCTCTCATACACAGCCTCACAATGCTTCACCTTCCCTGGCTGCCTCTCATACACAGCCTCACAATGGTTCATCTTCCCTGGCTGCCTCTCATACACAGCCACACAATGCTTCACCTTCCCTGGCTGCTCCCTGGCTGCCTCTCATACACAGCCTCACAATGCTTCACCTTCCCTGGCTGCCTCTCATACACAGCCTCACAATGGTTCATCTTCCCTGGCTGCCTCTCATACACAGCCTCACAATGCTTCACCTTCCCTGACTGCCTCTCATACACAGCCTCACAATGGTTCATCTTCCCTGGCTGCCTCTCATACACAGCCTCACAATGCTTCACCTTCCCTGGATGCCTCTCATACCCAGCCTCACAATGCTTCACCTTCCCTGGATGCCTCTCATACCCAGCCTCACAATGCTTCACCTTCCCTGGCTGCCTCTCATACACAGCCTCACAATGGTTCATCTTCCCTGGCTGCCTCTCATACACAGCCTCACAATGCTTCACCTTCCCTGGATGCCTCTCGTACACAGCCTCACAATGCTTCACCTTCTCTACCTGCCTCTCATACACAGCCTCACAATGCTTCACCTTCCCTGGCTGCCTCTCATACCCAGCCTCACAATGCTTCACCTTCCCTGGATGCCTCTCGTACACAGCCTCACAATGCTTCACCTTCCCTGGCTGCCTCTCATACACAGCCTCACAATGCTTCACCTTCCCTACCTGCCTCTCATACGCAGCCTCACAATGCTTCACCTTCCCTACCTGCCTCTCATACACACCCTCACAATGCTTCACCTTCCCTACCTGCCTCTCATACACAGCCTCACAATGCTTCACCTTCCCTACCTGCCTCTCATACACAGCCTCACAATGCTTCACCTTCCCTACCTGCCTCTCATACACAGCCTCACAATGCTTCACCTTCCCTACCTGCCTCTCATACACAGCCTCACAATGCTTCACCTTCCCTGGCTGCCTCTCATACACAGCCTCACAATGCTTCACCTTCCCTGGCTGCCTCTCATACACAGCCTCACAATGCTTCACCTTCCCTGGCTGCCTCTCATACACAGCCTCACAATGCTTCACCTTCCCTGGTTGCCTCTCATACACAGCCTCACAATGCTTCACCTTCTCTGGCTGCCTCTCGTATACAGCCTCACAATACTTCACCTTCCCTGGTTGCCTCTCATACACAGCCTCACAATGCTTCACCTTCCCTGGCTGCCTCTCATACACAGCCTCACAATGCTTCACCTTCCCTGGCTGCCTCTCATACACAGCCTCACAATGCTTCACCTTCCCTGGCTGCCTCTCGTACACAGCCTCACAATACTTCAACTTCCCTGGCTGCCTCTCATACACAGCCTCACAATGCTTCACCTTCCCTACCTGCCTCTCATACACAGCCTCACAATGCTTCACCTTCCCTGGCTGCCTCTCATACACAGCCTCACAATGCTTCACCTTCTCTGGCTGCCTCTCGTACACAGCCTCACAATACTTCACCTTCCCTGGTTGCCTCTCATACACAGCCTCACAATGCTTCACCTTCCCTGGCTGCCTCTCGTACACAGCCTCACAATGGTTCACCTTCCCTGGCTGCCTCTCATACACAGCCTCACAATGCTTCACCTTCCCTGGCTGCCTCTCATACACAGCCTCACAATGGTTCATCTTCCCTGGCTGCCTCTCATACTCAGCCTCACAATGGTTCACCTTCCCTGGCTGCCTTTCATACACAGCCTCACATGGTTCACCTTCCCTGACTGCCTCTCATACACAGCCTCACAATGCTTCACCTTCCCTGACTGCCTCTCATACACAGCCTCACAATGCTTCACCTTCCCTGACTGCCTCTCATACACAGCCTCACAATGCTTCACCTTCCCTGGCTGCGTCTCGAGCACATTTCTCCCTCCTCCACATCTGGGTCTGAAATGTCCGTTTCCATCCTCATTTAGTTAGAAATAAAGTTAAAACTTTGTGAGGTGAGCAGCACCTCACTTGAGGGACACCTATAAACACCTGAACCAATACCGTTAATGTCTCTTAACATATTTAACACCCATAACCAAATAATATTTAACGCACATGTAATATCTGTAACACACATTTAGTCCCCATAACCATACAACGGTATAACAAATTTAGCCATCTATAACCACGCATCTAACTTCCATAACACGTCCAGCGCTTATACTCACACAACACCTATAACTACACAATTAACCTTGCATTCGTTAACTACTTAGCCCTTGCAAGGAAAAAAAGGCTTACCCGTAGACTGTTCAGGGGTTACTGTTAACCCAAAGGTTTACTAATAACCATTAATAATTAAATAATCAAGAAAACAGAGACTTCTTAATACTCGACAAAGCTAATAATAAACATATAATCCATTATTAACACCTTTAACATATAATCCATATTAACACCTCTCTGATACAGCAACTCCAATTTACTGAAGAAATACATAATCAACCCAAGGAGTATTAAATCGTAAACACAAAACAAAAGCTAAATAAAAGTTAAACTGCCTTGTACATGGCGTTCAAACACTTGAAGTAATGAGACTGTGAGAGGCGGAGAGCCAAGAGCTGCCCTCAACCTCACTTAAGTAGCTGAAGTGAACACGCCTCACAGACCCCTCACTTGACAAGTTGACGTGAACAAGCGTCAGGAAATTTTTCACTTGAGCTGAAGTGAACATGATTCAGAGAATAGCTTAACTAGTTGACAAGAGCTATGGCTCAGTGGTGGACCGTCCGTCTCAGAACAGTCTGCAGAAACCTCGTTCGATTTCCGAGCATGGTGAGGTAACAGTGGTATAGTACACCAACACAATGTAAATAAGACACAATGAGGGTTTTGGCATTATATTGAGAAAATGCTTTACATTACAATACTGTAACCCGCAGTGCTTTATTTATAGGCTTACACCTATTGTCCCTATCCACCTAGCAGTAAACAAGTACTGCTGTAGATGGCATCCTGGGAATCAAGAGTGTACTATTGGTAACATTGTGATCTGAAACGAGTTGACATGATGCCCTGAAAACTGTGAATGTTCAACAATGCTCTCTCGTCGCAGACTTACAATGTCGTGGCTTCAACATTCACTACCAATGTGACAGATGGTAAAAATGAAGCGGTTTATATTTAAAAACCAACGTATATACGCTGAGACAAAAACACCTCTCGGTGTGTATATCCAGAGTACGTATGATGTTCAGCAACTGAGATTAAACTGTATATGATACAAACCCCTAAATAATTTGATGTCAGTTAATAATGTATTCTTATATCCACATACACAAATTCATTTGGTAATTTCCTCGCCATTCTCGCTATTACAGAACTTACTTCCCGTAATTAATGCTAATAATAGTCCGTCTATTTCTGCCGCTCACGTGACTGTATTGTTTGATATGTTGTCATGCTGCTGTGCAAACCAGAAATGTGGACTGCGGTATACTCTTTTGATTTACGGGCAAGTATCACCATCACAATGTGTGTGTGTGTGTGTGTGTGTGTGTGTGTGTGTGTGTGTGTGTGTGTGTGTGTGTGTGTGTGTGTGTGTGTGTGTGTGTGTGTGTGTGTGTGTGTGTGTGTGTGTGTGTGTGTGTGTGTGTGTGTGTGTGTGTGTGTGTGTGCATAATTAGGAAGAAGTGCATGATTCACAAATCAGAAATGTTCAGCTAATTTTAGCTACCATTGTCCCCTTCACTCAGTACCAACACCAGTACTACCACCACCACTACTACTACTACTACTACTACTACTACTACTACTGCTGCTGCTGCTGCTGCTGCTGCTGCTGCTGCTGCTGCTGCTACTACTACTACTACTACTACTACTATTACTACTACTACGACTACTACCACCACCACTATTACCACCACTACTAATACCACCACCACTACTTCCACAACCACCACTACTACCACAACCAACACAACTACCACCACCACCACTAATACTACTACCACAACCACTACTACTACTACCATCACCACTACTACCACCACAGTCATTACTGCTATCACCACCACCACCACTACTACCACTACCATCACAACCACTACCATCACAACTACTACCACCACCACTACTACCACCACCATCACAACCACTACCATCACAACTACTACCACCACCACTACTACCACCACCATCACAACCACAACAACACACAGCAGTGTAGTGCTGTACTGTGGTGTCCAGTACTGGTTACACTAATTACTCCAGACCTAATCCCTTAGGTTTCCTCTCTAATGAAAACATTCTAATCCCTCCCCCTTTCTCTTTTTTTTCTCTCTCTCAGAAGAAGAAGAAGAAGAAAGGAAGAGAAATAAAATGAAAAAGACGAAGAGTACGATTAGTAAGCGGAGACGGAGGAGAAAGAAGAAAAATATTACCCATAACTGTCTCACCCTGATACAATTAAAAAATAATTACTAGGATATATTATCATTTAATAGCAACGCTGTGCGACCCTAGTGGGTTTAGAGCTCGATTTTGATTATAATATTTAATAAAAAATATTTTTTTTTAATTATGGTCACGGGGAAGCGCTAAACCCGTGTAAATCACCCTGCACCCTAGTGAATGGGAGGTACTAGGAGCGCTAAACCCGTGCAAATCACCCTGCACCCTAGTGAATGGGAGGTACTAGGAGAGCTAAACCCGAGTAAACCACCCTGCACCCTAGTGAACGAGAGGTACTAGGAGAGCTAAACCCGAGTAAACCACCCTGCACCCTAGTGAACGAGAGGTACTAGGAGAGCTAAACCCGAGTAAACCACCCTGCACCCTAGTGAACGAGAGGTACTAGGAGAGCTAAACCCGAGTAAACCACCCTGCACCCTAGTGAACGAGAGGTACTAGGAGCGCTAAACCCGAGTAAACCACCCTGCACCCTAGTGAACGAGAGGTACTAGGAGAGCTAAACCCGAGTAAACCACCCTGCACCCTAGTGAATGAGAGGTACTAGGAGCGCTAAACCCGTGTAAACCACCCTGCACCCTAGTGAACGAGAGGTACTAGGAAGACCTTGATCAAGGAACAGCAGCAGGTCTACCTACCGTAAAACAAAAATTAATTAAAACTTCATCTAAGGAGACTTTTGGTTATGTATATTCCATCCCTTGTAAAAGTTGTGACAGCTTTTATTTAGGACGAACTTGAAAAATGTTTTGAGACCAGAGATAAACAACATAAATAATGCAATAACTACTGGACAAGAGTTCGTGGTGATGTTCGTTCCTGCAGTAGATACAGGCCGTTGTTCAGTGTGCACTAATTTCCCAGAATTATACCCGTGTACCCCTCAAGGTAAGTTCCTTGATGCTGCTGAGGGGCTCTTGATCTAGGGAATTGGATCTGAATACCGTCCACATCCCCCCCACAGGAGCTGTATATTCCTATGGGTTTAGCGCTTCCCCCTTGATAATAATAATAATAATAATAATAATAATAATAATAATAATAATATACCCCTGTAATTCTACAGTTCAACGAAATATTGCTGAGTATTTCCTATTAAGCATGATGCACAACATATTTCAAATCTGAGTTCTGGTATCTATAAGCTTGACACTTTTATAGTCCAGAATATTGTTCATAACCTTAAAGGTAAAAAATATTTTTCTCAAAAATACAGAGTGTGATCTTCGTCAGACGAACAATTTACCTTGAATTTGATACACAGGTTGGCCAAATGTACGTGTGTTAGGTTGGATTTTGGAGTCACATTCATGGAGTGGGCCAGTGAAGTTATTAATCTTCTCTATTTTTTTGTTTACCATGTCCTTAAATATTTAATTTGAATTAATATATACCTTTTTAATTCTTATATGTTGTATATAATTTTAATATATTTAAAGGTTTGTCTTATTTGAAGTTTATCATTATATTCAAAAATTTTACTATTGTTTATAGATGAAATTTTGGCCCAGAAGGTTTTATACAGAGCGAAGTGAGGTGTCACCTCACTTTGCTAGGTGTTCCCTCAGTGAGTTAGGTAACACCTCACTTTGCTAGGTGTTCCCTCAGTGAGTTAGGTAACACCTCACTTTGCTAGGTGTTCCCTCAGTGAGTTAGGTAACACCTCACTTTGCTAGGTGTTCCCTCAGTGAGTTAGGTAACACCTCACTTTGCTAGGTGTTCCCTCAGTGAGTTAGGTAACACCTCACTTTGCTAGGTGTTCCCTCAGTGAGTTAGGTAACACCTCACTTTGCTAGGTGTTCCCTCAGTGAGTTAGGTAACACCTCACTTTGCTAGGTGTTCCCTCAGTGAGTTAGGTAACACCTCACTTTGCTAGGTGTTCCCTCAGTGAGTTAGGTAACACCTCACTTTGCTAGGTGTTCCCTCAGTGAGTTAGGTAACACCTCACTTTGCTAGGTGTTCCCTCAGTGAGTTAGGTAACACCTCACTTTGCTAGGTGTTCCCTCAGTGAGTTAGGTAACACCTCACTTTGCTAGGTGTTCCCTCAGTGAGTTAGGTAACACCTCACTTTGCTAGGTGTTCCCTCAGTGAGTTAGGTAACACCTCACTTTGCTAGGTGTTCCCTCAGTGAGTTAGGTAACACCTCACTTTGCTAGGTGTTCCCTCAGTGAGTTAGGTAACACCCCACTTTGCTAGGTGTTCCCTCAGTGAGTTAGGTAACACCTCACTTTGCTAGGTGTTCCCTCAGTGAGTTAGGTAACACCTCACTTTGCTAGGTGTTCCCTCAGTGAGTTAGGTAACACCTCACTTTGCTAGGTGTTCCCTCAGTGAGTTAGGTAACACCTCACTTTGCTAGGTGTTCCCTCAGTGAGTTGGGTAACACCTCACTGGGTGAGTTGTCATCTGCGCTGAGTGAGGTGTCACCTATGAACATGTGTGTAAACACATGAATGCACTCAGGTTTTTTCCTGTTCTGACTGTGAAAGGGTGTTAATGTTGTAGTTTTATAACTGTAGTGTAAGCGCGCCTCTAGCAAGATAGTGATATATATATATATATATATATATATATATATATATATATATATTTATATATATATATATATATATATATATATATATATATATATATATATATATATATACATATATATATATATGCAATAAGATCACAGTAAACAGGTGATTTCAGAATATGCAAAACAACCACTCTGAAAGAATAGAGAAATTCCAAGCGCTTTCGTGACTACTCACATTATCAAGGAACTACTATAGTTCCTTGATAATGTGAGTAGTCACGAAAGCGCTTGGAATTTCTCTATTCTTTCAGAGTGGTTGTTTTGCATATATATATATATATATATATATATATATATATATATATATATATATATATATATATATATATATATATATATATATATATATATATATTTTAGTCTCTACTCCTGGTAGTTTTAGCCTTCAATCTTCTGATCAGGTAAGGTGATCTACCAGGAATATTATTTAAAGATTTTTTTTTAACCTGGTTACCCTTAATCACATTGAAGTACTGTTACCGTCCATTTTCTTTCTTTAATGTTACTGTACTTTAATAACCATCTCGTAACCAGTGTTTCTTTTTTTTTTTTTGTCATTGCCAGACGTTCGATATTTGGGAGCTAGAACCCCGGCGACGGGACTTGGTGGGACATATCGATTCCTCATCTCTCCCTTGCGATCTAAAGTGAATTTCTGCTAACCAGAAAGGAGAGGAGCTTTTCCATCCACACAAGATCAGACTAACATCGTCTACCAAGGTGGTGGAGAACTAAAAGAGTTCCGATGTTAAAGGTGTTGGTCTTTTCCGTCTCATTTGCAAGAGTTGCAGTGGATATAGTTGGTTCCATCACTCCTCGCTCATCAGTCGGTCATAAATACATCTTGACCATGACTGACTACGGGTTTAGTTTCCCAGAGGCTGTACCCTTGAAATCCATTACCTCACGGGTAGGTATACCCAGAGAAATTCTTTCCGATCAAGGAACACAATTTACTTCTGAACTAATGGACCAAGTTTATCAACCTGTGGATGTTCAACCTCTTTCCACTACACCTGACCATCCAAATTGTAATGGAAGAGTAGACCGACAACATGCCGTCTAAAGTCAATATTAAATAAACATTGTTTTCTTAAACCAACTAACTGGCATAGGTATCTGTCGTGTGTTCTCTTTGATATACGTGAAATTCCAAGTGATTTCTTTGACTATTTCCCTTTCGAATTACTCTATGCTAGGCAAGATTGTGGACCTCTATTTTACATCGAATGAAGTGTGGTCCAAAGATATCAGCCATCAAGTTCAAAGATCTTGGAGAAAGGTTAGAAGAAACCGCTGATTTGGTTGACAACCTGAATATCTCAGTGGAAACATACAAGACCTATTTTGACTAAAAGAGGTCTAAGCGTAGACTCAGTATTTATGATGAAGTTTTAGGTCTGTAACCAGATAAATCCAACAAATTATTAATTTCCTGGTGAGGATCGTATAACGTAGTAAAGGTCTGAAATAAGATGGATTATCTCTTGGATGTCAAGGGTAAGAAAAGAATGAATCATGTCAATATTTTGAAGCTGTACCATCGTAGAGAGGTTAACCTTCGTTTGATGAAGATACTATGTCTTACAGTTTGGTCAACAGTCATGATTCTCATGACTGTCAATTTTGTGTTATAGATAACGAATCTTACGCAGAATCGAAGGAACTTCTTGGTATTCCAACGGCTGTTTCTCCAACTAGTAACGCAGATGTCAACATCAACAGTGAACTATTTGAAAACGAAAAATCTCAAGTGCCTTATTAAATACTTTTTTAGATGTATTCTCTATCCTGTCCCCGTTCACTTACAGCAAGAGTTTGACAATGAAGTTGACAAACTATTAAAGTTAAATATCATAGAACCTTCTAAATCAGCTTCTGTTCACCAGTCGTCATGGTAAAGAAACCAGATAGCTCTTACTGATTCAGGATATCCGTTATTTAAATGTTATCACTAAATGGAATGCTGAGCCCATGCCAATAATCGATCATGACTTGTATAAATCTGAAGACTGTAAATTCTTCTACTGACAGAGGACTCGTGCAAGATGGTACGATGCCTTCCACCTTGGTCACCGCGTGTGTCATGTATATCTGGCTCATGAGAACTGTCTTTCCTTAAAGAATGTTTCAGTGTATTCTGATAATGTATACGTCATGATTCATGTCTGACATGACCATCTTACTACACTGTCGCTTATTTTACAGAGACTGAGAGCTCATGGCCCTACAGTTAAACCCCAGAAATGTTTTCTTGGATATTTTAAGGTGCAATACCTTGGGTTTATTATTTCGGACAATAAGCTATCCCCAGCTCCAGATATGACTAAAGTGGTTTGAAATTATTTTTCCAGATATAAAAAAAAACTTACGAATTTTCCTGGGATCAGAATTTTTTTTATAGAATATGTGTCCCTAATTTTAGTGATCTTATTTCCAGTCTTACAGATTATTTAAAGAAGAATGTGAAGGACCAACTTGTTTGTTCCAAAGAAGCTTCAGAAGTTCACAAGTTACCAGATATTGACGAATGAGACACTTATGCAACATATGAGAATCCTTATTAAAACATACAAGACCTATTAATAGAATCTTTTGTCTCCCAACAGATGTCTCTCATTCTGGACTCGGAGATGTTCTTCTACAGTATTATAATCAGACTCTATTTCCAATATTTTTCGTCAGTAAGAAGCTTCTCCAGAGAAAAGTATTGTACGGTAAAAAAGGTAAGTTTTGCATTAGTTTGGGGTACAAGTTGAAATACTACTTAGACGGTATCCCCTCTATACTTGAAGCTGATCACAAGCCACTGTTGTACCTAGAGAACTTTAAAGGTACAAATAGCTGACTGTTAAGGTGAGTGTTGGTTATTCAGACATAAAAGTTTCAGGTTGTTGATATTGCTAGCTCGGACAACCATTTCTCAGCCTGGCTGAACCACAGCGCCACCACAACAATACCACTACACAACAAAAACACAACACCACCACAATAACACTACCACCACCACAATAAAAACAATACCACAACAACACCAACATAACAACAAAAAAAACACAACACCAACACAAGAACACGGCAACACCACCACAACATTAACACCACCACACCATCAACACCACCACAACACAACAATAACACCACAACACAACCACCACAGCAACACAACACCACCACAATACCACAACACAACACCAACACCACAACAACAAAACAACAACATAACAATAATATCATCACAGACCATCAGGATTATTTTCTCCCTGTCAGATTCCCTTTAAACTCTATTAATAAATAGAGGAAGTGCGCATAGTGACATTTTGGGAGCGTAAATGATGTGGTTTTCAACCAACTTTGCTGCACTTCTCTCGCCCCAGAGACTACTTATGTCCTTCTAGAACTAACAAAAAGTTGCCTCCCTGACTAGGAAGTAAGGAGAAGAATAAACTAGGTAGGAACTGAGGATATAGGAAAGTATTGGTTTCGAAATAAGATAGTTGATGAGTGGAACAGTCTGCCTAGTCGGGTTATTGAAGCTAAGACCTTGGGTAGTTTCAACTTTAGGTTAGACAAATACATGAATGAGAGAGGGCTGGATTTGAGTGGGACTTGCACGTGAGAAAATAGATTTGTCAGAGCTTATTGTTAAGGTAGCTTTGAAAGTGGGTTAGGCAAGTGTTCTGTTAGTGGGTTGGTATTGTAAAGGACCTGCCAAGTATGGGCCAACAGGCCTACTGCCGAGTTCCTCCTTTCTTATGTTCTTATGTACTGGGTAAACTAGAGAGAGAATGAGTAAGCTAGGTAATGATAAAACCAGGGAGGGAATGAGTAAACTAGGGAGGGAATGAGTAAATTAGGGATGGAATGAGTAAGGTAGGGAGGGAATGAGTAAACTATGGAGGGAATGAGTAAACTAGGGAGGGACTGAGTGATGTAGGGTATGAGTAAACTAGGGAGGGATTGAGTAAACTAGGGGAGATGATTTAGTAAACTAAGAGGGTGATGACTGAGTAAACTAGAGGGGAATGACTGAGTAAACTAATAAGGGAATAAGTAAACTATGGAGAGATTTAGTAAAATTAAGGATGAATAAACTATAGAAGGGTTAAGTAAACTAAGGAGTAAATAAACTAGGGAGAGATTGAGTAAATTAGGGAGAGAATAAGTAAACTAGGGAGTGAATTAAATCTCAGGGAATGAGTAAACTAAGGAAGGAAGAGCAAACTAGAGAGGAGTTGAATAAACTAGGAAGGAGCAGTAAACTGTAGAGGAACAGTACACTAGAAAAAATAAACCAATGAGTAACAATAAACCAGGAAATAAAAGTAAACCAGGGAAGAACAATAAACTCAGACTTGGGAGTGATAATGGCAGAGGATCTCACTTTCAAAGATCACAACTATGTCATTTTCATATTTGCTAAGAAAATGATAGGAAAACAAACCATACCACGAATATGATTAGAACCCGCGATCAGAGAGTCACAAAACTCAAGACCGACGCGTTAGCCACTGGGATGGATGGATGGATAATGAGAACCTTCAAAACAAGGGATGCTAAGCCAATGATCATTCTCTTTATATCTTTTGTTCTTTCTAGGCTGGAATACTGTTGTACACTAACGGCACCTTTCAAGGCAGCCGAAACTACAAATATGATAGTTCAGAGAACTTGCACTGCACGTGTATGTACAGTCAAGAAACCTCAATTAATGGGACTGTTTGAAGTCCCTTGACATGTACTCTCGTGAACGCAGGCGAGAAAGATACATCATAATTTACACCTGGAAAATCCTAGAGGGACTAGTCCTAAATCTGAACACAGAAATCACTCCCTGCGAAAGCAAAAGACTCGGCAGACGGCGCAACATACCACCCCGGCGGTGAAAAGCAGTGGCTCCGTGAGTAAGCTGAGGGGCAACACAATAAGTGTCAGGGGCCCAGGACTGTTCAACTGTCTCCCAGCATACAAAAGGAAAATTTTCAATAAACCGCTGACTGTTCTGAAAAAGAAGCTGTACAGATACCTAACGTCAGTACCTGACTGGTCAGGGAGTAACAATAAACTACGTAGGAACGATAAAAGAGGAACAAAACACTAGGGAGGAACAATAAACCAGGAACAAAAACCTAGGCAGGAACCAAAAACTAGAGAGGAACAATAAACGAGGTAGAAACACTAAACCAGGTAGGAACAATAAACCAAGGAGGGAACAATAAACAGGAACAAACAATAAACTATGGACGAGCAATAAACCAGATAGGAACACTAAACCATGGAGAAGCAATAAACCGGGTAGGAACAATAAACCAAGGAGGGAACAATAAACAGGAACAAACGATAAACTATGGACGAGCAATAAACCAGATAGGAACACTAAACCATGGAGAAGCAATAAACCGGGTAGGAACAATAAACCAAGAAGTAGCAATAAACCAGGAAGGAACAATAAACCAGGAAGGAATACTAAACCAGGGAGGATGAACAAACCATGTAGGAACAATAAATCAGTGAGAAACAAAACACAAAGGAGGAACAATAAACCAGGAAGGAACAATAAAGCAGGGAAAACTCTAAACCAGGTAGGAACAATAAACCAGTGAGAAACAATAAACCAGGGAGGAACAATAATCCAGTGAGGAACAATAAACCAGGTAAAAGCAATAAACCAGTGAGGAACAATAAACCAGCGAGAAATAATAAGCCAGTGACTAACAATAAACCAGGCAGGAAAAATAAACCAGTGAAGAACAATAAAAAAGAGAGGAACAATAAACCAAGGGGTACAATAAACCAGGGGATACAATAAACCAGGGGGTACAATAAACCAAGGAGGTACATTAAATTAGTTACGTAAAAATATCTAAGGAGGGACAGAAAAAACTATGGAAAATAACTAGGGAGAGAATGGGTAAACTAGGGAGAGAATGAGTAAACTAGGGAGGGAATGAGTAAACTAGGGAGGGAATGAGTAAACTAGGGAGGGAATGAGTAAACTAGGGAGGGAATGAGTCAACTAGGGAGGGAATGAGTAAACTAGGGAGGGAATGAGTAAACTAGGGAGGGAATGAGTAAACTAGGGAGGGAATGAGTAAACTAGGGAGGGAATGAGTAAACTAGGGTAAGATAAAATAAACAAGGAAGAAGCAGAAAAAGTCGGCGAGAGACTAAAGAAAAACAGGAACAGTAAACAAGAGACCGAACAAGGAAGAGACCTTATTTACACGGGGTGCACACGGGATACACGGGGTGCACACGGGATACACAGGGTGCACACGGGATACACAGGGTGCACACGGAGTATTCACGGGGGATACACAGGGTGCATACGGGGTACTCATGGGGACACACAGGGTGCACACGGGGATACACGGGGTGCGCATGGGATACACGGAGTGCGTATGGGAATACACGGGTTCCACACGAAAATACACGGGGTGAGTACTGGGATACACAAGGAGTGTACATGAGGTGTACACCGGGTGCACACGGGGTGTACAGGATGTGCTCACGTGATACGCACGGAATATACGTGTGGATACACGGAGTGCACACGGGGGTACACTGGATGCTTACGGAGTGCACACTTTGTACACATAGATACACGGGGTGCACCTCATGCGGAATCTGTGTGTACCGGGTGCACCCCGTGTACAATCTTTGTGTATCGTGTGCACCCCGTGTACAATTTGTGTATCGGGTGCACCCCGTGTACAATCTATGTGTATCGTGTGCACCCTGTGTACAATCTTTGTGTATCGTGTGCACCCCGTGTACAATCTGTGTGTACCGGGTGCACCCCGTGTACAATCTGTGTGTACCGGGTGCACCCCGAGTACAATCTTTGTGTATCGTGTGCCCCCCGTATACAATCTGTGTGTACCGGGTGCACCCCGTGTACAATCTGTGTGTACCGGGTGCACCCCGTGTACAATCTGTGTGTACCGGGTGCACCCCGTGTACAATCTGTGTGTACCGTGTGCACCCCGTGTACAATCTTTGTGTATCGTGTGCACCCCGTATACAATCTGTGTGTACCGGGTGCACCCCGTGTACAATCTGTGTGTACCGGGTGCACCCCGTGTACAATCTGTGTGTACCGGGTGCACCCCGAGTACAATCTTTGTGTATCGTGTGCCCCCCGTATACAATCTGTGTGTACCGGGTGCACCCCGTGTACAATCTGTGTGTACCGGGTGCACCCCGTGTACAATCTGTGTGTACCGGGTGCACCCCGTGTACAATCTGTGTGTACCGTGTGCACCCCGTGTACAATCTTTGTGTATCGTGTGCACCCCGTATACAATCTGTGTGTACCGGGTGCACCCCGTGTACAATCTGTGTGTACCGGGTGCACCCCGTGTACAATCTGTGTGTACTGGGTGCACCCCGTGTACAATCTGTGTGTACCGTGTGCACCCCGTGTACAATCTGTGTGTACCGGGTGCACCCCGTATACAATCTGTGTGTACCGGGTGCACCCCGTATACAATCTGTGTGTACCGTGTGCACCCCGTGTACAATCTGTGTGTACCGTGTGCACCCCGTGTACAATCTGTGTGTACCGTGTGCACCCCATGTACAATCGGTGTGTACCGTGTGCACCCCGTGTACAATCGGTGTGTACCGTGTGCACCCCGTGTACAATCTGTGTACCGTGTGCACCCCGTGTACAATCTGTGTGTACCGTGTGCACCCCGTGTACAATCTGTGTGTACCGTGTGCACCCCATGTACAATCTGTGTGTACCGGGTGCACCCCGTGTACAATCTGTGTGTACTGGGTGCACCCCGTGTACAATCTGTGTACCGTGTGCACCCCGTGTACAATCTGTGTGTACTGTGTGCACCCCGTGTACAATCTGTGTGCACCGTGTGCACCCCGTGTACAGTGTGTACCGTGTGCACCCCGTGTACAGTGTGTACCGTGTGCACCCCGTGTACAGTGTGTACCGTGTGCACCCCGTGTACAATCTCTACGGACAGTTACAATGTAATTATAACAATGAAAGTATCACAGACAACACCAGTTTGGCTTCATAATAAACTAGCAGAGTGCCCCCTGCCGTTCCTTGATTACGTTCCCTGCTGCCGTTTCCTGTTGCTGTTCCCTGCTGCCGTTCTCTGTTGCTGTTCCCTGCTGCCGCTCTCTGTTGCCATTCGTTGCTGCCGTTCCCTGCTGCCGTTTTCTGCTGCTGTTCCTTGCTGCCGTTCTCTTCTGCCGTTCCCTGTTGCCATTCTCTTCAGCTGTTCCCTGCTGTCGTTCCCTGCTGCTGTTTCCTGCTGCCGTTCCCTGATTACGTTCCCTGTTGTCATTCCCTGCTCCCCTTCCCAGCTGTCGTTCCCGGCCGCTTCCCTATTACCGTTCCGGGCTGCCGTTCCCTGCTACTGTTCTCTGCTGCCGTTCCCTGCTGTCGTTCTCTTTGCCGTTCCTTGCTAAAACAAGGAACTGAGGCTACAGTGGGCACAGACTCACCACAACTGGACAGTTGAAGACTGGAAATACGTCATCGCCTGGTCTGATGAATAGCGATTTCTGCTGCGACACGCAGATGATGTGGTCAGATTTGGCATAAAACTTTAGAATGTTGTGCAAGGGAAGATTCTCAGCATGAATGTGCTACCGACAAACCTTCAACAACTTCGTGATGCTATCATGTCAACATGGAGCAGGATCTCTAAGGAATGCTTCCAGCACCTTATTAAATCCATGCCACGAAGAATTCAGGCTGATCTGGAGGCAAAGGAGGACCCTACCCAATATAGAAGGGTGTACCTAATAAAGTGGCTACTGGGTGTATGTTCCCTGTTAGTTTTGCTGGTACATTACGAATAATAAAGTAATTTCAACACGATTTCAGTCTGACTTCACATCTTAATACCAATCATCAAGCTTAAGGTGGAATAGGTGGAGGATGAACATCTCACTCTCCAGGATGTGCTCATCATAGAGGAGTAACACCATCCTGCAAAAAACCAGTGCACGTATCTAACTGTATTGTCTGCTTCAATTTCCACGATGTCTACCTCAGTGTTTAATGGTTAATACACCATAAGGACACAACAATAATAGAATAATTATTGAAACTACCCCTCCTCATCATGTTCAAATCTACTATGAACCCTTCATAAGAATAATGGAAGGCCTGATCCCATTACCACATATTCCACAAAAACGTATATCCCAGCACGAAGTTTAACAGCACGGAAAATTGATGGACCTCCTCAGGAGGTTTATTTAACGTTGTTAATTAAGCAGACCTCGCGTCCCTGCTGTGTCGTCTCGCTATGTCTGAAACACTCGTCTCTCCAGATGCCACAAGTTTGCCTCTGTTTACTCCATACAAATGATGTCTCAGTGATGGAATGAGACGAGTGAAGCAAAATATCTTCCAGTAACAAGCCAGACACATAAAAATGTTTACATTACACCAACTGTGCTAAACCAGAACACAATAGAGCATCCCACTACTCTACACGATTTCTAGCGTGACTACGTTACACGCAATATGATTTTTTTCTTTAGGGTAAGTTAATTAAATCTATACAAAATTTAAAATTAACCACAAATAAAATAAATTTAAGAGCCTCGACATGTTTCGCAGCGCAGTCACTGTTTCGCCAAACTGACGCTCTTTATTTGAAAGCGTATGTATCGTGCAATATGTAAAGATGCGTTGTTATACCAGGCTACTCTGCCTCAAGAATCTAATCAAGCTTCATCTCAAGCAAAATCTCGTTTTCCGAAAACACACAAAGTATAACTTGTAAATACTACAACACAAACTAACTGTACCATCGTGTTAAATGTGATTTAAATGATGATAACCGCACAATGCAACCTAAGTAACTTTTATATTAAGAAGAAAATAAACAGAAGACTTTATTATGCATAAAAGGAACAGAACAGAACCTCTATAACAAGCACTGCCCTAAAAAAACTAAACAGATGACAGCAAAGAGACTGAACAGTCCCTGGCTAACACCCAGCATTCTCAAATCCATAAATACAAAACACCAATATGAAAAACAGTACAGAATGGGTCACATAACCAGAGACCAAACAAAACGTTACTCGTCAATCCTAACCAGCCTGATAAGAAGGGCAAAAAAATTGTATTATGAGAACAGATTATCCAACTTACGAGGTGATATAAAAAAGACCTGGAAAACCCTATCAGAAATTCTGGGAACAAAAAAGATATCACGAAATAGCGAAATAAAATTAGCAAAAACAGATGAACCCCAACTCCCACCAACAGAAACAGCAAACAGACTCAATGATTTCTTCTCCACTATAGGACAAAACCTTGCCAATAAAATCCCAAGCTCAGATACCCCACCAAATGACTACCTCACCGGCAACTACCCGAACACACTGTTCCTAGCTCCGACTAACCCATACGAAGTCTCCCTTATTATCAACGCACTAAAAAACAAGGCAGGAGATTTAAATACCTTACCACCCCTTATATACAAAAAAGTGTCACAAGTGCTATCACCAATCATTGCAACACTCTTTAACAAATCCATTGAATCCTCCACCTTCCCTACAGTACTCAAAATAGCAAGGGTCACCCCGATCCACAAAGGAGGAGACCAAACAGAGTTGAATAACTATAGGCCAATATCCAACTTACACCCTCTCTCAAAAATCTTCGAAAAATTAATTCATAAACGTATCTACTCCTACCTTATCTCCCAAAACATACTCAACCCCTGCCAATTTGGATTCAGGCCTAATAAAAATACTAATGATGCTATTATACACATGCTAGAACATATATACACTGCAATAGAGAAAAAAGAAGTCCCACTGGGGATCTTCATTGACTTACGTAAAGCTTTTGATACAGTTGACCATGACTTGCTCCACGTAAAATTGTCACACTATGGTATAAGAGGGCACTCCCTCAACTACCTCAAGTCTTACCTCAGCAACAGAAGCCAATATGTGTACGCAAACGGGGCAAACTCTTCTGCACAACCAATTACAGTTGGTGTCCCACAGGGAAGTGTCCTTGGCCCTCTTCTCTTTCTCCTATACATAAATGACCTTCCAAATGCTTCGCAATTACTCAAACCCACACTATTTGCAGATGACACTACATACGTCTTCTCTCACCCGAGCCCAGTCACGCTAGCCAATACTGTAAATACCGAATTACAGAAAATATCTACCTGGATGAGGACTAACAAACTTACACTAAACATTGACAAAACCTACTTCATTCAGTTTGGTAACAGAGCTACAGATGTCCCTCTTAACATAATGATAAATGGATCACCTATCACAAAACTAACAGAGGGAAAATTCTTAGGAATCCACCTTGATAATAGACTCAAATTTCATACACATATACATCAAATTTCTAAGAAAATTTCCAAGACTGTAGGCATACTATCGAAGATACGGTACTATGTTCCACAGTCAGCCCTCCTGGCCCTATATCACTCTCTTATTTACCCCTATCTCACCTATGGAATTTGTGCATGGGGCTCAACAACAATTAACCATCTCAGACCACTAATTACCCAACAAAAGGCTGCAGTTAGAATGATAACAAATTCTCACTACAGGCAGCACACTCCACCAATATTCAATACACTAAACCTACTCACCATACAAAACATCCATACTTATTACTGCACCTATTACATACATAGAACACTTAACTCTGATATTAACCCTCCCCTCAAACATCTCCTTGCCAACCTCAACAGAACACATGACCATAACACAAGGCACAGATCACTCTTTGATGTTCCTCGTGTCCATCTCACACTATGCAAAAACTCAATGCACATAAAAGGCCCTAAAATCTGGAATTCATTACCTGTAAATATAAAAGAAACACAACCTGTTTATAAATTCAAGTCTCTTCTCAAAGATTACTTACTCACCCAAAACCAAATAAATACTGAATAACTGAACATTATAAATTGTATATCTTAAATGTTTCTCACAATTATATCACATAAATGTTAAACCTAAAACCCAATCTAACTTTATTATTTTTTAAATACACTACCTAACAGAATCACTACCTAACTGAATGCAACCATATGACCTGTCTTTGTAATACTCACTTGTGCTTTATAGTTATCTGTTTACATTAATGTTTTATCACTGATTTCATCATTGCTTAGTAGCAGCGCTGTATAGTCCTTGTGGCTTAGCGCTTCTTTTTGATTATAATAATAATAATAATCATTGCTTAGTTAATCTTAAGTTAATTTTAAGCCAGCCCGTAATGCTATGCATAGTATAAGTGGCTTTGGCATACTGCTCTTATCTGTATTTTTTTTGTACCTCTGTATGTGTGCACAAATTGGAAATAAATAAATAAATAAAACACCGAGTATATTTTGGTGTTGTCAGACGAGAAGGCAAATTATACCTGGAAAATGAGCAAATGAATTTGCAGACATTGTTAGAGTGCAAATGGGAAGCAGCATTGCCCATCACAGTGGCAAGTATTCTTCAAAGTATAAATTAATCTACATGGAGACACTGAAAGAGAACGTATGAGGGATGTTGTCTGAGACACATGGTATAAAATACCAACACGATGGACACACACACACACACAGATCAAGTGGAATGAGATCTTTTATAAACATAATTATCCAGGTTTCTCTGCTTGTGACCTGAAAAATTCACTGCGTGGGAGATATGTTGCCAATAAAGGAGCTCATTACACTGCATGTGTCTTTCTTTTCCGAGAATATTGTTTACTTCAGCCTACAGCTGCTGAAGAGGGACTCAGTTTTAACTCGAAATATATCATGCATCTCTTACCTTCTGGTTCCAAATGGTGACAAAAGCTAAGATACACGTTTACAGAGCCACATTTTATTGTGGCAACGTTTCGCTCTGTGTAAGAGCTTTGTCAGTTGTACCATTGATCAGTGTTTATCACACTTGTGCTTGTACCATTGACCAGTGTATATTACACTCATATTTGTCCCACTGACGAGGGTATTTTACACTCATGTTTGTACCATTGACTAGGGTATTGTACACTCCAGAGCATATGATTGTCACTCGTATACTTCCAGAGCACATGATTGTGACTCGTATACTTCCAGAGCACATGATTGTCACTCGTATACTTCCAGAGCATATGATTGTCACTCGTATACTTCCAGAGCACATGATTGTCACTCGTATACTTCCAGAGCATATGATTGTCACTCGTATACTTCCAGAGCATATGATTGTCACTCGTATACTTCCAGAGCATATGATTGTCACTCGTATACTTCCAGAGCACATGATTGTCACTCGTATACTTCCAGAGCATATGATTGTCACTCGTATACTTCCAGAGCATATGATTGTCACTCGTATACTTCCAGAGCACATGATTGTGACTCGTATACTTCCAGAGCACATGATTGTCACTCGTATACTTCCAGAGCACATGATTGTCACTCGTATACTTCCAGAGCACATGATTGTCACTCGTATACTTCCAGAGCACATGATTGTCACTCGTATACTTCACTCCTTCAGTGTTATTACCTGATCCAGCAGTTGTGTGTAAGGAAGGTTGAGGAGACTCAGTAGAGAGACATCATGAAGTGTGACCATTAACATATTCCTGGTTAAAGATAACTTCAGCCCCTTGGAAAGAGAGAGAGAGAGAGAGAGAGAGAGAGAGAGAGAGAGAGAGAGAGAGAGAGAGAGAGAGAGAGAGAGAGAAAGAGAGAGAGAGAGAGAGAGAGAGAGAGAGAGAGAGAGAGAGAGAGAGAGAGAGAGAGAGAGAGAGAGAGAGAGAGAGAGAGAGAGAGAGAGAGAGAGAGAGAGAGAGAGAGAGAGAGAGCTGATGTAGGTAACAGCTCTTAGTTTGCTAATAAAGTTAGGAATCCTTAACCTGTAAATAGCTTGTCAATAGAGCTAGGGATCCTTAACCTAACCTTGTCAAACCCTGTGTAAAAAAAAAAGAAAAAAAAAAGAAAAAAATGTGTTCCACAAGGAAGTGTGCTGGGTCCATTGTTATGGAATGTCTACTTCAACGACCTTCTTCATCTCATCCCAGAATCACATGCATATGCAGACGACTGTACACTGACATTCACTTATCCAAGAGAAGAAATGCCAGCTGCTCTAAGCTACATCAATCACCAGCTGAGAGCTATATCAGCTTGGGGAAATAGATGGCAAGTAACATTTGCACCTGAGAAAACGCAAATGATGATCGTCTCTAGGCACCATGATGGTAATGCTGGTGCAGTAGTAAGGATGAATGGGACGATGTTGGCACCTGGAGAAGAAGTTGATATCCTTGGGGTGAAATTTGACTCCAAACTAACCATGAAGAACCATGTTGTAAATCTTGCAAACAAGGCAGCCAGGAAGCTTACAGCACTTCGCTGTATCTCGCATCTGCTTGACAGTAGGGGTTGCAAGATTCTGTACGAGGCACAAGTACGCTCACGCCTTGAGTATGCTCCACTTTCTTGGTTTGCCTGCCCCCCCCCCTCTCATCTCCGACTGCTTGACAGAGTAGAGAACAGAGCAAGACGTCTCATCTCTCGCCTGGACCCATCCTGGATAGACCTGTCATTTTAACAGAGCCTTCAACACAGGAGGGATGTGGGTGGCCTTACTGTTATGTACAAGGCCAACATTGTCAAAGTACCACACTTGGATCCACTTCGAGGACAGCGTGAAACAAGCTTTTATGCCACAAGACGGGCAGAAAGCAGCAACTTCACTCTGGCTGTACCCTTTTCCAGAACATCACTCCATCTGAGATCATACATACCCAGGATGACTCGAGTATGAAACACATTCGTACAGCATAATGATGTCAACGAGATAAAGTCAGTTGATCAAATGAAAATGCTGGCCCACAGATGACTCCAACTTCATCCTGTTCCCTACTTGTATGTCTCATAACAATAAAAATGCTTTCAAATGAGCTGATGTAGGTAACAGCTCTCAGCTTGCCAATAAAGTTAGGAATCCTTAACCTGTAAATAGCTTTTCAATAAAGTTAGGAATCCTTTACCTAACTTTGCCAAACCCTGTGTAAAAGAGAGAGAGAGAGAGAGAGAGAGAGAGAGAGAGAGAGAGAGAGAGAGAGAGAGCAAGGATGGGACCAGGATGTGCTTGAAGAGTGAAACTTGGCCAGGTATGTGGCAGGATGCGCTACAAGATTTTATTTAGGTAACGTTTCGCGCTAAGAGCGAAATGTTCTCAATGTCTGGGCATTTGCTCACAGGCATTATACCCTGTGTACGATACATTATGTTTTTTAATTTATATAAAGTAAATTTAGGTGAGGTTGAGCTGGGTTAGAAAACGTCGCTGTATCAATTAAAAAAAACGTATAATTAGCCAAAAATAAGCAAATAATGAATGATAATGATGCGTCACTCGACGCCAAACGTTTTTCTGATAGACGAGTTAGAAAACGCGCTAACCAGGTGGCCAGGAAAACCTAGGAAACGTGGAATGATTAACGTTTATCACTCTTGGTGTGAGAATGATTGACGTTCATGAATCTAGGTGAGAGAATGATTGACGTTCATGAATCTAGGTGAGAGAATGATTGACGTTCATCACTCTAGGTGAGAGAATGATTGACGTTCATCACTCTAGGTGAGAGAATGATTGACGTTCATCACTCTAGGTGAGAGAATGATTGACGTTCATCATTCTTGGTGAGAGAATGATTGACGTTCATCACTCTAGGTGAGAGAATGATTGACGTTCATCACTCTAGGTGAGAGAATGATTGACGTTCATCACTCTAGGTGAGAGAATGATTGACGTTCATCACTCTAGGTAAGAGAATGATTGACGTTCATCAATCTAGGTAAGAGAATGATTGACGTTCATCACTCTAGGTGAGAGAATGATTGACGTTCATCACTCTAGGTAAGAGAATGATTGACGTTCATCAATCTAGGTAAGAGAATGATTGACGTTCATCACTCTAGGTGAGAGAATGATTGACGTTCATCATTCTTGGTGAGAGAATGATTGACGTTCATCACTCTAGGTGAGAGAATGATTGACGTTCATCATTCTTGGTGAGAGAATGATTGACATTCGTCACTCTAGGTGAGAGAATGATTGACGTTCATCATTCTTGGTGAGAGAATGATTGACGTTCGTCACTCTAGGTGAGAGAATGATTGACGTTCATCATTCTTGGTGAGAGAATGATTGACGTTCGTCACTCTAGGTGAGAGAATGATTGACGTTCGTCACTCTAGGTGAGAGAATGATTGACGTTCATCATTCTTGGTGAGAGAATGATTGACGTTCGTCACTCTAGGTGAGAGAATGATTGACGTTCGTCACTCTAGGTGAGAGAATGATTGACGTTCATCATTCTTGGTGAGAGAATGATTGACGTTCGTCACTCTAGGTGAGAGAATGATTGACGTTCGTCACTCTAGGTGAGAGAATGATTGACGTTCATCATTCTTGGTGAGAGAATGATTGACGTTCATCACTCTAGGTGAGAGAATGATTGACGTTCATCACTCTAGGTGAGAGAATGATTGACGTTCATCACTCTAGGTGAGAGAATGATTGACGTTCATCATTCTTGGTGAGAGAATGATTGACGTTCATCACTCTAGGTGAGAGAATGATTGACGTTCATCACTCTAGGTGAGAGAATGATTGACGTTCATCATTCTTGGTGAGAGAATGATTGACGTTCGTCACTCTAGGTAAGAGAATGATTGACGTTCATCATTCTTGGTGAGAGAATGATTGACGTTCATCACTCTAGGTAAGAGAATGATTGACGTTCATCATTCTTGGTGAGAGAATGATTGACGTTCGTCACTCTAGGTAAGAGAATGATTGACGTTCATCATTCTTGGTGAGAGAATGATTGATGTTCATCACTCTAGGTGAGAGAATGATTGACGTTCATCATTCTTGGTGAGAGAATGATTGACGTTCATCACTCTAGGTGAGAGAATGATTGACGTTCATCACTCTAGGTGAGAGAATGATTGACGTTCATCACTCTAGGTGAGAGAATGATTGACGTTCATCACTCTAGGTAAGAGAATGATTGACGTTCATCAATCTAGGTAAGAGAATGATTGACGTTCATCACTCTAGGTGAGAGAATGATTGACGTTCATCACTCTAGGTAAGAGAATGATTGACGTTCATCACTCTAGGTAAGAGAATGATTGACGTTCATCACTCTAGGTAAGAGAATGATTGACGTTCATCATTCTTGGTGAGAGAATGATTGATGTTCATCACTCTTGATGCGAGAATGATTGACATGCATCACTCTTGATGGGAGAATAGTCTGCTATGTTTGACCAGACTATTATGGAGTGTCGAGTGAATGAGTTCGTGTCCGCCTGCTGTTAATCTCCGTAAACTCGGTGGAATGGGATGTGCTCATTTGAATACATCAAAAGTCCTATGATAGGTTAATGTGCGATCATCCATCAGGAATATTTACAATGCTTTCTGTGACAGTATTTTACCCGTGAGAATTATAGTGACATAAATGGTTGAATGTGAAATTGACACAGTCATAGAACTGATACAACAACCCAATTGACGAAAATCCAGTTACAGACAAAAGTTTTTGTGGATTACACGGTCGCGGTGGTGTGTTGAACAGTACATGACCCTGATCCAACCCAGTGTTGACGACTTTCATAGCTATACCATAGAGAGCTACAAAAAAAGGGGGGAGCATAGGTATAAGTTATCAACACTTAAATGCCATGTAGTTATAAGTAACACTTAAATGCCATGTAGTTCTAAGTGGTTTCGGCTGACAACTGGAGAACGTGGAGATTATAGGCAATTTACCTTAAAGTGTTTCTTGTTCACCAAACTGAAAATAAGAACATGGGTGTTATCCGGGTGACATGGATGGCATCCTGGAAGGTGGTGGTAAAACTTAGACTGTGCTGGGCTTTGATATAAGCTGGGGTAGGATGGCAGGTTTGAACCTCAGAATTCAACGGTGTAAAATAATTCTGTGTTCGCCGGATAGTAGAGCAATTATTTTCTTGGTAGTGGTACTGACGCCTTATTTGTATGTATGAAAATATATATACAGTACACACACACACACACACACACACACACACACACACACACACACACACACACACACATATATATATATATATATATATATATATATATATATATATATATTTATATATATATATATATATATATATATATATATATATATATATATATATATATATATATATATATATTTATATATGTCGTGCCGAATATGTAAAACTGGTCAATTAGCAAGAACTCATTTAAAATTAAGACCTTTCTAAAATTTTCTCTTATACGTTTAAAAATATATTTTTTCCATTAATGTTAGTGCAAAAATTTAAAATTTTGCACCAAAAGAATCTTAGAAAACTTACCTAACCTAATTAAAACAAGCGCAATTTATTTTAGCCTAATCCAACTAAATATATTTTAGATACGTTTACAGTAATTTAATGCTAAACAAACACAGAGAAATATATATTTTTCGTTAGGTTCAGAATGATTTTTGCGAAATTATTGCATACAGAAATTTTCCCTTGTCTTATATGGCAAGATGAGCGTTGCTATTTAAGCCAAGATCGCAAGTTCTGCCTATTCGGCACGACATATATATATATATATATATATATATATATATATATATATATATATATATATATATATATATATATATATATATATATATATATGTGTGTGTGTGTGTGTGTGTGTGTGTGTGTGTCGTGCCGAATATGTAAAACTGGTCAATTAGCAAGAGCTCATTTAAAATTCAGTCCTTTCGAAAATTTTCTCTTATACGTTTAAAGATATATTTTTTCATTAATGTTAATGTAAAAGTTCTTAATTTTGCACCAAAAGAATCTTAGAAAACTTACCTAACCTTATTATAACAAGAACAATTGATTTTAGTCTAACCTAACTAAATATATTTTAGATTTGTTTACAATAATTTAACACTAAACAAACACAGTGCAATATATTTTTTCGTTAGGTTCAGAATGATTTTGGCGAAATTATTGCATACACAAATTTTCACTTGTCCTATATGGCAAGATGAGCGTTGCTATTTAAGCCAAGATCGCAAGTTCTGCCTATTCGGCACGACTATATATATATATATATATATATATATATATATATATATATATATATATATATATATATATATTGTGTAGGTGTATGGTGTGGGAGGTAGGTTACTGAAAGCAGTGAAGAGTTTTTACGAGGATAGTGAGGCTCAAGTTAGAGTATGTAGGAAAGAGGGAAATTATTTCCCAATAAAAGTAGGCCTTAGACAAGGATGTGTGATGTCACCGTGGTTGTTTAATATATTTATAGATGGGGTTGTAAGAGAAGTAAATGCGAGGGTCTTGGCAAAAGGCGCGGAGTTAAAAGATAAAGAATCACACATAAAGTGGGAGTTGTCACAGTTACTCTTTGCTGATGACACTGTGCTCTTGGGAGATTCTGAAGAGAAGTTGCAGAGATTGATGGATGAATTTGGTAGGGTGTGCAAAAGAAGAAAATTAAAAGTGAATACAGGAAAGAGTAAGGTTATGAGGATAACAAAAAGATTAGGTGATGAAAGATTGGATATCAGATTGGAGGGAGAGAGTATGGAGGAGGTGAATGTATTCAGATATTTGGGAGTGGACGTGTCAGCGGATGGGTCTATGAAAGATGAGGTGAATCACATAATTTATGAGGGGAAAAGGGTGAGTGGTGCACTTAGGAGTCTGTGGAGACAAAGAACTTTGTCCTTGGAGGCAAAGAGGGGAATGTATGAGAGTATAGTTTTACCAACGCTCTTATATGGGTGTGAAGCATGGGTGATGAATGTTGCAGCGAGGAGAAGGCTGGAGGCAGTGGAGATGTCATGTCTGAGGGCAATGTGTGATGTGAATAGAATGCAGAGAATTCGTAGTTTGGAAGTTAGGAAGAGGTGCGGGATTACCAAAACTGTTGTCCAGAGGGCTGAGGAAGGGTTGTTGAGGTGGTTCGGACATGTAGAGAGAATGGAGCGAAACAGAGTGACTTCAAGAGTGTATCAGTCTGTAGTGGAAGGAAGGCGGGGTAGGGGTCGGCCTAGGAAAGGTTGGAGGGAGGGGGTAAAGGAGGTTTTGTGTGCGAGGGGCTTGGACTTCCAGCAGGGGTTCAGGGAAACCGGCAGGCCGGACTTGAGTCCTGGAGATGGGAAGTACAGTGTCTGCACTCTGAAGGAGGGGTGTTAATGTTGCAGTTTAAAAACTGTAGTGTAAAGCACCCTTCTGGCAAGACAGTGATGGAGTGAATGATGGTGAAAGTTTTTCTTTTTCGGGCCACCCTGCCTTGGTGGGAATCGGCCAGTGTGATAATAAAAAAAATAAAAATATATATATATATATATATGTATATATATATATATATATATGTATATATATATATATATATATATATATACATACACACACACACACACACACACACACACACACACACACACGCACACACACACACGCACACACACACACACACACACAGCGAAGAGGCGGGGCCAGGAGCTGTGAATCGACCCCTGCAACCACAAATAGGTGAGTACAAATAGGTGAGTACACACACACACACACACAGTTGTGAGCCGCATAACGAGGTTTTGGTCAACGACGGACTGGTGATCCCGTAAGATTATAATGAAGCTGAAAAATTCCTATTGCCTAGTGACGTGGTAGCCATGGTAGCGTAACGCAGTACTAACAACGTGTTTGTGGTGATGCTGGTACAAACAAACTTCGCTTCCAGTCGTATTAAAAGAATAACACATACAGTTATGTACAGTACATAATACTTGATAGCGATAATGAACAAGTATGCTACTGGTTTAACCAGTAACATTGTTGTTTAAGGTTGTGTACAATTGTACCAAACAGTTGTGCCATAGAAAGAAACATAATTGAATCTTCTGTCTTGAAACATGACAAGAATGCCGTATATAACTCAAATTATGGGTTATACAAGCTCGATAGCTATTTAGTTGAGACTATTGTACACAACCTTAAACAACAATGCTATATCAGGTGGTCTCATGAAGAATTGGCGACGCTCGACAAGTGTCTACTCACCAAAACTTCATGATATGTCAGTTGTGGATGGTTTTATAATGCGTTTAGCTGTTATTGTACCATACATTGACAGGTACACAAGATTACGTGATAACATAAGTAGTTGGGTTAAAGGATATTAGAACCAGTAATTTGGATCATAGAAATATTATCGGAATGGTATAGAAGATTCCCAAGCAAGGCATATTAATCGATACTGAGAAGAATGATAAACAACAATATTTAGGAAAATATAAAGAGATACTTCTGAGTGTCCCTGACAACATTCGAGTACCTCAGTACAGGATATTTAAATGGACAGAGAGCACATTAATTTCCGTTCTTTTATTAATTAAAAGGGTTACACAAAATAATAGCTATCCATACATATAATGTATGGATATGTATACATATAATGTAAAGAGGAGCTTAGCACACCTTTGGCTAATCTTTTCAACATATCACTACAAACTGGCATGGTGCCAGATAAGTGGAAAATGGCAAATGTGATACCTATTTTCAAAACAGGTGACAGGTCCTTAGCTTCGAACTATAGACCAATAAGCCTAACCTCCATAGTGGGAAAATTTATGGAATCAATAATTGCCGAGGCAGTTCGTAGCCACCTTGAAAAGCATAAATTAATCAACGAATCTCAGCATGGTTTTACAAAGGGACGTTCCTGCCTTACGAATTTATTAACTTTTTTCACTAAGGTATTTGAGGAGGTAGATCATGGTAATGAATATGATATTGTGTATATGGACTTCAGTAAGGCTTTTGACAGGGTCCCTCATCAGAGACTATTGAGGAAAATTAAAGCACATGGAATAGGAGGAGAAATTTTTTCCTGGATAGAGGCATGGTTGACAAATAGGCAGCAGAGAGTTTGCATAAATGGGGAGAAATCAGAGTGGGGAAGCGTCACGAGCGGTGTTCCACAGGGGTCAGTGTTGGGCCCCCTGCTGTTCACAATCTACATAAACGACATAGATGAGGGCATAAAGAGCGACATCGACAAGTTTGCCGATGATACCAAAATAGGCCGTCGAATTCATTCTGACGAGGACATTCGAGCACTCCAGGAAGATTTGAATAGACTGATGCAGTGGTCGGAGAAGTGGCAGATGCAGTTTAATATAGACAAATGCAAAGTTCTAAATGTTGGACAGGACAATAACCATGCCACATATAAACTAAATAATGTAGATCTTAATATTACGGATTGCGAAAAAGATTTAGGAGTTCTGGTTAGCAGTAATCTGAAACCAAGACAACAGTGCATAAGTGTTCGCAATAAAGCTAATAGAATCCTTGGCTTCATATCAAGAAGCATAAATAATAGGAGTCCTCAGGTTGTTCTTCAACTCTATACATCCTTGGTTAGGCCTCATTTAGATTATGCTGCACAGTTTTGGTCACCGTATTACAGAATGGATATAAATTCTCTGGAAAATGTACAAAGGAGGATGACAAAGATGATCCCATGTATCAGAAACCTTCCCTATGAGGATAGACTAAGGGCCCTGAAACTGCACTCTCTAGAAAGACGTAGAATTAGGGGGGATATGATTGAGGTGTATAAATGGAAGACAGGAATAAATAAAGGGGATGTAAATAGTGTGCTGAAAATATCTAGCCTAGACAGGACTCGCAGCAATGGTTTTAAGTTGGAAAAATTCAGATTCAGGAAGGATATAGGAAAGTACTGGTTTGGTAATAGAGTTGTGGATGAGTGGAACAAACTCCCAAGTACCGTTATAGAGGCCAGAACGTTGTGTAGCTTTAAAAATAGGTTGGATAAATACATGAGTAGATGTGGGTGGGTGTGAGTTAGACCTGATAGCTTGTGCTAACAGGTCGGTTGCCGTGTTCCTCCCTTAAGTCAATGTGACCTGACCTGACTAGGTTGGGTGCATTGGCTTAAGCCGGTAGGAGACTTGGACCTGCCTCGCATGGGCCAGTAGGCCTTCTGCAGTGTTCCTTCGTTCTTATGTTCTTATGTTCTTATAATATCCACTGAGAAACGTTTTCTCTTAAGTCACATGACCTGTTCTAAGCAGCTAGAAAAAACTTGGGGCTGGCTATCATATCTTCTTATTTCATAATACTTTACATCTCAAAATCCTCCTACCCTCATATGGGGTGAGGGGGAGTGGTTGAGATGCAGGGCTGGCACCAACTGTTGTCCCACATTCTGAGAGAGACTCTGAAAGGTGACAGACCCGCACTGTGCTACTCTGAGAAAACTTCCCCTCTTGAGAGGAACATCGTGCAGCAGTCCACAAGACACCTAATTATATCAAAACTTCGATCTTTGTGAGAAAAAATCTACAAGAACACCAGTACACCAGAAATGTGTGAGGATATACAATACCAAGAAGAAATATTTAGAGAAGAAACAATAGGCCAGAGATCACAGTAGCATATCACACAGCACCAGAGACAATCTTCAACTAACTTCAGATGTAAGACAACGACCCCTGGTGCTAAGTAAGCTTCTAGAAACTTATAAGAATGCTAGCATTAAAAATAGAAGAAATGCAGTTGACACAAACACACACACACACACACACACACACACACACACACACACACACACACACACACACACACACACACACACACACACAGACACAAGAGGTCACAATTGGAAGTTGAAGACTCAGATGAATCAAAGGGATGTTAGGAAGTATTTCTTCAGTCATAGAGTAGTCAGGCCATGGAATAGCCTAGAAAGTGATGTGGTGGAGGCAGGAACCATACATAGTTTTAAGGCGAGGTATGATAGAGCTCATGGGGCAGGGAGAGAGAGGACCTAGTAGCAATCAGCGAAGAGGCGGGGCCAGGAGCTGTGAATCGACCCCTGCAACCACAAATAGGTGAGTACAAATAGGTGAGTACACACACACACACACACACACACACACACGGAGAGAGAGGACCTAGTAGCGTTCAGTGAAGAGGCGGGACAAGGAGATAAGTCTCGACCCCTGCAACTACAATTAGGTGAGTACAATTAGGTAAGTACACACACACACACACACACACACACACACACACACACACACACACACACACACACACACACACACAAAATTGTATATATAACTAGTAGTTTAATAATGAGTAATGACACACGGACATGACATAGGTAAGGAATCGCAGGAAGAACTAAAAGCCATAAATGAAATCGAAAGAAACCCAAAGTATTTCTTCTCCTATGCCAAATCAAAGTCGAGAACAACGTCCAGTATTGGGCCCCTACTTAAACAAGATGGGTCCTACACAGATGACAACAAGGAAATGAGTGAGCTACTCAAGTCCCAATATGACTCAGTTTTTAGCAAGCCGCTAACCAGACTGAGAGTCGAAGATCAAAATGAATTTTTTATGAGCCACAAAATTTGGTTAACACAAGCCTATCTGATGTTATCCTGACGCCAAATGACTTCGAACAAGCGATAAATGACATGCCCATGCACTCTGCCCCAGGGCCAGACTCATGGAACTCCGTGTTCATCAAGAACTGCAAGAAGCCCCTATCACAAGCTTTTACCATCCTATGGAGAGGGAGCATGGACACGGGGGTCGTCCCACAGTTACTAAAAACAACAGACATAGCCCCACTCCACAAAGGGGGCAGTAAAGCAATAGCCAAGAACTACACACTCACACACACACACACACACATATATATATATATATATATACATATATATATATATATATATATATATATATATATATATATATATATATATATATATATATATATATATATATATATATATATATCAATACCAACACTGCGCTAGACAGGGATTCGAACCCATGTTGTACTGGCCTGCCTCATGGTAAGCGAGAACCACATGACGCTTTAAACTACAGGACCACGCGTCATGTGGTTCTCGCTTACCATGAGGCAAGCCAGTACAACATGGGTTCGAATCCTTGCTAGCGCAGTGTTGTTATTGATCAATATCACTCGTTCGTGGTTACAATAATATATGCATATATATATATATATATATATATATATATATATATACGTGCCTATTCGGCACGACATATATATATGTATATATATATATATATATATATATATATATATATATATATATATATATATATATATATATATACATATATATATGTCGTGCCGAATAGGCAGAACTTGCGATCTTGGCTTAAATAGCAACGCTCATCTTGCCATATAGGACAAGTGAAAATTTGTGTATGCAATAATTTCGCCAAAATCATTCTGAACCTTTCGAACAAAATATATTTCACTGTGTTTGTTTAGTATTAAATTATTGTAAACAAATCTAAAATATATTTAGTTGGGTTAGGCTAAAATAAATTGTTCTTGTTATAATAAGGTTAGGTAAGTTTTCTAAGTTCCTTTTGGTGCAAAATTTAAATTTTTTACATTAACATTAATGAAAAAAATATATCTTTAAACGTATAAGAGAAAATTTCAGAAAGGACTTAATTTTAAATGAGTTCTTGCTAATTGACCAGATTTACATATTCGGCACGACATATATATATATATATATATATATATATATATATATATATAAATATATATATATATATATATATATATATATATATATATATATATACCTGATTTCAAACAGGTATAACATGTAACTTTATTGTAATAATCTTTCACAGTTAGTAGCTTCAGATGCAGGATTTGATTCAGTTTCATGTGGTATAGGGTAGCATTAAAGGCGCTCAATGTGCGCCTCTCAGGTTGCTCGGCAAACATCGATGTGATAGTCCAGTTCTGTCCAGACTCTCTGCAGTATATCTGGTGTTATCATGCGAACTGCTTCAGTGATCCAAATTTTCAGCTCCTCCGGGATTGCAGGTAGTGGTGGTATGTAAACTGCTCTTCACGTACCCCCAAAGAAAGAAGTCACAAACAGTTAGGTCCGGTGACCTGGCAGGTCACTTGCAGAGGTCAAATGGGGTTCATTAAAATAAACTCATATAAAAGGCAGATTCCATGAACTCCTTACGATACTGCAGTTTCATGCCAATGCCAAATATTTTCCTAAATTACAAACCATACGACGGGCGGGATTGAACCCGTGGTATGGTTTGTTAGCAATCGTGTCATTACGATTTCGTGAGTCATGTTTTCCTAATTTCTTCCTCTAGAACCTCCAGACTGCACACTCTAAAAGCTCTCAGAAACACAGTAAGAAATAGACTCCTTTTAACTCTCGTCTCATGGTTGGAGTAGTAGCGAATATATGAGCACACATTGGTGCCTTTCCAATATTCCGCAAACTTAAACTTTCTATCAGTCCAGTGTATCAACACATCTAAGAATGGAGGTTTACAGTGCACCTCTTTCTCCATGGTGAATTTAATACACAGGACTAAAGCGTTAAGTCTTGGTAAAAATGAATCAAAGGGCATAGCATTTGGCCAAAGACACAAGATGTCATTCACATATCGAACCCTGCCCTGCCGCAGCTTGGTAAATGATTTAAAACCACTTGTTTCGTGGTTTTTTGTTATACAGACTGTTTATGGAGGCAGTTATTCAAACAGGAAGAGACTGAAATTAACCCTTGAGCAAACCACTGCCACGAGTGTCCTCGGATCACGAACAACACCTAGCTCTGCTTGGGGAGTGATCTTTGTAGGGTCGATGGCTGAGTGGATAAGAAGACATGTACATTGTGTTGTCTCTTAAGGCTGGACAATGTGTCTTGAGATCGAACCCTGGCCTGCCGCAGTTTGGTAAATGATTCAAAACCACTTGTTTCTTGGTTTCATTACTATAAGTAAGTTCCTTAAGGTTCTTTTGGCACAAAATCATTAATTTTTATATTAACATAAACGATAAAATATAACTTTATATGTACAAGAGAAATCTTTAGAAAGGACTTAATTTTAAATGAGTTTTTGCTTATTGACCAGTTTTACCTATTCGGCATCACACACACACACACACACACACACACACACGCACACACACACACACACACACACACACACACACACACACACACACACACACACACACACCACACACACCACACACACACATACACACACACACACACACACACACACACACACACACACACACACATACACATACATCACACACACACACACATACACACACCACACACACACACACACACACACACACACACACACACACACACACACACAGAAACATACACACCACACACACACACACACACAGACACACACACACACACACACACACACACACACATACACACATAGAAAGGAATGATCACATCAACAGCAGCCAACATGGTTTCAGGGATGGGAAATCCTGTGTCACAAATCTACTGGAGTTCTATGACATGGTGACAGCAGTAAGACAAAAGAGAGAGGGATGGGTGGATTGCATTTTCTTGGACTGCAAGAAGGCGTTTGACACATTTCCACACAAGAGATTAGTGCAAAAACTGGAGGACCAGGCATGGATAACAGGGAAGGCACTACAATGGATCAGGGAATACTTGTCAGGAAGACAGCAGCGAGTCCTGGTACATGGCGAGGTGTCAGAGTGGGCACCTGTGACCAGCGGGGTCCCACAGGGGTCAGTCCTAGGACCAGTGCTGTTTCTGGTATTTGTGAACGACATGACGGAAGGAATAGACTCAGAAGTGTCCCTGTTTGTAGATGAAGTGAAGTTGATGAGAAGAATTCATTCGATCGAAGACCAGGCAGAACTACAAAGTGATCTGGACAGGCTGCAGACTTGGTCCAGCAATTGGCTCCTGGAGTTCAACCCCACCAAGTGCAAATTCATGAAGATTGGGGAAGGGCAAAGAAGACCGCAGACGGAGTACAGTCTAGGGGGCCAGAGACTACAAACCTCACTCAAGGAAAAAGATCTTGGGGTGAGTATAACACCAGGCACATCTCCTGAAGCGCACATCAACCAAATAACTGCTGCTGCATATGGGCGCCTAGCAAACCTCAGAACAGCATTCGGACATCTCAATAAGGAATCGTTCAGGACTCTGTACACCGTGTACGTTAGGCCCATATTGGAATATGCGTCACCAGTTTGGAACCCACACCTAGCCAAACACGTAAAGAAACTAGAGAAAGTACAAAGGTTTGCAACAAGACTAGTCCCAGAGCTAAGAAGTATGTCCTACGAGGAGAGGTTAAGGGAAATCAACCTGACGACACTGGAGGACAGGAGAGATGGGGGGACATGATAACGACATACAAAATACTGAGAGGAATTGACAAGGTGGACAAAGACAGAATGTTCCAGAGATGGGACAAAGCAACACGGGGACACAGTTGGAAGTTGAAGACACAGATGAATGTTATTGCTGTTCTTACTGTTGAACAGCGGTTTAGTGCCGATGAAGGTAGCGTAGGTAGCAATGATACGGCCGTGGACTAGATTGGCTTTAATCGGGTAGGAGTGAGTACACAACGGGCAGTGTGAGGAAGTGACCGCAAGCCAGTCCGTGGAGGGGGGAGAACTTGTGTACGGCAGGTCGGTCCAGGCGGGAGTGAGAGAGGGTGGACTGTGTGTCCCACCGACCTAGGTAGGCCTACAGAGGGCAGCACTGAATGCCGCGAAATATGAACTAGTCAGAGCAGACGGCTAGGCTGTGTGCTCTGCCAGTACAGGCTGTCTACATTTGCTCGGCCACGCACCTCGCGTCGTCCCGACGCGACAATACTGGTGGGCCCATAGGTATAAAGGAATTACACTAGCTACCCCAGAGAGGGACTGGCTTTCGCTCACTAGTAAATAAAAAATGGACAAAAAAATGCAACAGGCAAAAAAAAACTCTCCCATCCAGGGGAAGAGAAAACTGGTTTGCCCGCGCTGTTTCATCGAGTAGAGAGCCGGGAGACGTCAGCACTGGAACTAAAATCTTCTATATACAGGTTGTCCGCAGGGCTGAACATCAGTTGACCACTCGTCTACTAACGTTGTTGCACGCTCACATCTGCAAACAATGACTGACAGTAGCATTTCCTAAGGTGTGACATGTAACTCAGAGGGCAGCACTGCCCTGACCGTAATACAGGCTTTTTCCTTTAGTTAAAAAAAACACTGGTGCACATACATACAATAATACTATATCCATGGAATTCATTACACTCTGGGTACCCTTCTAAAAGTATTTACATAATTACATGATGTTGTCCACCCTGACTCTATTATCGACTAGCTATACAATGTGTGTGCATTTATACCCATTTCTGCAAGCAAACAATTAGCATAACTAGCGTAGGAGTCGGACAAGTCAGTAGGTACGTCAATGTCACAGAAATGTACTGTTGTCCTGGGTCGCAGGCCATAAGTATGGAGCCTTACTGGGCCGTCTTCCGTACCAGCAGTAGTGGGAGAAGGGGTAGACGGTTTGTCCCTAACATTAGTCTGATCGTGGCGTTGCAACGCACGCGCCTCCAGCTCTACTTCAGCCTGCATATGGTCCACATACTTCATGTGATCAAGGTGGGCTTCCTTGATAGCTCCCGTAGCAATCTCCCTCACCTCGAACTTATTGCCACGGAGCTGTCGTAGGACACGGTAAGGACCCACAAACTTTGGGACAAGTTTGTGCATACCTGGGGTCTGCACTGGGTTGAGCAACATAACTTTGCAACCTGGTTCCACTTTGCTTTCCTTGGCGCGGGCATTGCGCTCTGACGTGAACCTATCAGTAGCTTTCATAAGGTTCTCTCGTACCCGCTGGAAGACAAGCTGCGTTGTCCTCATCTTTACTACACTGGGGTTATCAGTATCGTAAGTAGGTCTAGGTGGAGTAAACAGAATTTCATATGGTAAGCGCTTGTCATAGCCATACAAAGCAAAATGAGGTGTCTCACCGATCGAGCTGTTGAGGGAGGAATTTAATGTACACTGAACATCTGGGATAGCCTCATCCCATGTAGTACAACTTGGGTTAACGGTTACTCTGAGCACCTCCAGGACTTTGCGATTTGTACGTTCAGCAAGACCATTACTCGCAGGGTGGCGTGGAGCTACTGGCGCTTGATGAATGTTGAATCTGGAGCAAAGATCCTGCATTATGCCATTTATAAACTCAGACCCATTGTCTGACAGAAGGACACGTGGGCAAGTATGACGAAGAACAACATGCTCACGGAAAGCACTAGCGACCGTTTCAGCGGTTTTATCAGGAATGGGTACTAATTCACTGTACCGCGTCAAGTTATCTACCATTACAAGCAGGTGCTTATTTCCCTTCTCCGAGGTCGAGAAGTTCGTCAACAGGTCGACAGAAGTTCTCTCCCAGGGCTCCTTTGTAATGGGATACTTTAGAATGGGGTTAGGACCTGTAATGGTACCCTTGTGCTGTAGGCAGACAACACACTGGTGTACATGCTTGGCAATGTCCGATGCCATCTTAGGCCAGAAATATTTCATTCGTGCCTGTTTGATACTGCGGTCCTTCCCGGGGTGCGCTACACCTGGGACATTGTGGATCAACCTAAGAGTAGCTGGTATCATGGACTCTGGTATCACCAGTTGGTATACGGTTCTGCCGGGGTCCACCAGCTGTGCAACACGGCACAGTACTCCTTGGTTGACCACTAAATCCTTCAGTGGAACGGGAGACTTGACCTGTAAGTCAACGTCCTCCTTGGTAAGGAAACGAAGGACTGGAGACCACACAGGGTCCTGTCGTTGGGCTCTCTCGAGATCCTCAACAGAGAACGAATTGCCGACACTCACGAATGCTATATGTCTCGACAGGGCGTCAGCTACAACATTTTGCTTACCTGGGACATAGCAAATTTCAGGGTTGTAGTCATTGAACGTGAGCGACCACCGAGCATGCTTTCCCGAGAGGTTCTTATTTGCAAAAAGGGCCAATAAGGGTAAATGATCTGTATAAATCTTGATAGGATAATGATAGATGATATCCCGAAAATGACTCAGGGCCCATACAATGGCTAAAGCTTCTAGCTCTGTCACTGAATAATTGACTTCCGCTTTAGTAAGAACACGGCTAGCATAGGCAATAGGCTGTTGCTTCCCATTAGATTCTTGTGACAAGACTGCACCGATGCCAACTTTGCTGGCATCAGTCGTCAAGGTAAATGCCTTGGTGAAATCAGGGAATCTAAGGGTTGGGGCTGATGTTAACTTGTTCTTAAGAATGACAAAAGCTCGTTCCTGATCGCACGTCCACTCAAAAGGGGCATCCTTCTTGAGTAAGCGTGTCAGGGGTGCCGCAATGGTGGAGAAACCTGCGATAAAGGTGCGGTAGAAACCCGCCAGGCCTATGAAGGACCGGACTGCATCCGCCGTCATGGGTCTGGGGAATTTCTGCACGGCCGAGATTTTAGACTCGTCCGTCTTTATGCCATTCTGAGTTACTACGTGACCCAGAAATTTTATTTCCTTCCGGAGGAAATGACATTTGGAGAGCTTTACCTTAAGATTTGCCTGAGCTAGCCTGTCCAATACCCTGTCAAGTTTCTCAAGATGTGACGGGACATCTTGCGACATGACTATGAGATCATCCAGGTAGACCATGAGCGTGCCACCTAGGAGGGTACGGAAAATTGTCGTCATCAAACGACTAAACGTGATTGGGCTTCCGCGCAAGCCGAAGGGCATCCTCCTGAACTGGTAATGACCAGTTGGAGTAGAGAAAGCTGTCAACTCTCTACTCTCATCATCGAGGGGGATCTGCCAGAACCCTTGAAGAAGATCAAGAGTTGAAAAGACCTTATTATCGCCGATGTTCTGCAACAGGTCGTTCAGAACTGGCAATGGAAAACGGTCTGGGATGGTACATGCATTCAGTTTCCTGTAATCGATAACAGGGCGCCAGGTTCCGTCTTTCTTGGGAACCAGAATAAGGGGAGCATTCCACGGGGAAGTGGACTCCTCAATAACTCCATCACGGAGCATCCGTGTAATGAGTTCTTCGGCGAAGACTCTTTGCGCATGTGGCAGGCGATACGCAGGTACATAAATGGGTTTAGTACCTTTGTCAAGTGGAATACGGTGAGAGATCAGTGGGGTCAAACCCATTGACTCACCATCTAGTGCAACTGCAGAACGTGCACGATTGAGAACCTGGAGAAGTTTTGGAACCTCTTCAGGATAGTCTGTCAAAGCTAGATCATCTTCCTGCACTGGCCGGGTGTTGGAAGAGTCAGCAGCAGACTCGCCTGGGAGAACTGCACTCACAAGGAAGTCAGCTGGGGCTTCACCCTCCACTCTCACCGGGAGAGGGAATCTGACAAGGTCAACAAGTGAGGTATTCTTCCGCAGGGGAAATTCTCGACTATGCATGTTGACAACAAGGACTTGCAACTTACCACGTTGCACTGTGTGCAAGGATGGTTCAAGGGAGAGGCCCTTGACTCGGCATGTGTCGTTGTCAACCAGCACATGGTCTCCTTCAAAAGCTCTGCTCACGTACACCGTAACAGGAGTGAGCGAGTTAGCTGACAAAGTGACGTCATACTTTGTACAAGCAGTAACTCTGCTCGCTGATGCCATGACACGAGTCAGACAGTCGCCTGCCGACAGGGATACTGCGGCTTGACAACTGCTGGTCTCTACAACAGCGTCAGAGTTAGAGTGAAGGTTAGACTGGGCGTCCCCAGACTGGGTTTCACTGGTAACTATGCGCTGATGGCCAGGAGGTGATGGGCAACGAGCTCTACTACGAGGTCGATCAGGACGAGAGACCGACCCCGGGGAGAATGTGCTATGGAAACCACCAGTTTCCAACGATTCTAGGCACTGTGCGTACTCTGAGACGGAGTAGCACGTAGTGGATCCTAAGCGCACGCCCCAGAAGGGCACATCCACTCCGTTGAATTCCGCTTTCCACTCAGCTGGATCTAAACGGATCCTAAGATCTGCCATGGTTTTGAACCCTATGAGCAGGTCACCATGGAAAACAATACCATCCACGACTAAGAATTTTGCGGACAGCTTGTGACCCTGGACCACAAATTCTAGCGTTGTGCGACCGCGAACCGTCAGCGGTTTACCTGAGACTCCTCTCAAGGTCTGAATGGCAGATGGCTCTGTCAACATGGCCGCGTGAAGGCCAATGTCTCGGAAAAAGGTGGAGCGGACAATGTTAACCACCGAACCTGTGTCTAGGAAAAGCTGAACAGGCTTATTGTGGACAGTGGACTCGATGAGCGGTCCACATGGGTTGTCATACCGAACATGAAGGCATGACAGGCCGACGAGATCCCCGGAGTCACAGCTGCTCGAGGCTCGACACTTGTTGACGAGGCTCGACCTGGAAGGTACGGTAAGAGTCTCAGCAACAACGTCAAGACACTCGGTTTCCTCACTGTCGGCAAGCGTATCACTGCCCAGGGCGGCGAATGCATTGTGGACAGGGACGGAATACAGCGACTCCGACAGGGTTACTACGTCTTTCGCTGGTTTTGCGGACGCGCCTCTTCCCCCGAACTAGTGGAAGGGCTTCTACGAGCATGTGCATTGCGCGACGACTGCTTGCTCCACTCAGCTGTCAGCATACTTCGCAGCTTGTTACACTCATGGGAGGTATGACTGGAAGTATTGTGGTAAACACAGATTCCCTCGCGAGACTGGGCATGGGGACGGTGACGGTTACCTTGATACTGAGCGTGGGGACTGTGACGGTTACTTTGCGGGGACTTAAGTTTGTAACACTCAGATCGGTAGTGCCCTCGTTTGCCACAGTTAAAACAAGTCACTACACGCTTAGCGGGTGAGGTTGGGGGTGGTGTCTGCTGGCGACGTTTCGCCCTGGTCCAGGAAGTCGATGACTGCCTTTTTGTATAAGACCGACTGTTGTTACTGTGGTCGCTATTTTTACTTAGGCGCGTATTAGTGGGACTGGGGTTAGAACCTTTGTGAGCTGGCTGTCTGACAGCAGCAGCAAAAGTGACTTCCGGCTGCGACCGCGGGGTCACTGCGGACGGCGCTGCAAGGATGGGTAGGGGATCATCCGCAAAGCGGCAAACCTTGCCTTGCTCGGAAGGCGGCTTGAGCGAGTCGATGGCGTCATATGCACCCAGGACGTCGTGCTGAGGGCCGAGTCCTAGCGCATCAATGGCAGCCCAGAGGTTAGGGGCGGAATCCCTCCGCATGATGCCGACAGCCAGCATGGGGATGATGTCTTTAATAGCAATACGGCCATCACCATCCGCCCACTTAGTGGAGTTGACGGCATCAGTAAAGTCCGTGGCGGCTTGCTCGAAACGGCAAACGCAAGCCAGGGGGCTTTCGTGCCGGTATTGACATTCGGCCAAGACGCTGGTAACGATGTCAATGTAATGGCGTTGGCGACTACGCCGAAAATAACGCCTAAATTCCTCCTTAAGTTCACCCCAAGACTGAATCTTACAGACGCGCTTGAGCTGCACAAAGGCACCTATATCACCCTGGGTGAGATCCACTGCTGCAACAGCAGCACGAATGTACTGTGTATCTGTTGGGCTATCAAATAGAGCCTGAACAGTCGCCTCGACTGACTGCAGCCATGGCTCTAAACTATTTGCACGACCGTCGAAAATAAGGGTCAGGTGTGGACGACGAGCCGGCCCACTGGTGTTCGAGGCGTGAGCCACAAGTTGACCAACTGTCGCTGGGGCTTCGATGCCCTGCCGCGTGCTCACGCTGGCTGAGGCACCATTGCTGGCACCAGCAGAATCTGGGGTAACGGCATGGCCACTGCGTGTCTTAGTCATGACGTCAATTGTTGAAATGCAAGTAGGTCACGAAGATGGTAAACAGGTCAGAGCAAGAAATGGTATGCACTGGCTACAATTCAAAACAGAGTCAAAGAGAACTCAGCACCACAGTACTAGGTAAACTGCTTAGTGATAGAAATAATTTGAGCAAAACAACAATAAAAAGGGAAATAGTGATACACTCTGAACACAAAATAAGAGATGTATGCAAGTGAATGTACTACAGGGAAGTGCACAAAATGAAGCTAAGGTTAGTCAATAATTTCACCAGGAATCTGGCAACAAAATTTATGAAAAGGAGTTGAACTGTAAACACTGGTAGCAAAAATTGCACAAAATTAAAATAAATCAGGTACTACACAACACTAAACTGTGCTGCAATCACAGTTTAAAAAGATTGCGGGTGCTAACAGTTGCAAATTGAAATGCAAAAAAAAAGGGGTAATTCACTAGCACAAGGGAAGTTGGCACAAAAAGATATCAGAGTATGGAATAGTGCCAAAAATCACACAAAAAAAAAAAATACACTGACCAGAATTGCTATATTGCACACAAAATAAAATTAATAAAAATGCAAATTATTAAATTCAAGAATATGGCAAAGGTTAACTGGTGTTAGCAGGGTGTACACTGGCAAAAAGAAAAAAAAAATTTGCACAATCTCAAGGTCAAAATTAATTAACTTCACAAGGAATTTTGGTAATTAATGGTAAAAAAGCAGGTTCCCAAAAATACACTCAATGACTTGGGTATATAAAATAGCAAAAAGCAATGCACATAGGTGAATATTCACTGATAAAACATAGAATATATGTAGAGCAAAAATAAATGGGGGAACAGAAAAAAAAAATTTAATGGGCTAGGCACAGATTGTATGACTGCAGGTAGAATATACTAATACTTAAGTACTTGAAGATTACACTTATTAAAAAAAAGAACTAACAAACAAAACAGTGCAAGGGTGTCAACAATCTGTGGCTAACTTGCAGGTGCAACTAGAAAAAAAAAAATAACAGCACACAGGAATTACATGAAAACTGTATGTGAGAGGTAAATTGTATAAATGGTCAACACTGAACAATTTAAATCAATAACTGAGGTGCAAGAAGCAGAATAATAAAAAAAAACTGGAATTTAAAATGTAGGAGTGCAAAAATAAATTCCCAAAATTTAAGCTGTAGGTAAATGGCAAAATGTGCACTGATGACACTGAACAATTTACTGAAGTATGGCTTCAGTAACTAACTGTATTGGTGCAGGACAGTTAAATAATGTCACAAAATATTAGGAAATGCTAGGTAAGTCACTGTTTACTTAACTTTGAGTGCAGGTGGACGAAGGTACGGCAGGTGCTGGAACTTTCAGTGATGTTCTAGTGACACTACACGCCTCGTAGCATTTGTATACTGCTATGGGGCTTCAATGTCGTAGAAAAAAAAATATCAGAAAGGACTTGGGAAGAACAGGAAAGACCGGAGTAACTCTGTGGAGGTATAAGAAGTTAAGAGACGTGGATACCCGGCGTGAACCAGAGCTGGTGTATGGTTGTTTACACTGGCAAGCGTGTCTGGGCGCGCTGACTGACTGCGGCTTCAGCACACGGAGAACAAAACATTTACTGCACTACTCGAACGTGCTAAAAACAAGCTTAAGTGAAACTTTGAACTGGGACGAGTAAGTTTTACTGTAACAAATCACTGGGGAAAACAGAACTGGTGATGAACTGGGAATAAAACAACAAGG
>NC_091293.1:75134769-75172269 GCF_038502225.1 Cherax quadricarinatus
AAAACTGTGTGCCGTAAGGAAACTTTGCGTAGCTGAAACTTCAGTTTTATAAAGTAAGCTGAAGAGGATCGAGGTAGTTTGAAAGTCAACTCAAGTGAATCCAAACACTTTGATCTTCAAATTTAATTCCCCCGTCCTGGATCTTTGTAGCTCTCTACGTATGTAAATGATTCTTCGAGACGACTGCAGAGGAAGATAGGTAGGTAGGAATGTAGGCAGGCAGGCAGACAGGCAGGCAGACAGGCAGGCAGACAGGCAGGCAAGCAGGCAGGCAGGTAGGCAGGCAGGCAGGCAGGCAGGCAGGCAGGCAGGCAGGCAGGCAGGCAGGTAAGCAGGCAGACAGGCAGGCAGGCAGGCAGGTAGGTAGGTAGGCAGGCAGGCAGGCAGGCAGGTAAGCAGGCATACAGGCAGGCAAGCAGGCAGGCAGGCAGGCAGGCAGGTAAGCAGGCATACAGGCAGGCAGGCAGGCAGGCAGGCAGGCAGGCAGGCAGGCAGGTAAGCAGGCAGACAGGCAGGCAGGCAGGCAGGTAGGTAGGTAGGCAGGCAGGCAGGCAGGTAAGCAGGCATACAGGCAGGCAAGCAGGCAGGCAGGCAGGCAGGCAGGCAGGCAGGCAGGCAGGCAGGCAGACAGGCAGGCAGGCAGGCAGGCAGGCAGGCAGGCAGGCAGGCAAGCAGGCAGGAAGGCAGGCAGGCAGGCAGGCAAGCAGGCAGGCAGGCAGGCGCAGGTAGGGAGGCAGGCAGGCAGGCAGGCAGGCAGGCAGGCAGGCAGGCAGGCAGGCAGGCAGGCAGACAGGCAGGCAGACAGGCAGGCAGGCAGGCAGGCAGGCAGGCAGGTAAGCAGGCAGACAGGCAGGCAGGCAGGCAGGCAGGAAGGTAGGTAGGTAGGCATGCAGGCAGGTAGGTAGGGAGGCAGGCAGGCAGGCAGGCAGGCAGGCAGGCAGGCAGGCAGGCAGGCAGGCAGGTAGGTAGGTAGGTAGGCATGCAGGCAGGTAGGTAGGGAGGCAGGTAGGGAGGCAGGCAGGCAGGCAGGCAGGCAGGCAGGCAGGCAGGTAGGTAGGGAGGCAGGCAGACAGGCAGGCAGGTAGGGAGGCAGGCAGGCAGGCAAGCAGGCAGGCAGGCAGGTAGGGAGGCAGGGAGGCAGGCAGGCAGGCAGGCAGGCAGGTAGGCAGGTAGGGAGGCAGGTAGGGATTCCGGTGGTGGTGGTGGCGGTGGCGGCGGCGGCGGCGGCGGCGGCGGTGGTGGTGGTGGTGGTGGTGGTGGTGGTGGTGGTGGTGGTGGTGGTGGTGGTGGTGGTGGTGGTGGTGGTTGTGGTTGTTGTTTTTGTAATAGTTGTGGTGGTTCCAGTGCAACACTGAGAGTGCACTACTGATAAAGAGTGTGACAGGTAGAGCAACTGGGATTGTAGGTAGAGCAACTGGGACTGCAGGTAGAGCAGCTGGAACTGCAGGTAGATTGCTGGGACTGCAGGTAGAACAGCTGGAACTGCAGGTAGAGCAGCTGGAACTGCAGGTAGAGCAGCTGGGACTGTAGGTAGGGCAACTGGGACTGCAGATAGAGTAGCTGGGACTGCAGGTAGAGCAGCTGGAACTGCAGGTAGAACAGCTGGAACTGCAGGTAGAGCAGCTGGGACTGTAGGTAGAGAAACTGGGACTGCAGATAGAGTAGCTGGGGCTGCAGGTAGAGCAGCTGGGACTGCAGATAGAGTAGCTAGACTACGGGTAAAGTACACAAATAACCCGCACATACGAGAGAAAAGCTCATAACGACGATACGGTCCGACTTAGAGCACTTATAAAGTCACACCAACACAAGAGAGTCAGGAGTCGGGTAGTGTATATAAGCGACGAGGGACAAAGACAGTACTAAGACAGGTAGCTAAAGAAGTATTGGTGGTGGAAGTGGTATTAGAAGAAACAGAGATAGTAAAAAGTAGAGGGAGTAGTTTAGTGCCATAAGAGAGAAAGAAGAGTGAAGGGAGGCAATAGTAATGGTAATAAGAATAGTAGTATAAATGGAGGGGTAGACGTAGTAATAGAAGTGGAGTCAGTCTAAGGACAGGATAAAGGAACACTGCAGGAGAGCTAAGGGGGCCACAGGGGGTAGGACCAAAAACACAGGGGAGAGGAGGGGAACAGAAGGACAGAAGACATTAGGCAGAAGAAAGGAAAGGAAAGAAAGAAATGGGAAAGGAGAAGAGGGAGGGAAATGATCAGAAGGAAGGATCAGGTCAAGTCACGAGTGTTCTGAAGCTTGGAGCATTTAACAATGATAAAAAATTTTATATAAAGGATGCTTCACCAAGACGGTGACCGTCTACCCTACGTCTAGCCGTCAGAGTCACTGTCTTGGTCCGAAGTTTCCCTTATAAACAACTTAGTCTTGATTTTGTCACTGTTGATGTCTTCCTTTCTCATTATTGTCAAATATTCCAAACTTCAAAACATTCGTGACTTAACTTGATCATTTATTATCCTCCTTTGACTACCTCTTCTCCTTTCCTAGTTTATTTTTATTTTCTGTCTTTGATTTCCTCTCTTCTTCCTGTGTTCTGTCCTTCTGTTTCCCCCTTTTCCCTGTTTATTTGGTCCTACCCCTTGTGGGCCCCTTAGCTATCCTACAGTGCTTCCTTTTCTTGCCGTTAGACAGACCCCACGTCTGCTACCACCGCGTGCGGCCAGCAGTAACAGCCTGGTTGATCACGCCCTGATCCACCGGGAGGCCTGGTCGTGGACCGGACCGCGGGGGCGTTGATCCCCTGAATAACCTCCAGGTAGACTCCAGGTAGACTACTATGTCTACCGCTCCATTTATACTACTCTTGCTATTACCATTACTATTGCCCCCCTTTACCCTTCATTCCTCTTTTCCTCTTGTGCCAATAAACTACTCCTCTACTATCTACTACCTGGGAGATAGTAATGGTGAAGCTGGAGGTGCTGTCCTGGGAGACAGTAATGGTGAAGCTGGAGGTGCTGTCCTGGGAGACAGTAATGGTGAAGCTGGAGGTGCTGTCCTGGGAGACAGTAATGGTGAAGCTGGAGGTGCTGTCCTGGGAGACAGTAATGGTGAAGCTGGAGGTGCTGTCCTGGGAGACAGTAATGGTGAAGCTGGAGGTGCTGTCCTGGGAGACAGTAATGGTGAAGCTGGAGATTTTGTCCAGGTAGTCGGGAAATATACGCAGGAAGGAATACATATAAATGACCTCATGGGAGACAGGAGCCGTAGTGGGGAAACAAGTGTAGTCAAAGATAAAGCCAATATTGCAAACTAGTAATACCACAGGAAATAGCAAACAAGAGGACTCCACTAGCAATAGTGAGGATATATTACCAAAAACAACTGGTGGGAGCTCCATTGTTGGTGCTAGGGAGGATAGGAATAAGACAGGGAAACATGCACCAACAGGGAATACAGTCACAGAAACCCAAGGCAAACGGAAACCAAGCCTGTGCACATACTATGCACTTGGTATCTGCAGACATGGGAAATCTGGAAAAACAGATGGGACGTGCAACTATGACCACCCTAGAAAATGCCGCGCCCATATGACAACAGGAAAATGCAAACTCCCTTCCTGTAAGCTTTTTCACCCTGAAATGTGTACCTCTTCAGTACAGGAAAGAGTGTGCTATAACTTAAATTGCCAGGCACACCATCTAAAGGGTACAAAAGGATACAAAACATCCAGGCCATGGGAAAACCTGGGTAGCCACAGCCACTCAAGAGGGAGAGGTTTTTTAGTGCCAGGAAGGAAAAAAAACTGGCAGGAAATGGCAGAAATTGTACACCAAATCCAGTCATTCCTGGAGTGGAACCACAGTCGATGGCCTCCACTCCAAACCAACAGATACAGATACTAATGCCGGAAAAAAATCCCCCGTCCTCCAGTACCAACAATACCACCAGTCCGATGACATTCTTCTTTGCAAATATACAGGGTCTAAAGCCAGCAACAAACAACAAAATACCTTTCATCCGTGGACTGCTTGCAGAGGCAAATGCAATGTTCGCGGCTTTCACTGAGACCCACATAAAGGATCACTTGGACAATGAAATATGGATCCCAGGTTACAACCTATACAGATGCGACAGAGTGAACAGGCAAAAGGGGGGGGGGGTTGGCCTGTACATCGCAGAGTCACTTGTTTGCACAGAACTGCTTAATGCCTCAAATGATGTAGTGGAAGTTTTAGCAGTAAAGATTGAGAACCAAAACTTAGTCATTGTGGTAGTCTACAAGCCTCCGGATGCAACATCCCAGCAATTCCAGGAACAGCTGTTAAAAATTGACCACTGTCTGGAAAATCTGCCAGCTCCTGCCCCCAACATCTTGCTCCTGGGGGATTTCAACTTAAGGCACCTAAAATGGAGGAATATAGCAAATAATGTTGTTGCAGTAATAACACCAGGAAGCAGCTCTGATGAAAACTCACACTCACACGAGCTTTTAAATCTCTGCACAAAATTCAATTTAAACCAGCAAATAATAGAGCCTACTGGACTGGAAAATACACTAGACCTCAAATTCACTAACAATGATGATCTGATACGAAATGTCACCATATCAAAAACAATATACTCAGATCACAACATAATTGAGGTTCAGACATGTATGCGCGGAGCCCCAGACCGACATAATGAGATTAGTCACGAGGGAGCATTCACCAAATTCAACTTCAATAACAAAAACATAAAGTGGGACCAAGTAAACCAAGTCCTAACCGATATAAGCTGGGAAGATAGACTAAGCAACACAGACCCCAACTTATGCCTAGAACAGATTAACTCGGTGGCACTCGATGTATGCACAAGGCTTATTCCTCTTAGAAAAAGGAGTAGATGTAAAAAAGAAAGAGACAGGCACTCCCTTTACAGGCGACGGAAAAGAATAACAGAGCGGCTAAAAGAGGTCAATATATCTAAAATGCGTAGGGAGTCACTGGTCAGAGAAATAGTAAGCATCGAACTTAAGCTAAAGGAATCTTATAGGAGTCAGGAATTGCGGGAAGAACTAAAAGCCATAAATGAAATCGAAAGAAACCCAAAGTATTTCTTCTCCTATGCCAAATCAAAGTCGAGAACAACGTCCAGTATTGGGCCCCTACTTAAACAAGATGGGTCCTACACAGATGACAACAAGGAAATGAGTGAGCTACTCAAGTCCCAATATGACTCAGTTTTTAGCAAGCCGCTAACCAGACTGAGAGTCGAAGATCAAAATGAATTTTTTATGAGAGAGCCACAAAATTTGGTTAACACAAGCCTATCTGATGTTATCCTGACGCCAAATGACTTCGAACAGGCGATAAATGACATGCCCATGCACTCTGCCCCAAAGCCAGACTCATGGAACTCCGTGTTCATCAAGAACTGCAAGAAGCCCCTATCACGAGCTTTTACCATCCTATGGAGAGGGAGCATGGACACGGGGGTCGTCCCACAGTTACTAAAAACAACAGACATAGCCCCACTCCACAAAGGGGGCAGTAAAGCAATAGCAAAGAACTACAGACCGATAGCACTAACATCCCATATCATAAAAATCTTTGAAAGGGTCCTAAGAAGCAAGATCACCACCCATCAAGAAACCCATCATTTACACAACCCAGGGCAACATGGGTTTAGAACAGGTCGCCCCTGTCTGTCTCAACTATTGGATCACTACGACAAGGTCCTAGATGCACTAGAAGACAAAAAGAATGCAGATGTAATATATACGGACTTTGCAAAAGCCTTCGACAAGTGTGACCATGGCGTAATAGCGCACAAAATGCGTGCTAAAGGAATAACAGGAAAAGTTGGTCGATGGATCTATAATTTCCTCACTAACAGAACACAGAGCAGTAGTCAACAGAGTAAAGTCCGAGGCAGCTACGGTGAAAAGCTCTGTTCCACAAGGCACAGTACTCGCTCCCATCTTGCTCCTCATCCTCATATCTGACATAGACAAGGATGTCAGCCACAGCACCGTGTCTTCCTTTGCAGATGACACCCGAATCTGCATGACAGTGTCTTCCATTGCAGACACTGCAAGGCTCCAGGCGGACATCAACCAAATCTTTCAGTGGGCCGCAGAAAACAATATGAAGTTCAACGATGAGAAATTTCAATTACTCAGATATGGTAAACACGAGGAAATTAAATCTTCATCAGAGTACAAAACAAATTCCAGCCACAAAATAGAGCGAAACACCAACGTCAAAGACCTGGGAGTGATCATGTCGGAGGATCTCACCTTCAAGGACCATAACATTGTATCAATCGCATCTGCTAGAAAAATGACAGGATGGATAATGAGAACCTTCAAAACTAGGGATGCAAAGCCCATGACGACACTCTTCAGGTCACTTGTTCTATCTAGGCTGGAATATTGCTGCACACTAACAGCACCTTTCAAGGCAGGTGAAATTGCTGACCTAGAAAATGTACAGAGAACTTTCACGGCGCGCATAACGGAGATAAAACACCTCAATTACTGGGAGTGCTTGAGGTTCCTAAACCTGTATTCCCTGGAACGCAGGCGGGAGAGATACATGATTATATACACCTGGAAAATCCTAGAGGGACTAGTACCGAACTTGCACACGAAAATCGCTCACTACGAAAGCAAAAGACTTGGCAGACGATGCAACATCCCCCCAATGAAAAGCAGGGGTGTCACTAGCACGTTAAGAGACCATACAATAAGTGTCAGGGGCCCGAGACTGTTCATCTGCCTTCCAGCATACATAAGGGGGATTACCAACAGACCCCTGGCAGTCTTCAAGCTGGCACTGGACAAGCACCTAAAGTCGGTTCCTGACCAGCCGGGCTGTGGCTCGTACGTTGGTTTGTGTGCAGCCAACAGTAACAGCCTGGTTGATCAGGCTCTGATCCACTAGGAGGCCTGGTCACAGACCGGGCCGCGGGGGCGTTGACCTAAAGAACTCTCTCCAGGTAAACTCTCTAGGTAAACCCTTACTACTACCACTTCTTTTTCTATCTCTTTTAGTACCCTCGTCTATGTATATATATATATATATATATATATATATATATATATATATATATATATATATATATATATATATATATATATATATATATATATATACACCGGCCTCCTCACTCTCTCCTGTTAGTGTGACTTTGTAAATGGTTCAAGTCTGACCGAAATGTTGTGATAAACTCCTCTCTTCTATGTGCGAGTTATTTGTGTATTGTTCCAGTCACGGTATTGTGTCTTTTTGTAATTTTCAGCTTGAGTTGCTGGGATTGTAGGTAGAGCAGTTGGGATTGAAGGTAGAGCAGTTGGGACTGAAGGTAGAGCTGTTGGGACTGAAGGTAGAGCAGTTGGGACTGCAGATAGAGTAGCTGGGACTGTAGGTAGAGCTGTTGGGAGCCACTAAGAATTTCCGAGAGCCACTTGAGTCTCTCTGTGGAAAGATGAGAGCTGAAAGGACTACCGAGAGCCTTTAGGAACTGCCGAAAGCAGTTATGCTGAGAACCGCTAGGAACTGCTGAGACCCGCTGGGAGGCCACTGGCCGCTTAAAGTCATTAATAGGGACTCCTGAGAGCCGTTAAGAATCGGTAGATACAAGAACACTCAAGGTACCGAACCCTGATAGCTGCTGGATACCGCTGACAGTCATGGGAAGTTAAGATCCATTTGCAGACGCTGAGAGTCGTTATGGGTCATTGAGAGCCACTAGAAGTCACTGTGGGTCACTGAGAGTCAGTAAGAGTCGTAGTGAGTCACTTAGAGCCACTAAGAGCCACTGTGGGTTACTGAGAGCCACCAAGAGTTGCTGTGAGTCATTGAGAGAAACTAAGAGTCGCTGTGGGTCACTGAGAACTAGAGTCTTTGCGGGTCATTGAGAGTCATTAAGAGTCGTTTTGGGTCACTAAAAGTCACTAAGGGTCACTGAGAGTCACTAACAGTAGTTGTGAGTCACTGAGAGCCACTAAGAATCATTGTGGGTCACTGAGAGCCACTAAGAGTCGCTATGGTTACCGAGAGCCACTAAGAGTCCTTGTGCGTCGATGAGAAACAGTGAGAGCCACTATGAGTCTCTGGGGGGTCACTGAGAGCCACTGTGAGTCGCTGGGGGGGGGGTCACCGAGAGACGCTAACAGTCCCTAGGGTCACTGAAAGCCAATGAGAGTCGCAAGGGTCAGTGAGAACCACTGAGAGCTACTAAGAGTCGCTGAGAGGTCACTGAGAGCCACTAAGAATCGATTGGGATCTTTGAGAGCCCACTAAGAGCGCTGGGGTCACTGAGAGCTACTAAGAGTCGCTAGGGGTCACTAAGAGTCGCTGGGTTCATTGTGATGCTGGGAACACGCTAAGAGACCGTAGGAGCAAATGACAAGTACTGGGAGCCGCTGAGAGCCGCTAAGAACCATTGAAAGCCGCTAAGAGCCGCTGGGGATCATGAAAGAAGGTAAGAGTCGCTAAGAGCTACTGAAAGCCTCTGAGAGCCGCTAAGAGCCAGTAAGAGCCGCTGAGAGCTATTAAGAGCCCCTGGGACCCATGAGAGTCACAGAGACTGCAAAATGCCGCTAAGAGTCGCTGACATCCATAAGAGCCACTGAGAGCTATAAGAGCTGCTGAAAGCCGCTGAGAGCCGCTGGGAGCTAAAAGAACCGCTGAGAGTCATGAGAGTCGCTGAGAACCATGAGAGCCACTGAGAGCCATGAGAGGCGCTGAGGGCCATAAGAGCCGCTGAAAGTCATAAGTGCTGCTGAGAGCCATAAAAACAGCTGAGAGCCAAGAGAGGTGCTGAGAGCCGTAAGAGCCGCTGGTAGCCATAAGAACTGCTGAGAGCCATAAGAACCGTTTAGACCCAAGAAAGCCGCTAAGAGCCGCTGAGAGCCGCTGAGAGCCACTGAGAGCCGCTGAGAGCCGCTGAGAGGTGTGTGGGCTTGCACTGGTTGAATGTAACTTTGAACATTCATCGTCACTGCTCGTCTCAACATCTGGAGAAATTAGCATAATGGTGCAGCCGATGGCTTTTTGGTGTCTAGCTGACTTTATCTGCACTCCTGCACTCTAGCACTCAGAGTGGGAGACTTGTAGATGGCTCCTGCACTCTAGCACTCAGAGTGGGAGACTTGTAGATGGCTCCTGCACTCTAGCATTCATAGTGATATATAAATATAGGAGAAAGGAAGAGAAATTTATAAGGAAGGGCAGAAGAGAATGACGGAGAAGCTGATAAGGAAGCATTGAAGGAAACATCCGACTAGATGTGCAGCCTGAAGAGGAATACCAGAAGTAAAGGAAGAAGGTAAGTGTGGAAACGATGGAGAAAGACAGGAAATGAAGCAGGCAGGAAAGGAAAGAGGAAGGAACGAAAGGGGTAGTAAATGAAGGAAGAGGAAGAAAGGAATGAAGGAAAGGGTAGAGGTAAGTGGCAATCAGATTTGACCAGAGGAAAGGGAGAGAGAGAGCACCTCCTATTCCTAGGATCAAGAGCCGTCACCTGCGTCAAGACATCCTCCGCATACAACTGGTCAACAAAGGTTTTGGGTTACGTTTAAAAACATGTGTTTCTAACTTATTCTGGTAAATTGAATTGCAGTGTGAACTTAGACAGCTGCAACACGTGCAGTTTCTGTGCAACGGAACCACACCCTCATTTCTCAGCTGTATTATTATCTATTGGGCGCTTAGTCATTTTAATGAAAGATAATTTATATTTTTTGTGTGCTATCTTTTTTTTTTTGATTAAGTGATATTTCCAAGTCAAGTTGTAAGCCTACAATGTCTGGTGGTTGCTTGAACGACAGTAATGTGTTTTGGTAGGTAAGACACATAGGCAACAGTTTGGCAACTTTATTCCGAAACGTTTCGCCTACACAGTAGGCTTCTTCAGTCAAGTACAGAAAGTAGGCAGGAGCAGTAGAGATGTGAAGACTATGTAATCAGTCCATCACCCTTGAAGACGTTGATTTGAGGTTGTCAGTCCCTCAGCCTGGAGAAGAGTTCTGTTCCATAGTGTGAAACAGTGTGAAAGTGATGTGTTTTGTTACACAGTATATGTGGTGGCTTAACTCTGTCAAAGCAGAGACGAAATATCACACTTCTTGTTAAAACGGCCTTTTTTCACTACATTAGTGTGAAGGTTGGTGATCAGGACAAGCAGAGGGCACCTTGTCTGACTTGATCCAACTCCTTCCATGAGTAGATTACTGGAAGTGATGCATATGCCATTTGCAATCCCTATGGTACGGAGGGGAGCCACAGGATTGTTATTTCTGTTTCAAAAGATTGTCGGGATTTTCATCAAGAAAGAAATCCAAAATAACACATATCCATATTTATCCAAGGAACAGTCAGAGCTGCTGGATTCAAGAAGGCGCCAGTGTGATTTACTGCGCCCGAACATAAGAATGAGTTTGTTCAGAAAAATGATAGAAAACCCTAGCAACTTATTTTAAAATGTATGAACCACTGCTACCGCTGTGATATTAATGGGTTTTTCGATGTTTTGGGTAAACATCATGACTCAGCAATGTGACATTTTTTTTATTCGTGCAAAACACTAGCGAAGACAGTCTTGCCTCACAGTGACAACACCCACCAAGTCTACTCTGAGCTCTCACTAGAGACTTACAAGAAACATATGAATCAATGCAAACACTTGTCACTCTGATCAAACATGAGAAATTTCGTTAGGAAATTTTGTGACCTAAAAGCAATAGGTTTATTACTGGGACTGCAAGGTGGACTCGGAAAGTACTGCTGTTTCCTGTGCCTGTGGGACAGTGGAGAAATAAAGCAATATTACATTCATCATACATTGCAAAGTCGAGAATCGTATGAGGCAGAAGTGAAGAACATTCAACATAAGCCATAAGTCGATCCAAAGGACATTCATACTTCTTCCGCTTTTGCACATCAAACTACGCCTCATTAAAAGCTTTGTCAAAGCTGAGGACAAAGAAGGTGCAGACTTTGCCTATAAGGAGAGCTGAGAGCATGAGTGATATTCAAGAACACTTGTGCAGGTTTCTTGGGCAGTCATAACAGCAATGACCACAGAAATACTGCAGATGAGCTATTGACAGTATATCATCTACTGGGTTATCGGGTATTCCCTCAAGATTCATTCCCTCCATTCTCACCTTAACTTTCTCCCGCTAAACCTTAATGATGTTGATTTCGTGAAGACAGCCATCACGGAGACGAGCTACCAGGGGAAATCTGACTATCAGTTTGATAGCCTGCTAGTACTAGACACTGGTGCGGGACAGCCATAATGAACACAAGCGAAAAATCCTGAAAACTGCGATGCAAATAAGTGGAATGACTATATGGAAATCTGTTGGTTGTATTATGCTTATACAGAATAAATTGAAATTGAGACACATGTGCAACATCTGGGTATCTTTATTGTAGACGTTTCGCCAACCAGTGGCTTTATCAATACAAATTCCAGGACATAACTTGAAGACAGGAGAACTATGTACAGAAGATGAGGTAATCAGTCCCTCAACCTAGCAGTAGGTGCGAAGAGCACCGTAGTCGTGGAGATTCTGAAGCAGAAGCAAGGCGCCTGACGCTTATATAGTAACGTCAGGTGGTAATGGGACGGGTAGCAGACGAGGGCATAGTCACTGGTAGGCGGAATTCCCCAGTGACTATGCCCTCGTCTGCTACCCGTCCCATTACCACCTGACGTTACTATATAAGCGTCAGGCGCCTTGCTTCTGCTTCAGAATCTCCACGACTACGGTGCTCTTCGCACCTACTGCTAGGTTGAGGGACTGATTACCTCATCTTCTGTACATAGTTCTCCTGTCTTCAAGTTATGTCCTGGAATTTGTATTGATAAAGCCACTGGATGGCGAAACGTCTACAATAAAGATACCCAGATGTTGCACATGTGTCTCAACTTCATCTTGTCGGTATTGTATACCATTCTTGTACAGAATAAATTGTCGTTAAGAAATTTTTTTTTTCACTTTATGCAGCACATTTACTGTGCATAATATAATATATATGAATGTTAGATAAAACATATCAAGTGATTCTCCGATCTTAAATAGCCAAAATGTTGATCATAAGAGTTTATAAAATCTTACGTGACAGAGACTAAACAAACTCAGATTCCTGATCAGTTCATCAAAGTTCGTTTAAACCAATGAGTGATGAGTAAAAAGTTCAATATATCAAACAGTAATGGTATCTTTAAGCAAAAAACTTCTTAAAGCGTATCTCATTTACGGCAAACGATTCATTTGTATTGTTTAAGTTAATCTGCATGTTTCATAGGCAAACCTAAGGGAGGTGTCGCTCGATCCTGGACTATAATCAAGTCATTCGCGACTTGATGATGGTCTATGTGGAAGAGAAACGGTAACTTTATATTTTCATTTTTTTTGTGGGGGGGGGGGTTAGTTTGTGAATTGTTGCAGCTACGATATTTTGACCTTTATTCTTTGTGGCTCATGATACGCACCAATGTAGTGTTGACACCAGTGTAGTGCTGATACCAGTACCACTGTAGTGCTGGTACCACCACCACTGTAATACTGGAACAAGCATCAGCTGGGGCATCAGAAGACTCTGTGACTTAGCTTTAATGGTCTAAATTTGCCTAAGGTCTGGATACAAACCTTTCCTAACCTAACATGACCTAACCTAACTCTGGTACTAGCACGGGCGGTGAAGAAACTGGTACTTGCACGAGCGGGGGAAAACTCTGGCACTCGCACTGACGGGGAGGAAACGGGCACTAGCACGAGCAGATGAAAAATGGAGGTGTGGTAAGTTTGGAATATGTTTACCTCCGCCTTGTGAAACTCTTAAGGAGTGTAGCAGAAGTTCTCACACTTCCCACTCACGACCCACACAGTCAGGGCCTCCCTTCCTCCTTTCTCGTTCCCACACTTCCCACTCACGACCCACACAGTCAGGGTCTCCCCTCCTCCACTCTCGTTCCCACACTTCCCACTCACGACCCACACAGTCAGGGCCTCCCTTCCTCCTTTCTCGTTCCCACACTTCCCACTCACGACCCACACAGTCAGGGCCTCCCTTCCTCCTTCTTTCTCGTTCCCACACTACCCACTCACGACCCACACAGTCAGGGCCTCCCCTCCTCCTTCACTCTCGTTCCGCAGTGGGCAGTGATAAGAATCATTAAGTAATGATAAGAAATATTGAGTAATGATAAGAAACACTGAGTAATGATAAGTAACTTTGTTTAACCATTAAGAATCATTGATAAATTATTGAGAAACATTAGGTGATGACAATGAAAGCAGAATTAGTGGAAAGTCAATGATAAACAGTGAGAAGACACAGAAGTAAAACTGTCTTGGCATATCTTATAAAAATAAATAGTCATAGTACTAGCAACAAGATAAACGAGTTATGAGTGTTTGCTTGTGCAGGTAACAGTGATATTATTGCAATAACTGAAGCGTGCTTTCAAAGTTGAAGAGTCGGGACGTGCCTGTCGAACGTCATATTTCAAGTTTTTGAGACGCTCCACGTTGATAAATATTAAGGGGAAGGGAGGGTTGAATTGCTGGGTAAAAGCAGATGTGAAGACTGCAGAACCAGACACAATATCTGCTTAGGCAGCATTTCTGGAACAGAAAGAGTGGATTTTAGGTGTGTTATACTAACCCTAGAACCTTGAAGGCGAACATGAGAGAGTTCTTTGAGACGATACTCTTAAGGCTTCAAGAAATGAAAACATAATAATTCTAGATTTTAATTTGAGCCACATTGATTGGAATTCTTTGACCGGGAGAAATAGACAAATGAGATCAAATAAAAATTATCACAAAGGATGTATAGGAAACCAAAACATCTCTTGGGAAAGACAACAGGAATTTACAGGTCCATCAAAAGAGGAAAGTGTCACCTAGCGTACCAGTATGTTCATATTGAAGGAGAAATAACACGATAAAAAGACTAAACGCGACGAGGAAATTAATGTTCCAAATTAATCCAAGACAAATTCGAAAGGATTTATCCAAGTCCACAGGATCTGGATAACTTACTGATAACAAGCAGGTAATGTGATCTTTTTATAACAGTTATTTCCTGTCGACCTTCAAACAAGGACACAAATGATGTATCTCACCACTAATTATATAAGGCCTAAGGAAAATAAACTAAGCAATGTCACAGTCACTAGGGATATGATAATCAAACAAGGAGACTGATTAAGCGGAGTAAATTAAAGAGTGCAAGATGGATCAGATAGGCTAACTGGCTACCACGACGCCATGTAACTGTACGTTGTGCTATAAACCCGGAGTAGCAGTATTCAAAATTACTCAAAATGAGGAAATAAAACAAATACATAATGAACATGTGATTTAAGTGTATTTCATCTTCAGATGGCTCTAACCCGCAAAGTTTTCATCTAGACGAGATGTAGCGCAGGATCGTAGTTATGTATGGCAGTGATGGTTAATTGAACTTCATTAAGGCCGTTAATAGAATTTCACACTGGAGGCTATTAAAAATACCAACTGCAAATGGTACTGGAGAAAAAAAAATCCTTGTAGATTCAGACGTCTGACAAATAGAAAGCGTTTGGATGAAATCAGAATGAGGATCAGTTACAAGTGGCAATCCACAAGGATCAGTTTTGGACCTTTCACAGTTCAGAATTAACATTAATGACCTTAACACAGAACTAAAAGAAGCGACATAAGTAAATACGCTGACAGCACAAAAATTAACCGGACATTTTATCGAAATCCACGAAGGTTTGGACAAACTAATGTCGTGGTTCGAAAAGTTGCAGATGAAGTTCAGTGTAAATTCCTAATAGTTGAAAATGACAATAACTCTCACACTTATAAACTATTAAGATTTTTTTTTCAAATTTTCGCCCTAAAATGTAGTTTAGATAGCAAGTTTAATACTAAATTAACCTGGTAAACAGGAAACCGAAGCCAATACAGTAATATATAAGCGAGCATAACAAAAATATAAGATTACAGTGGACCCCCGGTTAACGATATTTTTTCATTCCAGAAGTATGTTCAGGTGCCAGTACTGACCGAATTTGTTCCCATAAGGAATATTGTGAAGTAGATTAGTCCATTTCAGACCCCCAAACATACACGTACAAACGCACTTACATAAATACACTTACATGATTGGTCGCATTGGGAGGTGATCGTTATGCGGGGGTCCACTGTAATTGAGTTTATATCGAGAAGTATAAGTAACAGGAGTTACTATACAGGATTTCTATACATCGTTAATAAATTAGACACATGTGCAACTCTTGGGTATCTTTATTGAGGAAACGTTTCGCCACACAGTGGCTTCATCAGTCCATACAAAGGAGAATCTTGAAGAACAGGAGGAGAATGAGGTAATCAGGTTGAGGGACTGATTACCTCATTCTCCTCCTGTTCTTCAAGATTCTCCTTTGTATGGACTGATGAAGCCACTGTGTGGCGAAACGTTTCCTCAATAAAGATACCCAAGAGTTGCACATGTGTCTAATTTATCAACATGTCGGTTCTCTGAACCATTCATCTACAAGTAAAGCCTCGTTTAAATTATCCAGCTCATTTCTGATTTCCATGCAACATACAAAGATGGCAAAATTAAACCAAAGTGGTTTAAAAAGACAGGTAAACAGTAAGACGAACGCTGGGTTCTGACTCTGTAATTGCCTTTTTAAATATAAAAAATAAAGAATAACAATATGAATCTAGGCAAAGGTGAGGTGTAAGAGACAGGTAATGACCTGACGATAGACACACGGTACGAGTGAGCTCTGAGATAAAGCCGGGTAGGTATTGAGGTTTACCTAAAGCCTGATGGCCATGTCGCCGTGAGGTTGGGCAGAGCCTAGCTTGGTAGTCAGATGTGCCAGTGTTTCCTTCATGTTACAGTTGCCAGGTTACTATTCACGGTGCCAGTGGCTTTTTTTTTTTTTTTTTTTTTTTTTTTAAACAGGGTTTGACAAGGTTAAGGATCCCTAGCTTTATTGACAAGCTATTTACAGGTTAAGGATTCCTAACTTTATTGGCAAGCTAAGAGCTGTTACCTACATCAGCTCATTTGAAAGCATTTTTATTGTTATGAGACATACAAGTAGGGAACAGGATGAAGTTGGAGCCATCTGTGGGCCAGCATTTTCATTTGATCAACTGACTTTATCTCGTTGACATCATTATGCTGTACGAATGTGTTCCGTACTCGAGTCATCCTGGGTATATATGATCTCAGATGGAGTGATGTTCTGGAGAAGGGTACAGCCAGAGTGAAGTTGCTGCTTTCTGCCCGTCTTGTGGCATAAAAGCTTGTTTCACGCTGTCCTCGAAGTGGATCCAAGTGGTATTTCATCATAGTGGATCTCTCTCTCTCTCTTTCTCTCTCTCTCTCTCTCTCTCTCTCTCTCTCTCTCTCTCTCTCTCTCTCTCTCTCTCTCTCTCTCTCTCTCTCTCTCTCTCTATCTATCTATCTCTCTCCCCTTCTATTACCTGGAGTTTACCTGGAGAGAGTTCCGGGGGTCAACGCCCCCGCGGCCCGGTCTGTGACCAGGCCTCCTGGTGGATCAGAGCCTGATCAACCAGGCTGTTGCTGCTGGCTGCACGCAAACCAACGTACGAGCCACAGCCCGGCTGGTCAGGAACCGACTTCAGGTGCTTGTCCAGTGCCAGCTTGAAGACTGCCAGGGGTCTGTTGGTAATCCCCCTTATGTATGCTGGGAGGCAGTTGAACAGTCTCGGGCCCCTGACACTTATTGTATGGTCTCTTAACGTGCTAGTGACACCCCTGATTTTCATTGGGGGGATGGTGCATCGTCTGCCAAGTCTTTTGCTTTCGTAGTGAGTGTTTTTCGTTTGCAAGTTCGGTACTAGTCCCTCTAGGATTTTCCAGGTGTATATAATCATGTATCTCTCCCGCCTGCGTTCCAGGGAATACAGGTTTAGGAACCTCAAGCGCTCCCAGTAATTGAGGTGTTTTATCTCCGTTATGCGCGCCGTGAAAGTTCTCTGTACATTTTCTAGGTCAGCAATTTCACCTGCCTTGAAAGGTGCTGTTAGAGTGCAGCAATATTCCAGCCTAGATAGAACAAGTGACCTGAAGAGTGTCATCATGGGCTTGGCCTCCCTAGTTTTGAAGGTTCTCATTATCCATCCTGTCATTGTTCTAGCAGATGCGATTGATACAATGTTATGGTCCTTGTAGGTGAGATCCTCCGACATGATCACTCCCAGGTCTTTGACGTTGGTGTTTCGCTCTATTTTGTGGCCAGAATTTGTTTTGTACTCTGATGAAGATTTAATTTCCTCCTTTTACCATATCTGAGTAATTGAAATTTCTCATCGTTGAACTTCATATTGTTTTCTGCAGGTCACTGAAAATTTCCCTCCTCGCTTTTTCCTGCTGCGCGTCCCAAAGTAACAGACACGAGCTTGAATTTTGTTCCAGGAAACCTTGTACCCATTAGTGCACAATGTACCACCACAGTGTACCACAGTGCTCACAGTGTACCACCACAGTGTACCACGAGTGTACCACCACAGTGTACCACCACAGTGTACCGCAGTGCTCCACCAGTGTAACACCACAGTGTACTACCACAATGGACCACCATGGTGTACCACCACAGTGTACCATCACAGTGTACCACAGTGTATCACCACAGTGTATCACTTGTGTACCACCACAGTGTACCACAGTCCCACTAGTGTACCACCACAGTGTACCATCACAGTGTACCACAACGGTGTACCACCACGGTTTACTACCACAAGTACCACTACAGTGTACCATAGTGTCTCACCACAGTGTACCATTAGTGTACCACTACAGTGCACCACAACGGTGTACCACCAGTGTACCACAGTGTACCACCACGATGGACCACCACAGTGTACCACAGTGCACCACCACAGGGTACCACCACAGTGTACCACAGTGTACCACCACAGTGTACCATCACAATGTACCATCACAGTGTACCATCATAGTGTACCATCACAGTGTGCCACCACAGTGTACCACAGTGCTCCACCAGTGTAGCATCACAGTGTACCACTAGTGTACCACCACAGTGTACCACAGCAGTGTACCACAGTGTACCACCACAGTGTACCATCACAATGTACCATCACAGTGTACCATCATAGTGTACCATCACAGTGTGCCACCACAGTGTACCACAGTGCTCCACCAGTGTAGCATCACAGTGTACCACTAGTGTACCACCACAGTGTACCACCACAGTGTACTACCACAATGGACCAACACGGTGTACCACCACAGTGTACCACCACAGTGTACTACCACAATGGACCACCACAGTGTACCACCACAAGGACCATCACAGGGACCACCACAGGGACCACCACAGAGACCATCACAGGGACCACCACAGGGACCACCACAGGGACCACCACAGGGACCACCACAGGGACCACCAGATAATAAAAACAGTCTCACACGGTTGACGACTCTTATGAAAGACAAACAAGGAGAGTGTACCAAAGACGTCGATGTTTGTTCAACCAAACAGTAGTAATTAAATACTCCTGCCAGAGGAAGCTAATCATGAGACATGTACACAAAACTCTAGTTGTAAGGACACACACACACACACACACACACACACACACACACACACACACACGCACACACACACACACACCATGTATGAAAGGCCCCTGGGAGCTAGTGATCATGTGGTTCTGTGCTTCGACTACATAGTTGAGCTCCAAGTGGAGAGAGTAGCAGGAATAGGCTGGGAAAAACCAAACTACAAAAGGGGGAACTACTCAGGCATGAGGAACTTCCTTCAAGACATTCAGTGGGAGAGGGAACTGACAAGAAAACCAGTACAAGAAATGATGGACTATGTAGCAACAAAATGCAAGGAGGCAGAGGAGAGGTTTGTTCCCAAGGGAAACAGAAATAATGGGAAGAACAGAACGAGTCCTTGGTTCACCCAAAGGTGTAGGGAGGCAAAAACTAGGTGTACTAGAGAATGGAAAAGGTACAGAAGACAGAGAACTCAGGAAAATAAAGAAATCAGCCGAAGAGCCAGAAATGAATATGCACAGATAAGAAGGGAGGCTCAGAGACAATATGAAAATGACATAACATCAAAAGTAAAGACTGACCCGAAGCTGTTGTACAGCCACATCAGGAGGAAAACAACAGTCAAGGACCAGGTAATCAGACTGAGGAAGGGTGATGGGGAATTCACAAGAAACGACCAAGAGGTATGTCAGGAGCTCAACACAAGATTTAAAGAGGTATTTACAGTGGAAACCAGTGGGACTCCAGGAAATCAGAACAGGGGGGCACACCAGCAAGTGCTGGATGAGGTACATATAACCAAGGAGGAGGTGAAGAAGCTGCTATGCGAACTTGACACCTCAAAGGCGGTGGGACCAGACAACATCCCTCCATGGGTCCTTAAAGAGGGGGCAGAGATATTGTGTGAGCCATTAACAAAGATCTTCAACACATCATTTGAAACTGGGCAACTCCCTGAGGTATGGAAAATGGCAAATGTAGTCCCAATTTTTAAAAAGGGAGACAGACATGAGGCACTAAACTACAGACCTGTATCACTAACGTGTATAGTATGCAAGGTCATGGAGAAGATCATCAGGAGGAGAGTGGTGGGACACCTGGAAAGAAACAAGTGTATAATCGGCAACCAGCACGGTTTCAGGGAAGGAAAATCCTGTGTCACAAACCTACTAGAGTTTTATGACAAGGTGAAAGAAGTAAGACAAGAGAGAGAGGGGTGGATCGACTGCATATTTTTGGACTGCAAGAAGGCCTTCGACACAGTTCCTCACAAGAGGTTACTGCAAAAGCTAGAGGATCAGGCACACATTACAGGAAAGGCACTGCAATGGATCAGAGAATACCTGACAGGGAGGCAACAACGAGTCATGGTACGCGACGAGGTGTCAGAGTGGGCGCTTGTGACAAGCGGGGTTCCACAGGGGTCAGTCCTAGGACCTGTGCTGTTCTTGGTATATGTGAACGACATAACGGAAGGGATAGACTCAGAAATGTCCTTGTCTGCAGATGATGCGAAGTTAATGATAAGAATCAAATCGGATGAGGATCAGGCAGGACTAAAAAGAGACCTGGACAGGCTACAAACCTGGTCCAGCAACTGGCTCCTTGAATTTAACCCTGCCAAATGCAAAGTCATGAAGATTGGGGAAGGGCAAAGAAGACCGCAGACACAATATAGTTTAGATGGCCAAAGACTGCAAACCTCACTCAAAGAAAAAGATCTGGGGGTGAGTATAACACCGAGCATATCTCCTGAGGCGCACATCAATCAGATAACTGCTGCAGCATACGGGCGCCTGGCAAACCTACGGATAGCGTTCCGATACCTCAGTAAGGATTCGTTTAAAACTCTGTATACCATTTACGTCAGGCCCATACTGGAGTATGCAGCACCAGTTTGGAATCCACACCTAGTCAAGCACGTCAAGAAATTAGAGAAAGTGCAAAGGTTTGCAACAAGACTAGTCCCAGAGCTACGGGGATTGTCCTACGAAGAAAGGTTGAGGGAAATCGGCCTGACGACACTGGAGGACAGGAGGGTCAGGGGAGACATGATAACGACATATAAAATACTGCGCAGAATAGACAAGGTGGACAAAGACGGGATGTTCCAGAGAAGGGACACAGACACAAGAGGTCACAATTGGAAGTTGAAGACTCAGATGAATCAAAGGGATGTTAGGAAGTATTTCTTCAGTCATAGAGTAGTCAGGCCGTGGAATAGCCTAGAAAGTGATGTAGTGGAGGCGGGAATCATACATAGTTTTAAGGCGAGGTATGATAGAGCTCATGGGGCAAGGAGAGAGAGGACCTAGTAGCAATCAGCGAAGAGGCGGGGCCAGGAGCTGTGACTCGACCCCTGCAACCACAAATAGGTGAGTACAAATAGGTGAGTACACACACACACACACAGATAAGGAGGGAGGCCCAGCGACAGTATGAAAACGACATAACATCGAAAGTCAAGTCTGACCCAAAACTGCTGTATAGCCACATTAGGAGGAAGACAACAGTCAAACACCAGGTGATCAGGCTAAGGAAAGAAGGTGGAGAACTCACCAGAAGCGATCAAGAGATATGTAAAAGATCAACAAGAGATTTAAGGAAGTATTTACAGTGGAGACAGGAATGCCTCTGGGTGGACAGAACAGAGGGGGACACCAAAAAGGAATATACCAACAAATGTTAGATGACATACACACAACTGAGGAGGAGGTGAAGAAGCTACTAAGGGACCTTGATACCTCAAAGGCAATGGGACCAGACAACATCTCCCCGTGGGTCCTTAGAGAGGGAGCAAAAATGCTGTGTGTGCCACTAACCATAATCTTCAATACATCCCTTGAAACTGGGCAGCTACCTGCAATACGGAAGACGGCAAATGTAGTAACCATATTTAAAAAAGGAGACAGAAAATAGGCACTACACTACAGATCATTGTCACTGACGTGCACAGTATGCAAAGTAATGGAGAAGATTATCAGGAGGAGAGTGGGGGAGCACCTGGAAAGGAACTAGAGTATAAACGACAACCAGCTCGGATTCATGGAAGGCAAATCCTATGTCACAAGCCTACTGGAGTTTTATGATGAAGTAACAGAAGTAAGACACGAGAGAGAGGGGTGGGTTGAGTGCATCTTCTTGGACTGCAAGAAAGCCTTCGACACAGTTCCTTACAGGAGATTGGTGCAGAAACTAGAGGATCAGGCGCGTATAACTTTAAGGACGCTGCAATGGATCAGAGAATACCTGACAGGAAGGAAACAACGAGTCATGGTACGTGATGAGGTATCACAGTGGGCACCTGTGACGAGCGTGGTCCCACAGGGGTCGGTCCTAGGACCAGTGCTATTTCTGGTATATGTGAATGACATGATGGAAGGGTTAAACTCAGAAGTGTCCCTGTTCGCAGATGATGTGAAGTTAATGAGGAGAATTAAATCAGATGAGGATCAGGTAGGACTTCATAGAGACATGGACAGGCTGGACACCTGGTCCAGCAACTGGCTTCTCGAATTTAACCCCGCCAAATGCAAAGTCATGAAGATCAGAGAAGGGCAAAGAAGACCCCAGACAGAGTATAGGCTAGGTGACCAAAGACTGGAAACCTCACTCAAGGAGAAAGATCTTGGGGTGAGCATAACACCGAGCATGCCTCCGGAAGAACACATCAACCAGATAACTGCTGCAGCATATGGGCGCCTGGCAAAATCTGAGAATAGCGTTCCGATACCTTAGTAATGAATCGTTCAAGACACTGTACACCGTGTACGTCAGGCCCATACTGGAGTATGCAGCACCTGTTTGGAACCCACACTTGATCAAGCACGTCAAGAAATTAGAGAAAGTGCAAAGATTTGCGACAAGGTTAGTTCCAGAGCTAAGGGGAATGTCCTACGAAGAATGGTTAAGGGAAATCGGCCTGACGACACAAACACACACACACACACACACACACAAACACACACAAACACACACAAACACACATACACAAACACACACACACACACACACACACACACACACACACACACACACACACACACACACAAACACACAAACACACAAACACACACACACAAACACACAAACACACACACACACACACAAAAACACACAAACACAAACACACACACACACACACACACACACACACACACACACACACACACACACACACACACACACACACACACTGGCGGGGCCAGGAGCTAGGACTCGACCCCTGCAACCACAAATAGGTGAGTAGTACAAATAGGTGAGTACACACACACACACACACACACTTAAGGAAATATACGAATATATACGAGTAGATCCACGCAAAATGTCTAGGAGAAAGTCTTAAGTAAAAAAAAACTTGAAATAAGAAAGAATTGTGGGCGATACTAAGTGTTAATTAAGTCACCTTCTTCCCCTGCGTGAAGCAAGGCAGTGAGGCAGGTGATGGAGATAATTACAAATGTGGAAAGAAATTAGGTAACGCTTGAAGAAAGAGCTGATGGAGGGTATAGCAAATTAGATGTATTTCGTTCGCGGAAGGAACGGAGAAAGGATTCCCCGAATGCTATAATCCCAGCCTACTCCACTTCAATCCACGTAAGTTGAAGCTTTGAAGCCTCAAGAGCCAGAGGACATGCAACTAGACTCCCTGAAGGGAGCCAGAAGAATTAAGTCAACCCTCCCAATAAGTCCTGGAACTGGAGATCAACACCTTTAACAGCCTGCAACCTAACTTCCTAAAAGACGCCAGGAACCGCAATAACCCGAACGCTCCTCTAAGCAGCACACACATCAACGTGTAAGGTTTGAAGTAAATCAGAATAGACATTCTACGCTTATCACATGGAAATCAGTATCCCAATTTGTTTAATACATTTGGCAGACTATGATCTACACTAGAAATATGTGCTAGCAATAAAAGTCTGAAGCAGATGGCACGAGGCATGAGAGAGCTCAATTTATCTCACAGAAAATCATTTTTATGGTAAAACTCGAAGCTACATACTCCATTATCAGTCCAACTTTCTTATAAACAGGAAATATCTGCTCTGAAAGTTTGAAGTGCTGGTCCCGAGAATATCACTAATGGGCCCTGACAAGCATCCTTGCTCGACCCATGAGTCAGGGGGTCGTGATGACACAAGTGGGCTTTTACAAGCATCCTTGCTCAACCCATGAGTCAGGGGGCTGTGACGGCACTAGAGGGCTTTTACAGTAATCCTTGTTCAACCCATGAGTCAGGGGAGTGTGATGACACAAGTGGGCTCTTACAGGCATCCTTGCTCGACCCATAAGTCAGGGGGCCGTGATAACATACCAAGTGATATACTACATGGATCAGTTTTCGATCCAACTATTTTGTTAATTTACTTAAGTGTGTTATCTGTTGGAAGAGGTAATCACATACGAATATATATTTTGGATGTGAGAGTCATAAACTGGTCAAAGTAAAAAAACGGAGTTAGAAAACGGAAAGATGATGATTTTGATGTTTGGAGTTTAGGAGCTACCATGGTTAGTGCTTTATGAGCCTCATTTCCAGAGCCTGGAGTGTGGCCGCTTACTTAGCTATGAAGCTTGAAAGTTAACCAGGTTTTTCTGGCTGAGAACTGCAAGGAGTCCCCTGATATCTCTATTAATGAAGTACTAACTGAGATCATCAACAACAATAACGATGTGATAACAGGTATGCTGCAGCAGAAGATGGTCTACATTGTCCATCAGGGAAAATTAATGAGGTCTACATCAAAGCACTGAGGTCTGTCTGTACATTGCACATACTGGTATTGATATACTAAGGGCAATTGATGCGTGCAATGAAAAGTTCTTTCTAGTTAAGAGGGATGGAACTATCAAGGGGCTGGGTAGGAATCAATCTGGTGAAGCATACGGCAGCACCTTTCACATGAGCCTGCCTGTCGTGCCGCATTCCCTGAGATATTGACAGCAACTTTAGATAAGTCCTCAGGAAGGATGCAGTAAAAGAATGTTTCCAATATGTCAAGTACATCAAGAAGATGAGTGAGCACTTTACCATGAGTGAGCTCCCCATCAAGAAGATGAGTGAGCACATCACCTTAAGTGAGCTCCCCACCGTGAGTGAGCTTACTTACTGTGGCAACAAAACCTCTTACACAGACACAGTGTACTTATGGATCGATTCTTCACGTTTGAACTTCGTGTATTTGATAAGCTGTACAAACAGCTTCAGACCAGGAAATGGACGACACACTTGTATATCACAAGCAGCAGAAGATCAAGAGAGAAACGACACACTTGTGTATCAGAGGCAGTAGGAGACCAGGAGAGAGACGGCACACCGGCATATCACAAGTAGCAGGTGACCAGAAGAGAGATAACAAACTTGTACAATACACGCAGTAAGAGACCAATGTAGGGATGACAACAACAACGGGAGACCAAGGTAGGGACAACACACTTGTACAACAAAAGCAGGAGATGAAGAGAGGAACGACACATTTAATACCACACAAGCAGCAGAGGGGCAACAAGAGACGACACAAGCAGATCAATTGAGGTACGACACACTTATACAACCCAAGCAGCAAGAAACCATAGAAGGATGACAACAGCAGCAGCAGACAAAGGAAGGACGACATAAGCAGTAGTAGCAGACCGAGGAAGAACGACACAAGCAACGGCAGACCAAGGGAGGGACGACACAGAGAGAGTTGTACTCGACGACCCGTGAAATTGCAACTCCTTTCCTGCCTAGTCACCAGCACGTTCAGGAGGAGAAGGAGGAGGAGGAGGAGGAGGAGGAAGAGGAGGAGGAAGAAAAGAAGGAGAAGAAAGAAAAAGAGGAGGAGGCCGAAGAGGAAAAGGAGGAGGAAGAAGAGGAGGAAGAGGAGGAGGAGGAGGAGGCGCAAGAAGAGGAGGAGGAGGAGGAGGAGGAAAAGGAGGAGGAGAAGAAGAAGGAGGAGGAAGAGAAGGCGGTGGAAGAGGAGGAGAAGGAGGAGGAAGAGGAAAAGGAAGAGGAGAAAACAGAAGACGAGGAGGAGGAAAAAGACGAAGAGGAGGAGGAGGAGGAGGAGGAGAAGGAAGAAGAGGAGAACGAGAAGGAACAAAAAAAATCAAAGACATAGAAAGCATAATATATTTTCATTTAAGATAAGTTAGTTAGTCTGAAGTGTTGTCTTAAGTGTTGAAATATTAGAGAGCAATATATCAGGCAACATTGTTATTATATCTCAGATATATCAGGCAACATTGTTATTATATCTCAGATATATCAGGCAACATTGTTATTATATCTCAGATATATCAGGCAACATTGTTATTATATCTCAGATATATCAGGCAACATTGTTATTATATCTCAGATATATCAGGCAACAGTGTTATCATATCTCAGATATATCAGGCAACATTGTTATTATATCTCAGATATATCAGGCAACATTGTTATTATATCTCAGATATATCAGGCAACATTGTTATTATATCTCAGATATATCAGGCAACATTGTTATTATATCTCAGATATATCAGGCAACATTGTTATTATATCTCAGATATATCAGGCAACAGTGTTATTATATCTCAGATATATCAGGCAACATTGTTATTATATCTCAGATATATCAGGCAACATTGTTATTATATCTCAGATATATCAGGCAACATTGTTCATTATATCTCAAACTAATAAAATAGTATATATCTACTTCAAAGTAAATTAAGACATAACTGACACAGTGAAAGAATACTGACAAAAATTATACTGGACAGGCGCATAAAGTCAGTACCTGACCAGCCGGGTCGTGACTCGCAGTAACAGCCTGGTCTCAGACCGAGCCGCGGGGGCGTTGACCCCCGAAACCCTCTCCTGGTAAACCCAATATTATGCAGTCATTTTATACACGAGTTTCAACTCGTGAATGAAATTAATGTGTCAACAGTTGAATAGACGTGGTAGAATAGTTTAGTTGAAGCCTCATTCATTATGGTGTTGTAGACAGAACTGTGAAGTTGTGATAAGTGAGAGTGGTTGGTTGTCACAGTGCTCTCTGACTGATGAGTCAGGAAACAGGACAAGTGTTTCATGACCCGGGTCTTAATCAGATGATGACCTGCCGTTGGAGCTTCCGGTCATCTGACCGAGGCCTTCCGCTGGCTTACCGGTCCACCGCATTAAAAATTATGGCCAATTATAACAATCTAGTTATCGAAGCTAAAACCTTGGGTAGTTTCAAATTTAGGTTGGATAAATACATGAGTGAGAGGGGTTGGATTTGAGTGAACTTGCACCTGAATAACTACAATTATCAACGCTTATTGCTTGGGTAGCATATATTCTCAGGAATGGTATGGTGATACCGACAAGATGTGGAAAAAGACACTTATGTACAGTTCAGGACATTTATTAAAGGAAACGTTTCTCCACGAGTGACTTCGTCAGTCCTAATACAGAGATGTTAAAGATTCGCCGGTATTCTCCCGGCCCGGGCCTTTTCCAAGTGGTGGCCCGGCACTGGCTCCCTGTCTAGGGAGTGTCTGAGACCTAAGTCTTCCATGGAAGGAGGCACAAGTACCCCCTCATCTTGTGAGCTACAAGCTCGGGCTCAGGCACCAACCCTGCCCTAGAAGAGCTGGGCATGGCGTCGATCGTACTCATCTCCGGGACCAACTGTCCCCAGGCCTAGCCACATTCCCCGCCCTCACGGGGCTCGTAGGGAGAAGCTAGGCCTCTCTGGTCTGCCATCCCCGCCCCAAGGGGACTAATAGGAATGACAGTCTTGTGAGCTGAAAGCTCAGGCACCTACCCTGCCCTAGAAGGGCTCGGCATGGTGTCGATGCTCCCGCTGGACCTCTGTGATGTGCACTGTGATGATGTGCTAATACAGAGATAACTAAGAAAACGCATATATATAGTGGCTGGAGTCAGGTGAAGTGACGCGTGGGTAGAGGTGGTAGTGGTGGTTGTTGGTAGTAGTAGTAGTCGTGGAACTAAGATGGTGGGATGGATGGCTACAGATGGACCTGTTGACATCATGTAACAGCAGTTTCCAGAATGGGTAATATCCTGTTGATTAGCAATTTTGAGATGCTGTAACTACCGGACTTTTGCAATTAGGGCAGCTTCTATGCATTTTCTTCGTCTTAAATCGTCTTCTTTAATCACTAGTTTAGCCTCACTGAATTTCATGAGGTGTCGAACCTCGTCCCTATGTTGAACATACGCATTTTTACGGTCATCATTTCTGCAAGCATTTTTGTGTTCGGTGATCCTAATGTCCAGAGATCTGGCTCTTTCCCCTACATATACTTTGTCACATCCCCCACATGATATAGTATAAATTCCTGCACCTGTGCCAGAATCATGCTTGGGTTTTTGTGTCAGGTTCCTAATAATTTCTACCCTGGCTGGGAATCGAACCCAGACCCTTCGCCGTATGAAACGCGAGCTTTAACCACCAGACTAAAATATTCGCAGGTCACAGACCGCGGCCCGGTCTGTGACCGGGCCATAGTTTATATTGTCTCACATTTTCTCCAAAGCGCTGACAGTTAATAATACTAGAACAGTTATTAGCAGTGTTTATGATATATGTTCAAGTTATGGATTATTTCCTGGATTACTTTTTACAAAATGTTTATCCAAGTAAATTATTCTGTAGAGCCTTGAAAACGCTTTTTGAACAATAAATTTACTCTATCTGCAATTACCCTGAGTTTTCATATTCGTAAAGAATTACGTAATATAATACGTAAATACTTTCTGCAGATTATTTTTCAATTTATGTAACTACGGTACTAAGGAGAAATGATCTTCCGTCCTGTGCAAGGAATTCCGATGTTTTCTATTTGCTCCAATGTTTGAGCTGTAGTGTCCGATACGTAGGTAACATCACACAAAATTTTAAACACAGTATTTGTGAGCACAAGAGTAGATGTTTCCGCACTAACCTTACTGTCTGAATCTTCTCACTTTGTAAACAGAGTGAATTAACACCCCAACTTCACTCGACCTCATTATCTCGAAATGCTTGTATACAGTGGGAAAGAGGTCTCATCTAAGCAATTCCACTAAATTTTTACAAATAAACTCCCGAGTACTGTCGTAGAAGCTAAGATGTTGTGTAGTTTAAAAATAGGTTAGAAATATATATGAGTGGGTGTGGGTGGGTGTGAATTGGACCTGACTAGCTTGTGCTACTAAGTCAGATGCCGTTTCGTTCTTTAAGTGAATGTGATCTGACCTGACTGGGTTAAGGCATTGGCTTAAGCCGATGGGAGAATTGGACTTACCTCGCATGGGCCAGTAGGCCTGCTGCAGTGTTCTTTCTTGTGTACTTCTTAATAACATCTTACACAATAGTTTTAACACTGTGACAGAGGTTAGTTTCACTGTCTTCTCAGTATTCTCTTAATTATTTTACCTATTATTTTATTTAAAGTAGATTTTTATTTACCATTTATTAATGCCTATTAATTTGTTCATCTTTATTATAGCACTGATGATGGGATTTGATAGTCTGAAATTTCCGGAAATCAGAAACAAATGATCTTTTAAACGGCCTTGATTCTTTTGTCCCACAAACTTCTAACATTCCCTAGAGGAAAATATACTGCCGAAATTATTACTTAAGAATATATATATATATATATATATATATATATATATATATATATATATATATATATATATATATATATATATATATCGTGCCGTACATGTAAAACTGGTCAATTAGCAAGAACTCATTTAAAATTAAGTCCTTTCTAAAATTTTCTCTTATACGTTTAAAGATATATTTTTTTCATTAATGTTGATGCAAAAATTTATAATTTTGCACCAAAAGGAACTTAGAAAACTCACCTAACCTTATTATAACAAGAACAATTTATTTTAGCCTAACCCAACTAAATATATTTTAGATTTGTTTACAATAATTTAATACTAAACAAACACAGTGAAATATATTTTTTTCGTTAGGTTCAGAATGATTTTGGTGAAATTATTGCATATACAAATTTTCACTTGTCCTATATGGCAAGATGAGTGTTGCTATTTAAGCCAAGATCGCAAGTTCTGCCTATTCGGCACGACATATATATATATATATATATATATATATATATATATATATATATATATATATATATATATATATATATATATACTTGTGTGGGTGTGGGTGTGTGTGTGTGTGTGTGTGTGTGTGTGTGTGTGTGTGTGTGTGTTTGTGTATGTGTGTGTTTGTGTGTGTGTGAGTGTGTGTGTGTGTGTGTTTGTGTGTGTGTGAGTGTGTGTGTGTGTAGTCTGTACATTTCGATCTCCAGCCGAAGTCCTCTTCAGTGGATACAAACAACTGTGCAGAGAAAACATAAAACTGCCTCTTCTCAAGATCCTCTTTATCAGCAATAACTAACACTTGGAAGTCACATTGTTCACAAAACTCACAAACATCACCTATTACATACAACTGTTGAGTCATCACTCATCACGCACTCAAAAACTGTGTCCAGTCTTTTAGTAAGATCCTTAATGATGTACAACCGCAGCCCCCTGGACGGGAATAGAGAGAAAACAAGGAGATCGTAACTCTCAATTTAGCTCTCCAGATCTTGTCGTACTGGCAAACAACAGTTACCTCAAAACCGACAGTTCAACAGAACAAAAAGAAAATAACAGTGCTGCAAAATTAGTCATGCAATGCATTCAAATTAATTCAGAAATAAACAAAGACGTCAGCATGTTTATATTGTCCTACGAAAAACAAATTTACAACTGTATTTCTAAGAAATCACAAATGAGACGAAGAATATAACAAATTTTGTGCAGCAACTCTGATTTAGTGGACATAGAAGAAACTGGAAGAGATTTTGGGACTATGATAATTGAACACAAGAGTTCAGTCAGGTGCGGTCAAGAAAGTTCCATTACACTGTTCCTACACAATGAAAAAGTCGCAGAATACAGTCAAGAGGGATGTGTTTAACATCATTCACAAGCAGAAATCAATTTTAGCGACGCATGTCCAGCTGATGCTATACTAAACATTTCAAAGGAAATTTCAAACCAGATGTGATGATCAAATAAGCACTAAAAACCACATCCCAACACAGAGTTTAATCAGGCATTTGCACAACAATAGCCCAGACACCCTCACAACGACACACTCTTAAACAAGAGCTGCCATTCCCAATGTGAAGGACAGGACGAGGCTTGCATGGACCACCACTGATGCAGTGCTCATTAATTTCTGTACTCGTATGTTCATAATATATTTTGTTAAACTTACCAAAAAACCCTCTTATTTCCACATAACAACATTCCTATATGAGAGGTCATCTGAGCACTTTCGCCTCCCTCCTATAATTATATATATATATATATATATATATATATATATATATATATATATATATATATATATATATATATTTATATATATATATATGTATGTATATGTCGTGCCGAATAGGCAGAACTTGCGATCTTGGCTTAAATAGCAACGCTCATCTTGCCATATAGGACAAGTGAAAATTTGTGTATGCAATAATTTCGCCAAAATCATTCTGAACCTAACGAAAAAAATATATTTCACTGTATTAGTTTAGTATTAAATTATTGTAAACAAATCTAAAATATAATTAGTTGGGTTAGGCTACAATAAATTGCGCTTGTTATAATAAGGTTAGGTAAGTTTTCTAAGTTCCTTTTGGTGCAAAATTATAAATTTTTACATCAACATTAATGAAAAAAATATATCTTTAAACGTATAAGAGAAAATTTTAGAAAGGACTTAATTTTAAATGAGTTCTTGCTAATTGACCAGTTTTACATATTCGGCACGACATTATATATATATATATATATATATATATATATATATATATATATATATATATATATATATATATATATATATATATATATATATATATATATATATATATATCAATAACAACACTGCGACTAGCCGGGGGATCGAACCAATGTTGTTTTAGCCCGCCTCATGGTGAACGAAAATTCACAACGCTCTAACCCACTGGACCATCCAATAGGACCATCCAGTAGGAGTGTATGGTCCAGTGGGTTACAGCGTCGGGAATTTTCACTCACTTCTAGCAAGAGAGTGATGGAATGAATAATGATGAAAGTTTTTCTTTTTCGGGCCACCACACACACAGTTTTTAAGGAGACAGACAGACAGCATTGTACTACAGATTGGTGTCACTGACATGTATACATGCAGTATTTAAAGTAATGGAGAAACTTATCAGGAGAAGAGTTTTGGAGCACCTAGAAAGGAGTGGGCTCAAACACAACAACCAGCACGGCTTCAGTGATTGATAATCTTGAGTCACTAACCTACTGGAGTTCTACGACAAAGCAACGGAAGTAAGACAGGAGAGAGAGAGAGAGAGAGAGAGAGAGAGAGAGAGAGAGAGAGAGAGAGAGAGAGAGAGAGAGAGAGAGAGAGAGAGAGAGAGAGAGAGAGAGAGAGAGAGAGGGTAGATTGCATTTTCTTGGAATGTAAGAAAGTTTTTAACACAGTACTGCACAAGAGACTGGTACAAAAGCTAGAGAAGCAGCAGGAATAACAGGAAAAGCACTGAGATGGGTCAGGGAATACCTGACAGAAAGGAAACAACGAGTGATGGTGCATGGCGTGAAGTCGGACTGGGTGCATGTGACGAGTGGGGTTCCACGAGGGTCAGTTCCAGCCTATTGCTGCTAGGTCCGATGTTGTTTTTTGTATAAGTGAATGACAGGACATAAGGGATAGAGTCAGAGGTGTTCATGTTCGCAAACGACGTGAAACTAATGAGAAGAATACAAACGAACGAGGACCAGGATAGGCTACAAAGGGATCTGACCAGGCTGCAAGTCTCACACAGGGAGAAGGATCTTGGGCTGAGTATGACACAGAGCACATCCACTGAGTCGCACATCAGCCAGAACTGGCTCATATTTATACACAATCACTGGAGACATTAAGACAATGGAGAAAACCTTTGATTAAACTGCCGTACTGCCATAAAAAATACTCGTTGAGAGTAAAAGCGGGAAACAAAGAGAGAGAGAGAGAGAGAGAGAGAGAGAGAGAGAGAGAGAGAGAGAGAGAGAGAGAGAGAGAGAGAGAGAGAGAGAGAGAGAGAGAGACAGACAGACAGACAGACAGACAGACAGAAAGACAGACAGACAGACAGTGGAAGGGGGAGGGAGAGAGAGAAAACATTTACTGAGATGCAACAATATGATGCACACGGCTTAAATAAGAGAAACATAAAGGGGGAGGATAATAAACGAAGCGGAAGAGGAATAACAGACAGGGAAGAGGATGAACAAACTTGACAGAGAAGTAAAAGACATAGAAGAGGGGTAAAGAAGAGAGAATAGAAAGGGGGGAAGAGAGAGAGTGAGAGAGTGAGAGAGAGAGAGAGAGAGAGAGAGAGAGAGAGAGAGAGAGAGAGAGAGAGAGAGAGAGAGAGAGAGAGAGAGAGAGAGAGAGAGAGAGAATGAAAACAGTAAAGAGCAGGGGTTAGAATGTTCCATAATATCGTTTTTGAATAGAAAAAACAATTCACAGTTTTTATTTTTGGACAGGTTAGGTAAAATTCGGCTCTTAGTTGGAGCCTTTGGTCATCTGACCGAGGCCTTCCACTGGCTTACCGATCACCCCCTTTAAAAATTATGGTCATAGTTAAAAACCATTCATTTTTTACATAGTGTTTTTACAAGGTTAGGTTAAGGTTCCTATCTTTATTTACAGGCTAACAGCTGTTACCTACATCAGTTCATTTGGAAAATCTTTATTGTTATGAGATATGTAGGGAACAGGATGAAGCTGGAGCCATCTGTGGGCCAGCAATTTCATATGGTCATATTTTTCCCTCTCTCTCTCACATGCACACACACACACACACACACATACACACACACACACACACACACACACACACACACACACACACACACACACACACACACACACACACACACATGAAACATGGAGAGTCTAGATGATGGATGTGGTACTGGAAAACCTCATGCATCACCATGTTAAGGACACTACCAGAGAGAGAGGGGAGGATGAACCAGCAAGGCTGGACCTTATGTTCACCTTGAGCAGTTCAGACATTGAGGACATCACATATGAGAGGCCCCTTGGAGCTAGTGATCACGTGGTTCTGTGCTTTGAATGCATAGTAGAGTTACAAGTGGAGAGAGTAACAGGAGTTGAATGGGAAAAGCCAGACTATAAAAGGGGGGACTACACAGGTTTGAGGAACTTCCTGCAGGAGGTTCAGTGGGACAGAGAACTGGTAGGTAAGTCAGCAAAGGAAATGATGGAATATGTAACAATAAAATGCAAGGAGGCAGAGGAAAGGTTTGTTCACAAGGGCAACAGAAATAATAGGAAGACCAGAATGAACTCCTGGTTTACCCGAAGATGAAGGGAGGCAAAAACTAAGTGCACTAGAGAATGGAAAAACTACAGAAGGCAAAGAACACAGGAAAATAAGGAGATTAAGCGAAGAGCCAGAAACGAGTATGCACATGTAAAGAGGGAGGCCCAGCGACAGTACAAAAACAACATAGAATCGAAAGTCAAATCTGACCCGAAATTGCTGTATAGCCACATCAGGAGGAAGACAACAGTCAAAGACCAGGTGATAAGGCTGAGGAAAGAGGGTAGGGAACTCACAAGAAACGATCATGAGGTATGCGAGGAGCTCAACACGAGATTTAAGGAAGTATTTACAGAAGAGACTGGAAGGGCTCTGGGAAGACAGTACAGAGGGGAACACCAACAGGGAATATACCAACAAGTGTTGGATGACATACACACAACGGAGGAGGAGGTGCAGAAGCTGCTAAGTGACCTTGATACCTCAAAGGGGATGGGACCAGACAACATCTTCTCGTGGGTCCTTAGAGATAAGCAGAGACGCTATGTGTGCCACTAACCACAATCTTCAACACATCCCTTGAAATTGGGCAACTTCCTGAGGTATGGAAGACGGCAAATGTAGTCTCCATTTTTAAGAAAGGAGACAGAAACGAGGCACTAAACTACAGACCAGTGTCACTGACGTGTATAGCACACAAAGTCATGGAGAAGATTATCAGGAGGAGTGAGGTGGAGCATCTGGAATGAAACAAGATTACAAATGACAACCAGCACGGATTCATGGAAGGCAAATCCTGTGTCACAAACCTTCTAGAGTTTTATGACAAGGTAACAGAAGACACGAGAGGGAGTGGTGGGTTGATTGCATTTTCCTGGACTACAGGAAGAACTTTAACACAGTTCCTCACATGAGATTAGTGCAGAAGCTGGAGGATTAAGCGCAAATAACAGGAAAGGCACTGCAGTGGATCAGAGAAAACATGACAGGGAGGCAACAACGAGTCATGGTACGTGATGAGGTATCACGGTGGGCGCCTGTGACGAGCGGAGTCCCACAGGGGTCAGTCTTAAGACCAGTGCTATTTCTGGTATATGTGAATGACATGATGGAAGGGATAGACTCAGAAGTGTCCCTGTTTGCAGATGATGTGAAGTTAATGAGGATAATTAAATCAGATGACGATCAGGCAGGACTACAAAGAGACCTGGACAGGCTGAACACGTGGTCCAGGAACGGGCTTCTCGAATTCAACCCGCCAAGTGCAAAGTCATGAAGATTGGGGAAGGACAAAGAAGACCACAGGCAGAGTATAGGCTAGGTGGCCAAAGACTGCAAACCTCGCTCAAGGAGAAAGATCTTGGGGCGAGTATAACACCGAGCACGTCTCCGGAAGCACACACCAACCAGATAACTGTTGCAGCTTATGAACGCCTGGCAAACCTGAGAATAGCGTTCCGTTACCTTAGTAAGGAATCGTTCAAGACACTGTACACCGTGTACGTCAGGCCCATACTGGAGTATGCAGCACCAGTTTGGAATCCACACCTGGTCAAACACGTCAAGAAACTAGAGAAAGTGCAAAGGTTTGCAACACGGTTAATTCCAGAGCTAAGGGAAATGTCCTACAAAGAAAGGTTGAGGGAAATCGGTCTGACGACGTTGGAGGACAGGAGGGTCAAGGGAGACATGATAACGACATACAAAACACTGAGTGGAATAGATAAGGTGGACAGAGACAGGATGTTCCAGAGAGGGGACACAGAAACAAGGGGTCACAATTGGAAGCTGAAGACACAGACGAGTCACAGGGAAGTTAGGAAGTATTTCTTCAGTCACAGAGTCGTCAGAAAGTGAAATAGCCTAGCAAGTGATGTAGTGGAAGCAGGAACCATACATAGCTTTAACACGAGGTGTGACAAAGCTCAGGGAGCAGACAGAGAGAGGACCTAGTAGCGATCAGTGAAGAGGCGGGGTCAGGAGCTAAGTATCGACCCCTAGAACCACAATTAGGTGAGTACACACACACACTTTCTCCCTCCTTGGCTGGATTGATGGGACGGAATAAATGAAATTGACGAGGAATTCTATAATGCGCTAAACCCGCAGGGGAATCACAGTGCCTGAGAGTTGGTAGGTAACCAGGCGTGATCCAAGGAAGGAGTTGGCATCTCAAACTCCTCGCATCAACAGAACTTCAGCGGAGGAACACGAAGAGAAGAATGTTATGAATGTGGTGCATGTTGTTGATGTGGTGCATGTTGTTCATGTGGCGCATGTTGAGGATGTGGTGCATGTTGTTCATGTGGCGCATATTATTGATGTGGTGCATGTTGTGGATGTGGTGCATGTTGTTCATGTGGTGCATGTTGTGGATGTGGTGCATGTTGTTGATGTGGTGCATGTTGTTTATGTGGTGCATGTTGTTGATGTGGTGCATGTTGTTCATGTGGAACATGTTGTGGATGTGGTGCATGTTGTTGATGTGGTGCATATTGTTTATGTGGTGCATGTTGTTGATGTGGTGCATGTTGTTGATGTGGTGCATATTGTTTATGTGGTGCATGTTGTTCATGTGGCGCATGTTGAGGATGTGGTGCATGTTGTTGATGTGGTGCATATTGTTTATGTGGTGCATGTTGTGGATGTGGTGCATGTTGTTGATGTGGCGCATGTTGTTGATGTGATGCATGTTGTTGATGTGGTGCATGTTGCTGATGTGGTGCAAGTTGCTGATGTGGCCCATGTTGTGGATGTGGTGCATGTTGTTGATGTAGTGCATGTTGCTCATGAGTTGCATGTTATGGATGTGGTGCATGTTGTTGATGTGATGCATGTTGTTGATGTGGTGCATGTTGCTCATGTGGTGCATGTTGTTGATGTGATGCATGTTGTTGATGTGGTGCATGTTGTTGATGTGGTGCATGTTGTTGATGTGGTGCATGTTGTTGATGTAGTGCATGTTGCTCATGTGGTGCATGTTGTTGATGTGGTGCATGTTGTTGATGTAGTGCATGTTGTTGATGTGGTGCATGTTGTTGATGTGGTGCATGTTGTTGATGTGGTGCATGTTGTTGATGTGGTGCATGTTGTTGATGTGGTGCATGTTGTTGTGGTGCATGTTGTGGATGTGGCGCATGTTGTTGATGTGGTGCATGTTGCTCATGTGGTGCATGTTGTTGATGTGGTGCATGTTGTTGATGTAGTGCATGTTGCTCATGTGGTGCATGTTGTTGATGTGGTGCATGTTGCTCATGTGGTGCATGTTATGGATGTGGTGCATGTTGTTGATGTGGTGCATGTTGTTGATGTGGTGCATGTTGTTGATGTAGTGCATGTTGCTCATGTGGTGCATGTTATGGATGTGGTGCATGTTGTTGATGTGATGCATGTTGTTGATGTGGTGCATGTTGTTGATGTGGTGCATGTTGCTCATGTGGTGCATGTTGTTGATGTGGTGCATGTTGTTGATGTGGTGCATGTTGTTGATGTGGTGCATGTTGTTGATGTGGTGCATGTTGTTGATGTAGTGCATGTTGTTGATGTAGTGCATGTTGTTGATGTAGTGCATGTTGATGTGGTGCATGTT
>NC_091293.1:75177269-75297269 GCF_038502225.1 Cherax quadricarinatus
ATGGTGGTCCATGTAGGAGGTATGGTGGACCATGTAGGAGGTATGGTGGTCCATGTAGGAGGTATGTTGGTCCATGTAGGAGGTATGGTGAAGCATGTAGGAGGTATGGTGGTCCATGTAGGAGGTATGGTGGTCCATGTAGGAGGTATAGTGGTCCATGTAGGAGGTATGGTGAAGCATGTAGGAGGAATGGTGGTCCATGTAGGAGGTATGGTGGTCCATGTAGGTATGGTGGTCCATATAGGAGGTACGGTGGTCCATGTAGGAGGTATGGTGGTCCATGTAGGAGTTATGGTGGTCCATGTAGGAGGTATGGTGGTCCATGTAGGAGGTATGGTGAAGCATGTAGGAGGTATGGTGGTCCATGTAGGAGGTATGGTGGTCCATGTAGGAGGTATGGAGAAGCATGTAGGAGGTATGGTGGTCCATGTAGGAGGTATGGTGGTCCATGTAGGAGGTATGGTGGTCCATGTAGGAGGTATGGTGGACCATGTAGGAGGTATGGTGGTCCATGTAGGAGGTATGGTGGTCCATGTAGGAGGTATGGTGAAGCATGTAGGAGGTATGGTGGTCCATGTAGGAGGTATGGTGGTCCATGTAGGAGGTATAGTGGTCCATATAGGAGGTATGGTGAAGCATGTAGGAGGTATGGTGGTCGATGTAGGAGGTATGGTGGTCCATGTAGGAGGTATGGTGGTCCATATAGGAGGTATGGTGGTCCATGCAGGAGGTATGGTGGACCATGTAGGAGGTATGGTGGTCCATGTAGGAGGTATAGTGGTCCATGTAGGAGGAATGGTGGTCCATGTAGGAGGTATGGTGGTCCATGTAGGAGGTATGGTGGACCATGTAGGAGGTATGGTGGACCATGTAGGAGGTATGGTGGACCATGTAGGAGGTATGGTGGTCCATGTAGGAGGTATGGAGAAGCATGTAGGAGGTATGGTGGTCCATGTAGGAGGTATGGTGGTCCATGTAGGAGGTATGGTGGACCATGTAGGAGGTATGGTGGTCCATGTAGGAGGTATGTTGGTCCATGTAGGAGGTATGGTGAAGCATGTAGGAGGTATGGTGGTCCTTGTAGGAGGTATGGTGGTCCATGTAGGAGGTATAGTGGTCCATGTAGGAGGTATGGTGAAGCATGTAGGAGGTATGGTGGTCCATGTAGGAGGTATGGTGGTCCATGTAGGTATGGTGGTCCATATAGGAGGTATGGTGGTCCATGTAGGAGGTATGGTGGTCCATGTAGGAGTTATGGTGGTCCATGTAGGAGGTATGGTGGTCCATGTAGGAGGTATGGTGAAGCATGTAGGAGGTATGGTGGTCCATGTAGGAGGTATGGTGGTCCATGTAGGAGGTATGGAGAAGCATGTAGGAGGTATGGTGGTCCATGTAGGAGGTATGGTGGTCCATGTAGGAGGTATGGTGGTCCATGTAGGAGGTATGGTGGACCATGTACGAGGTATGGTGGTCCATGTAGGAGGTATGGTGGTCCATGTAGGAGGTATGGTGAAGCATGTAGGAGGTATGGTGGTCCATGTAGGAGGTATGGTGGTCCATGTAGGAGGTATAGTGGTCCATATAGGAGGTATGGTGAAGCATGTAGGAGGTATGGTGGTCCATGTAGGAGGTATGGTGGTCCATGTAGGAGGTATGGTGGTCCATATAGGAGGTATGGTGGTCCATGTAGGAGGTATGGTGGTCCATGTTGGAGGTATGGTGGTCCATGTAGGAGGTATGGTGGTCCATGTAGGAGGCATAGTTGTCCATGTAGGAGGTATGGTGAAGCATGTAGGATGTATGGTGGTCCATGTAGGAGGTATGGTGGTCCATGTAGGAGAGGCAGAGGTTGCCTTGGTAACATAACTCCGCTTAGTTTTCATTAAGCATGATGTGTAACCATGGTGTAATAGCGCACAAAATGCTTGATAAGGTAATAACAGATGGATCTATAACTCCCTGACAAATAGAACACAAAGAGTAGTAAACAGAGTAAAGTCTGAGGCAGCTACTATGACAAACTCTGTTCCACAAGGCACAGTACTCGCTCCTATCATATTCCTTATCCTCATATCTGACATAGACATAGATGTAAGCGGATGACACCCGAACTGCCATGACAGTGTCCTCCATCGCAGACACTGGAAGACTCCAAGCGACCATAAACGAAATCTTCAAATGGGCCATTCAAAACAATATGAAGTTCAATGAAGAGAAATTTCAACTACTCAGATATGGAAATCATGAGGAAATTAAATTCTAATCATACAATAGAGCGAAAAAGTAATGTAAATGGCCTGGGAGAGATAATGTCAGAGGATCTCGCCTTCAAAGACCACAACAATGTATCTACCGCATCTGCTAGAAAAATGATGGGATGGATAATGAGAACCTTCAGAACTAGGGACGCCAAGCCCATGATGATTCTGTTCAAATCGTTTGTTCTCTCTAGGCTGGAATACTGCTATATACTAACTGCCACCTTCATGGCAGACGAAATTGCTGACCTGGAGAGTGTACAAAGAACTTTCACGGCACACATAAGTATGATGCAGCACCTAAATTACTGGGAACGGTTGAAGTCCTTTGATTTGTATTCCCTGGAACGCAGGCGATAAAGATATATGATAATGTACACTTGGAAAATCCTAGAAGGATTAGTACCAAACTTGCGCACGAAAATCACTCCCTATGAAAGCAAAAGACTCTGCAGGAGATGCAACATTCCCCCAATGAAAAACAGGGGCGCCACTAGGAGACAGCATAATAACTGTCAGGGGCCCAAGACTGTTCAACTGCCTCCCAGCATACACAAGGGAGATTACCAATAGACCCCTGGACAGCCACCTAAAGTCAGTACCTGACCAGCCGGGCTGTGGTTCGTACGTCAGTTTGTATGCGGCCAGCAGCAACAGCCTGGTTGATCAGACCCTGATCCACCACAAGGCCTAGTCTCAGACTGGGCCGCGGGGGCGATCTACCTCACGTAGACTTGTTTACCCTGAAATACAATGCTACAACACAAACTTCCCTGCATACCATTTAAAAGGGACCAGGAGGTACACACTACAAATCTTGGAAAACTAATCATATTAGTTACAACCATTCCATAGCAAGAGATTTTTTAGTGCCAGGAAACGAAAAGAAAATGGAAAGAAATTACCAAAATATTCCACCATCTCGGAACCTTCTTGGACTGGAGGCACAGTCAGTGGACTCCATTCTAAAATCACAGATACTAATACTAAGAAAAAAAATCCTCCAGCAAACAAGCAATATAACTTCATTTGCATAAGCGAATATACAGGGGACCTTAAGCCATCCACCACCCACAAAATACCTTTCATCAGTGGATTTCTTGTGGAGTTTAATGCGATGTTTGTGGCTTTCACAGAGACCCACACAAAAGGCCACTTTGACAACGAAATGTGTATAGCAGTGTGCAACTTACTGAGATGCGAAAGAAAGAACAGGCAACAAGGGAAGGATAGCCTGTATGTCAGATTCGCTAATTGGCACAGTTACTAAACACCACAAATGATGTAGCTGAAATTTTAGCAGTTTATATACGCCAGTTGCATCTGGTGGTATAAAAACCAGCAGATGCAACTGGCGGTTTATATATCGTTAATGAAAATTAATTGCTGCCTGGAAAAATCTTCCAGACCAAGCCCCAAGTGTCTTGTTGCTTGGTGATTTCAATTTAAGACATTTAAAATGGAAGAACGTAGCAAATAATGTTATAGCAGAGAAAATCCCTGGAGGCAGCTCAGGTGAAAAGTCACACACACATGGCCTGCTAAATCTCTGCAATAAATTCGCCTTAAGCCAGAAAATAGTGGAGCCAAAAAAGCCGGAAAACACACGACTTTATTTTCACGAATAATGATGACCTGGTACGAAATATAACAGTATCAATGAGAGTTAACGTAGGTAATTACCAGACTTGTAAGCACAGGAGTCCAGATCTGCAAAATGCAAACAGTTAAGAGGATGCCTTCACTAAATTAAACTTTAACAACAATTACATCAACTGTAATTAGATAAATCATGTTCTTGATGAAACATGCTGGGAAGATATCTTAAATAACATAGATTCAAAGAATCAACTCTTTGGCAGCTGATATATGCTCATGGCAAATTTACTGGAGAGAGAGAGAGAGAGAGAGAGAGAGAGAGAGAGAGAGAGAGAGAGAGAGAGAGAGAGAGAGAGAGAGAGAGAGAGAGACGCTCCCTCTACAGGCGGAGGCAAAAAAAAAAAATCACTGAGGTTCTCAAAGGGACTAAACTTTCTGAAATGCAGAAGGAAGCAGTGACTAATTAAGCAGAAAATAGTTAACATAATTTATTCATACATGATTCAAGAGAGATAGGAGCTAAAAGCAATTAATGAAATTTAAAAAAATCCAAAATATTTATTTTCATATGCCGAAACAAAGCAAACCCCACATCCAGTATCGGTGTCTTGCTTAAACAGAATACCACTGACAAGGACAACAGCAAAGAAATGAGATACTGAAGTCTTAGTATGACTCTGTGTATAATCAGACTGAAGATTGATAGTCCCAATGAATATTTCATGAACGAGTCTCAATACCATGTCAATAAATGCCAGATTTCTGACATAACCCAAACTCCACTGGATTTTGAAAAAGGCGTTGACAACATGCCTATGCACTAAACCCCAGGGCCCAAGAACTGCAATAAACTCCTTCAGCGTACCTTAAGTATGCTATGGAGAGGGAGCCTGGACACGGGCATCATTCCACAGTCGCTAAAACTCGGAAAGAATTCTAAGTATCATGATCGCTAACCACCTGGATTCCCAACACTTGTACAACCCAGGTCAACATGGGTTAAGAGCAGGTCGCTCCTGCTTCTGACAACTACTGGACCATTATAACAGACTTGGATGCACTCGAGGAAAAATGGAATGCAGATGTTGTATACATAGACTTTGTCAAATCCTTCAACAAGTGCGTTCGTGGTGTAACAGCACACAAAATGCGTGCTTAAGGAATAATTGAAATAGTGAGCAGAAGGATGTTTAACTTTCTAACCAACAGAACATAAAGAGTAATTGTAAACAGAAATGTAAACCATAACACCAAGTCTTTCTTTGCAGAGTTTACTAGAATCTGCATGAGAGTACCGTTCATTGAGGACACGGTAAATCTCCAAGCACATGAAAAACACAATGATGTTCAATGAGGACAAATTTCGGTTACTCCTTTATGAAAAATAGAGAAAATTATAGTTAGAACGGAGTATACAACAAATTCTAACTACATAATAGAGCGTAACACTACTGTGAGGGACTTAGGAGTGATACTGTCAGAGAATCTCACCTTCAAGTATCACAACAGTGTCACTATCACATTTGTTAGAAAAATGATTGTATAGTTAACAAGAACTTTCAAAACAAAGTATACCATGCCAGTGATGAGCCTCTTTAAGTCACTTATTCTCTCTGGGCTGGAATACTGCTGTACACTAACAATCCATCGTTGTTAGTGTACAGGTGAAATTACAGATCATGAGAATGTACAAAGAACCTCACTGCACATATCAGTTCAGTTAAGCACCTTAATTATTGGGAACGTTTGGAGTCCTATGATCTGTACTCCCTGGAATGCAGGTGAGAAAGATACATTATAATCTACTGGAAAATCCTAGAGGGACTGGTCCTAAATCTGTGCATAGAGATCACTTAATACGAAAGCAAAATACTAGGCAGATGATGCAACATCTCCCCAAAGAAAAACAGGGGAGCCATGAGTACAAACAGTAAGAATCCGGGGCCAAAGACTGTTCAACAGCCTCACATCATACATAAGGAAAATTACCAGTAGGACCCCTGGCTGTCTTCAAGAGGGAACCGGATAGATACCTAAAGTCAGTGCCCGATCAGCCGGGCTGTGGTTCGTAAGTTGGATTGCGTGCAGCCTGCAGTAGCAGCCTAGTTGATCAGGCCCTGATCCACAGGGAAGCCTGGTAGAGAACCGAGTCGCAGGGTCGTTGAACCCCTAAAGAACCTCCAACTAGGTAGGCATTGCATTAGATTTTGAGTGTTATTTAATGCTACAAAAGGTAGCTTTCCTTTCGCCAGCGTATTCCACTTTGTGAGCAATATTTGTACCTTCCCAGTTAATGGTGTGAGTACATGATTTCATGTTTTGGAAGATGGCAGAACTTTCTTGTGCAAATCTGATTGATCCTTCGTGTTCGGTTATCCAGTTTTCTAATTACAACCAACCTCTCTCATATAAACTAACAAAATTGATAACTGTCTTTAAATTTCAACAAGACTTTCACCAGTGAAACATCAAGTGTTTACGAAATATCCCGTAACAACTGAAAGCTGATTAAAATTTAAGAAAAGGGATAATATAATACAAACCAGTCTGGTACATAGGAATGTTCCGAAATCTCCCAAAATATCAAATTTGTCAAACACACCGAGAATTGGGGAGGTGCGGATATTGCCAATAAAAAGAAAATACTTACAAAAGGAAATCAACGTTAATTAGCAAAAACCCAACTTTAATATTTCAGAAGGACAGCTAAAATTCCGACGTAATAATCATTGTTTACAATAAGGAAGAAAATCCCAGCACCGAGTTTAATTAGGAAGCCCAGCATCATAGGATTGCCTTGTTCCCGAGAGGCTCTGCTCCACACTGAGACGTCATACAGTCGAAGCCAACGTCCGCCTCTCTTATATGAACCACCGCACCCAGATGCTCTCCTCACATCCCACCCAGACACCACTATGGAACATGTTTTTCTCCCAATCTCTTGAATTTTTCTGAAGAGGACCTCACACCAAGGTTGAAATAAACAGAACGTGTTCTTCCCTGTCTTTTTCTCCATGTGGGTTTGTTCTATCACTGACATATATTGCATCTTTTTATGTTTAGTTACATCTTCTAATAAAATAAAATGTACTAATCTATTTTGCTTTTAGACACTACTATTAACAGCACAATAACTTACGGTGGAGTGCGAGAAAATAAATTAAACTTTTGGAAGCTGGTCAAGCGGGAAACAGAAGCGACCGCCTGGAAGTACACCTCCACTCACCTGGTTACTGACCTCGGCAGTGACCAGGTGTCATTTGGCCATCCAAGATTATTATTACTGTCACGGGAAAGCGCTAAACCTGTGTGGACCTCCCCAGCTTGGAGCCTGTACCTGTATCAACTACTACTGTAGATACAAAAGAATCCCATTTTCATTTTAATTGCTTGGAGATTTACGGGAGGATTATCGCTGCAGATTAGAGACTTCAATACATGGATAACTGTGAGCAACTGAAGTGTTGTTTCAATATTTTTACCGTAGGGAACGCAACGGTATAGCAACGGTAAAGCAGAAGTAAGAACTGAGATCAAATGTTTCGCTGTTCTCTTCCGTCATAATAAAATATTTAGGATCAATATTAGATGTGTTACATCATGATTTAGCACATAGGTCGTCCCTTCTTGTTATTAGTTGAGTTTGTTTCATTCTGGGTCGAGTAAAGGAAATATTTCGTGTGCGAGCTTATTAGCCACTGAATTTAAGGGGAATTCATGTCATTCACGTCAGTGGAAACTAATTAGTAATTCAATCAAAATAGTTATCTCTCTATGTCTCTTTCGCACACACATACACACACACACACACACACACACACACACACACACACACTCAATGCATGCATTTTAACACATAATTAAGAAACCAAACCACAAGTAAGCCTTCCAGCACTCCGAGACGACACTGCCTGTAGTACCGTCACTCAGGTTGCACTCACAGGCACTCAACAGCACTCGGGTACACTCAGAAGCACTCTCAACTTCTCAGACCTCACCAAGAGCACCGTCCATGTTGAACCATCGATCCAGGAGGCCACCAAGTAGTTGGACTCGTCTACCCCATGTAGCACACCATCGACCACCAGCCAGTCGTTCCTTCATGAGAGATTATCAGGGCGATAAATGTTAGAGCAAGTCATTAAAAACACACCAGATGTCTGGATAGGCTGTGAAGGTTGAAATAACTACCAGCAGGAGTAATCGTGGGTCTCCAGAGGTTATTAACTCATGTTTCCAACAGGAAGAGCACCAACGGGAAGACCATTAACAGGACCACCAACGGGAAGAACATAAACAGGAGACCATTAACAGGAAGATCGTCAATCGGAAGACCATCAACAGGATGACCTTCAGCAGGAAGACCACCAACAAGAAGACCATCAACAGGAAAATCGCCAACTGGAAGACATCAACAGGAAGACTACCAACAGGAAGACCATCAACAGGAAGACCACCATAACAGAGACCACTAACAGTGTTACCTCAGAGGCCCCAACAGGACCGGTGTGGGTGTCCGGGAGTGCCACGGGCGTGCGTAGTGGGCAGCAGTGCATGAATGATCAGCGTGGGTGGGCGTAGAGGCGTGCGCGGAGAGTGGGAGTCGAGGGTGGGCGCCACGGGTGGGCGTCGCGGGTGGGCGTTGCGGGTGGGCGTTGCGGGCGCGAGGGAGCATCTAGCTAGAGAGGCTGTGACTCTGGCATCCTGGTGATGAGGTATTTCCTGGCAGCCTCCCGCTCCAACCCCCCCCTCCCTCCCCCCTCTCCCCTCTCATCGATCTCTTCCTCTCACACCCACGTGACCCCTCAGGTGGGGGAAGGCAGGTCACTGGGTCACGGGAGAGCACGTGACCCCTGTTACAAAAAGGTGATATCTATAAAATATAGACATCTCCAGAGAATACTAGAAAGTTTTCCCCTCTAACATTCAGCTATTTCTGTTTTTTTTTTTTTTTTTTTTTTTGTAACAAGCTGTCAGTATTCTGATCCAATTAGCCTTTAAAATTATGATAAATTTTAATAGTGTTTTATGATTGCAATTGATACGATACTAACTAACGAAATAAAAATTGAGAAGTTTATTAACAAAGTTGTCTAGGTAGACAAAATCAAAGTAAATGAATTTGATATAATTTAGGATATAACCTCCAACACTTCTCTCGTAGTGTACAAAGAAACTGTACAGTAGTATAGTGCTAAAGGCATATTTCATATCAGTATGACTTAAGTACCAAATCCCCTACTACGACGGTGCATAGATGCCACACAGAATAGGTCAGAAGTTGAAGATTGAGACACTTATGCAGCATATGGGAATCTTTATTCAGGAAACTTTTCGCCACACAGTGGCTTCATCAGTCCAATACAAAGCAGAAAGGTGTAAGGAGATGAGGAGTTTGAGGTAATCAGTCCCTCAGCCTGGAGTCGATGTGTTCAGTCTATCAATCTTGTAGAATGTACAGCATAGGACCGTAGACGTGGCTTATATACTGTAGTCAAGTGAGGCGAAGCAGGAGGAGGCGGGGTCATAGTGGTACCATCCACTAGTCGAAGTAGGTCTTCGTCCAAAAGTTGGACAAGTGTTGAAGAATTCTTTGTAACAAGATCCCATGATGCTGCAGTGTCTGACAATTGTGATGAATGGTTTGAAAAATCGACAAGTTGAAGATTGAGACACTTATGCAACATATGGGAATTTTATTCAGGAAACGTTTCGCCACACAGTGACTTCATCAGTCCATTACAAAGTAGAAAGGTGTAAGGAGGCGTTTGAGGTAATCTCAAACTCCTCAAACACCTCCTCTTCTAGTAGAGGCCAGCAAAGAGGCGGGGCCAGGAGCTGAAATTAAGCCTCTGGAAAAACATATAGGTGAGTTCACACCGTGGGATGTACACACCGTGGGATGTACACACCATGGGATGTACACACCGTGAGATGCTCACACCATGAGATGTACACATCATGGGATGTTCACCCTGTGGGATGAACACAATGTGGGATGTACACACCGTAAGATGCTCACACCATGGGATATACACACAGTGGGATGTACACACAGTGAGATGCTCATATCGTGGGATGTACACACAGTGCGATGTACACACCATGGGATGTACACACCGTGGGATGTACGCACCCTAGGATGTACACACCGTGGGATGTTCACCCTGTGGGATGTACATACTGTGGGATGTACACACCCTGACATCTAAGCACAGTGGGAGGTACATACCGTGAAATGTACACTTCCTGAGATGTACACACCGTGGGGTGTACACATCGTGGGATGTACACACCCTGACATACGCGCAGTGGGAGGTACACACCGTGAAATGTACAAACCGTGAGATGTCCTCCAGTGCCTGACGACACTGGAGGACAGGAGGGCTAGGGGAGACATGATAACAACATACAAAATACTGCGTGGAATAGACAAGGTGAACAGAGATAGGATATTCCAGAGAGGGGACACAGAAACAAGGGGTCACAATTGGAAGTTGAAGACCCAGATGAGTCAAAGAGACGTTATGAAGTATTTCTTCAGTCATAGAATAGTCAGGAAGTGGAATAGCCTAGCAAGTGAGGTAGTGGAGGCAGGAACCATACATAGTTTTAAGATGAGGCATGATAAAGCTCATGGAGCAGGGAGAGAGAGGACCTAGTAGCACTCAGTGAAGAGGCGGGGCCAGGAGCTGAGTCTCGACCCTTTCAACCACAATTAGGTGAGTACAATTAACTGAGAACACCGTGGGGTGTACATATCGTGGGATGTACACACTGTGGGATGTATGCACCGTAGGATGTACACACCTTGAAAGGCTCACACTGTGGGAGGTACACAGCATCGGATGTACATACACATTGGGATATGTAAGACACATATGCAACAGTTAGACAACTTTATTCCGAAACGTTTCGCCTACACAGTAGGCTTCTTCAGTCGAATACAGAAAGAAGGCAGGAACAGTAGAGATGTGAAGACGATGTAATCAGTCCATCACCCTGGAAGTCGTAGAATTTGAGGTAGTCAGTCCCTCAGCCTGGAGAAGTTAAGTTCCATAGTCAGGAACTTAACTTCTCCAAGCTGAGGGACTGACTACCTCAAATTCTACGACTTCCATGGTGATGGACTGATTACATCGTCTTCACATCTCTACTGTTCCTGCCTTCTTTCTGTATTCGACTGAAGAAGCCTACTGTGTAGGCGAAACGTTTCGGAATAAAGATGTCTAACTGTTGCATATGTGTCTTACCTAACAACCTGTCGGTATTGTATACCATTTTGATGTTTACATTGGGATATACACACCGTGGGACGTAATGGAACGTTCGCACAGTGGGACTCCTACTGGTTAGCCTCATCAGCCTACTGAAGTCTCCCAGCTCAGGCTGACAGCATGTCATCACCTCGTATGCGAAAGTCATCGTATGTGAAAGCCATCGTATGTGAAAGCCATCGTAAGTGAAAGTCACTGTATGTGAAGGACATCGTAAGTGAAAGTCATTGTATGTGAAAATCATCGTAAGTGAAAGTCATCGTAAGTAAAAGTCATTGTATATGGTAGAACATAAATAGGTAAACACTGCTTGCAACTCTGTGTCTCACCAAGCTGTTCTCATTCAAACAAGGCTACCCGCACACTGCAGGTGCTACCACCGTGTAACTCACACACAATATGCAAGAGTAACCACACACCGAAGAGTGTTCCACCAAGTAACACAAGCGACAGGTACCCTGGCAATATCAATTTCTTGCCTTGCGTAATAATAATAATGAACTTAGTAAAATTAATAATAATAATAATAATAATAATAATAATAATAATAATAATAATAATAATAATTATAATAATTATTATAATAATAATAATAATAATAATTATAACATTCTTAATAATAATAATCTTAATAATAATAAAATAATAATAATAATTATAATTATTATTATAATCTTAATAATAATAATTTTCGTTGTCATCGTGTGTGTTAGTCTTCCTTTCACAACCTCAGTGATGAGCAACGCCTACGTTAAGTTAAGCAAACTTCTCCTAACTTCAAGTTGGTAACTTACAAAAGCCACAGACCAGGAGAACCTTGATTGCAACTCTGTCCACTTGCTTATTGTTTACCTGTATTGATGTTGTGTGGTGTTGTTATATGGTGATATGTAGTGATGTGTGGTGTTTATTGATGTTGTGCACTGATGTCTTGTATTGATGTTGTGTAGGGATGTGTGGCGATTTTGTGTGGTAATGTGTATTGATGTTTTGTACTGATGGTGTGTAGGGATGTGTGGTGATGTTGTGTATTGATGTTGCGTGATGTGTATTGATGTGTGGTTATGTGTATTAATGTTGTTTACCTGGAGTTTACCTGGAGAGTGCTCCGGGGGTCAACGCCCCCGCTGCCAGGTGGTGATGTGTATTAATGTTGTATATTGATGTTGTGTGGTGATGTGTATTAATATTGTGTGGTGACATTGTGTACTGATGTTGTATATTGATGTTGTGCATTGATGTTTATTGATGTTGTGTTGTGATGTTGTGTATTAATGTCGTGATACTGTATATTAATGCCATGTATTGATGTGTGTGTACTGATGCTGTATATTAATGTTGTGTACTGACTGATGTTGTGTTGTGACGTTCAGTATTGATGTAGTGTATTCATGTAGTGTATTGCTGTGTATTCATGCAGTGTATTCATGTAGTGCATTGCTGTGTATTCATGCAGTGTATTCATGTAGTGTATTGCTGTGTATTCATGCAGTGTATTCATGCAGTGTATTGCTGTGTATTCATGCAGTGTATTCATGCAGTGTATTGCTGTGTATTCATGCAGTGTATTCATGCAGTGTATTCATGCAGTGCATTGCTGTGTATTCATGCAGTGTATTCATGCAGTGTATTCATGCAGTGCATTGCTGTGTATTCATGCAGTGTATTCATGCAGTGCATTGCTGTGTATTCATGCAGTGTATTCATGCAGTGCATTCATGCAGTGCATTGCTGTGTATTCATGCAGTGTATTCATGTAGTGTATTGCTGTGTATTCATGCAGTGTATTGCTGTGTATTCATGCAGTGTATTCATGTAGTGTATTGCTGTGTATTCATGCAGTGCATTCATGCAGTGCATTGCTGTGTATTCATGCAGTGCATTCATGCAGTGCATTGCTGTGTATTCATGCAGTGCATTCATGCAGTGCATTGCTGTGTATTCATGCAGTGTATTCATGCAGTGTATTGCTGTGTATTCATGCAGTGTATTCATGCAGTGTATTGCTGTGTATTCATGCAGTGTATTCATGCAGTGTATTCATGCAGTGCATTGCTGTGTATTCATGCAGTGTATTCATGCAGTGTATTCATGCAGTGCATTGCTGTGTATTCATGCAGTGTATTCATGCATTGCATTGCTGTGTATTCATGCAGTGTATTCATGCAGTGCATTCATGCAGTGCATTGCTGTGTATTCATGCAGTGTATTCATGTAGTGTATTGCTGTGTATTCATGCAGTGTATTGCTGTGTATTCATGCAGTGTATTCATGTAGTGTATTGCTGTGTATTCATGCAGTGCATTGCTGTGTATTCATGCAGTGCATTCATGCAGTGCATTGCTGTGTATTCATGCAGTGCATTCATGCAGTGCATTGCTGTGTATTCATGCAGTGCATTCATGCAGTGCATTGTTGTGTATTCATGCAGTGCATTCATGCAGTGCATTGCTGTGTATTCATGCAGTGTATTGCTGTGTATTCATGCAGTGCATTCATGCAGTGCATTGCTGTGTATTCATGCAGTGCATTCATGCAGTGTATTGCTGTGTATTCATGCAGTGCATTCATGCAGTGCATTGCTGTGTATTCATGCAGTGCATTCATGCAGTGCATTGCTGTGTATTCATGTAGTGTATTGCTGTGTATTCATATAGTGTATTGCTGTGTATTCACGTAGTGTATTGCTGTGTATTCACGTAGTGTATTGCTGTGTATTCATGTAGTGTATTGCTGTGTATTCATGCAGTGTATTGCTGTGTATGCATGCAGTGTATTGCTGTGTATTCACGTAGTGTATTGCTGTGTATTCATGTAGTGTATTGCTGTGTATTCACGTAGTGTATTGCTGTGTATTCATGTAGTGTATTGCTGTGTATTCATGTAGTGTATTGCTGTGTATTCACGTAGTGTATTGCTGTGTATTCATGTAGTGTATTGCTGTGTATTCATGTAGTGTATTGCTGTGTATTCACGTAGTGTATTGCTGTGTATTCATGTAGTGTATTGCTGTGTATTCACGTAGTGTATTGCTGTGTATTCATGTAGTGTATTGCTGTGTATTCACGTAGTGTATTGCTGTGTATTCATGTAGTGTATTGCTGTGTATTCATGCAGTGTATTGCTGTGTATGCATGCAGTGTATTGCTGTGTATTCATGTAGTGTATTGCTGTGTATTCACGTAGTGTATTGCTGTGTATTCATGTAGTGTATTGCTGTGTATTCATGTAGTGTATTGCTGTGTATTCACGTAGTGTATTGCTGTGTATTCATGTAGTGTATTGCTGTGTATTCACGTAGTGTATTGCTGTGTATTCATGTAGTGTATTGCTGTGTATTCATGTAGTGTATTGCTGTGTATTCATGTAGTGTATTGCTGTGTATTCACGTAGTGTATTGCTGTGTATTCATGTAGTGTATTGCTGTGTATTCACGTAGTGTATTGCTGTGTATTCATGTAGTGTATTGCTGTGTATTCATGTAGTGTATTGCTGTGTATTCACGTAGTGTATTGCTGTGTATTCATGTAGTGTATTGCTGTGTATTCATGTAGTGTATTGCTGTGTATTCACGTAGTGTATTGCTGTGTATTCATGTAGTGTATTGCTGTGTATTCACGTAGTGTATTGCTGTGTATTCATGTAGTGTATTGCTGTGTATTCACGTAGTGTATTGCTGTGTATTCATGTAGTGTATTGCTGTGTATTCACGTAGTGTATTGCTGTGTATTCATGTAGTGTATTGCTGTGTATTCATGCAGTGTATTGCTGTGTATGCATGCAGTGTATTGCTGTGTATTCATGTAGTGTATTGCTGTGTATTCACGTAGTGTATTGCTGTGTATTCATGTAGTGTATTGCTGTGTATTCATGTAGTGTATTGCTGTGTATTCATGTAGTGTATTGCTGTGTATTCACGTAGTGTATTGCTGTGTATTCATGTAGTGTATTGCTGTGTATTCATGTAGTGTATTGCTGTGTATTCACGTAGTGTATTGCTGTGTATTCATATAGTGTATTGCTGTGTATTCATGCAGTGTATTGCTGTGTATGCATGCAGTGTATTGCTGTGTATTCATGTAGTATTGCTGTGTATTCACGTAGTGTATTGCTGTGTATTCATGTAGTGTATTGCTGTGTATTCATGTAGTGTATTGCTGTGTATTCACGTAGTGTATTGCTGTGTATTCATGTAGTGTATTGCTGTGTATTCATGTAGTGTATTGCTGTGTATTCACGTAGTGTATTGCTGTGTATTCATGTAGTGTATTGCTGTGTATTCATGTAGTGTATTGCTGTGTATTCATGTAGTGTATTGCTGTGTATTCACGTAGTGTATTGCTGTGTATTCATGTAGTGTATTGCTGTGTATTCATGTAGTGTATTGCTGTGTATTCATGTAGTGTATTGCTGTGTATTCACGTAGTGTATTGCTGTGTATTCATGTAGTGTATTGCTGTGTATTCACGTAGTGTATTGCTGTGTATTCATGTAGTGTATTGCTGTGTATTCATGTAGTGTATTGCTGTGTATTCACGTAGTGTATTGCTGTGTATTCATGTAGTGTATTGCTGTGTATTCACGTAGTGTATTGCTGTGTATTCATGTAGTGTATTGCTGTGTATTCATGCAGTGTATTGCTGTGTATTCATGCAGTGTATTGCTGTGTATTCATGCAGTGTATTGCTGTGTATTCATGCAGTGTATTCATGTCGTGTATTTATGTAGAGTACTTACGCTTACCTGGAGCGTGTTCCGAGGGGGTCAGCGCCCCAGCGGAGGGGTCCATCACCAGGCTCTGGTGGATCAGGGCCTGATCAACCAGGCTGTTACTTCTGGCCGCAAGCAGTCCAGTATACTAACCCCATGCTGGCTGGTCAGGAAATGACTATAAGAACATACCCAGTTCTCTCTAAAAGACAGTTAAGGGTCTAATGGTGATCCCCCTTATGTATAACGGGAGGATGTTCAACAGTCTTGGACCCCTTACTCTTATTATGTTTACTTTCAGTGTACCTTGGCAGCCCTCTTTTCCGCTGGGGATATGTTTCAACATCTGTCAAGGCCTACCATCATCACCAACAATGCTACCATCATTACCAACAATACTACCATCACCAACAATACTACCATCATCACTAACAATACTACCATCATTACCAACAATACTACCATCACCAACAATACTACCATCATCACCAACAATACTACCATCATCACCAACAATACTACCATCATCACCAACAATACTACCATCATTACCAACAATACTACCATCATCATCAACAATATTACCATCACCAACTATACTATCATCATCACTAACAATACTACCATCACCAACAATACGACCATCATTACCAACAATACTACCATCATCACCAACAATATTACCATCACCAACTATACTATCATCATCACTAACAATACTACCATCACCAACAATACGACCATCATTACCAACAATACTACCATCATCACCAACAATACTACCATCATTACCAACAATACTACCATCATCATCAACAATATTACCATCACCAATTATACTATCATCATCACTAACAATACTACCATCATCACCAACAATACTACCATCATTACCAACAATACTACCATCATCATCAACAATATTACCATCACCAATTATACTACCATCATCACCAACAATACTACCATCATCACCAACAATACTACCATCATTACCAACAATACTACCATCATCATCAACAATATTACCATCACCAATTATACTATCATCATCACTAACAATACTACCATCACCAACAATACGACCATCATCACCAACAATACTACCATCATCACCAACAATACTACCATCACAACTCAAGGAAAAGGATCTTGGGGTGAGCATCTTGCAGAGCACATCTCCGGCGCACATCAACCAAATAATTGCTGCACTATATGGGCGCCTGGTAAACCTAAAATAAGGAGTCATTCACGACACTGTACACCGTGGTCGTCAGGCCACTATTGGAGTTTGCATCACCAGTATGGAACTCACCTGGTCAAACACATGAAGAAATTAGAGAAAGTGTAAAGTTATGCAACAAGACTAGTCCCGGAGCTAAGGGGTATGCCCTAAAAGAGGGGATTCAGGGAAATCAACCTGACAACACTGGAGGACAGGAGGGATAGAGGGGTACATGATAATGGCATACCAAATACTGAGAGCAAGTAACAAGGTAGGTAGGGACAAAATGCTTCAGAGATGGGACACAGCAACAAGGGGTCACAACTGGAAGCTGAAAATTCAGATGAGTCATAGGGATGTTAGGAAATATTTCTTCAGTTGTAGAAGTGTGAAGAAGTGGTGCAATCTGAAGAGTGATGTAGTGGAGGCAGGATCCACACAGCTTGAAGAAGAGGTTCGACAAAGTTCATGGAGAAGTGAGAGAGTGAACCTATACTAGCGACCAGTGAAGAGTCAGGGCCAGGAGCTATGAATCGACCCCTGCAGCCACAACTAGGTAAGTACACACATATTGAAGAAAAATGAGTAAAGAGAGATAGTGAGAGAGGAAGTGGAGTCTCCTAGGATCAGTATTCTAACGGCTCTTCTGTTTGATAAATGTGATGGACCTACCAGCCAGGAATACACTTCTACGAGTATCTCTGCTGATAATGTAAAACTGCTACAAGAGATACGACCTGAAGTGAGTAAAGATGAACTAAAAGATGAGTTGAATAATGTAGATGTGGCCAGAGACATGACGAGAGTTACACGTCAACAACTGCAAGGAGTACGCTGTGAGAGTACACACTAATAATGAAGTAATTACTAACGCTGGAGACTAACAAGATCCCGGGGTGAACATTACCCTTAACATGTCTGTGTGGACACACGGGGTGAGCCTAGCTGCTAGAGCAAGGATTTGCTAGTTGAGAGTATAGGGATTATGTCTCCCGACAGAGGATGAAGACTAAAGCTTCCGCCACCGCCACACTTCGAGATGAATGACGCACAGAAACTGAGGATCAAGCATGTACCACATCTTGCGCTGCGTACTCAACGTGAACCTAGTGTGTCATAAATAAATAAAACAAATAACACTTAATACACCGTCAACACACACAGATCTCAACAACAACGTCGCCTCCACCAGCAAACACATCAACTAACTTCACTGAACTGCAGAATGAATTCACTAATTACTACAAATATCAAGACAATCACACGGAACGAGGCAGCAGCAGTAGCGTAGTCACACAGCAGCTCCCCCCCCCCCAAAAAAAAAAAATATATTTGCAACCAGATTTCTTTCAGAAAGGAGTGGAATGAGCAAGGAAAAACTCAAGGAAATACATCTCTCAGTAAAATATACAACGAAAAAAATAGAGGAGATACGATTAGGACATACAAAATATTAAGGGTTCCTGACATGTCGAAAAGGGTATAAAAGAACGGGAGAAAAGTGGCATAGATAAACCACAGCCACGTTAGCAAACATTCAAAAGAAGGTGAAATAAAATAATTGAAAAAAAATGCGACTAGCAACCGGGAGTGAACTCTGAACGAGGATTGAAAGGCTGTTTGATACGACACACCATGCTAGGTACTGGTAGACTCACCATGCTAGGTACTGGTAAGACTCACCATGCTAGGTACTGGTAAGACACACCATGCTAGGTACTGGTAAGACTCACCATGCTAGGTACTGGTAAGACTCACCATGCTAGGTACTGGTAAGACTCACCATGCTAGGTACTGGTAAGACACACCATGCTAGGTACTGGTAAGACTCACCATGCTAGGTACTGGTACACCATGCTAGGTACTGGTACGACTCACCATGCTAGGTACTGGTAAGACTCACCATGCTAGGTACTGGTAAGACACACCATGCTAGGTACTGGTAAGACTTACCATGCTAGGTACTGGTAAGACTCACCATGCTAGGTACTGGTAAGACTCACCATGCTAGGTACTGGTAAGACTCACCATGCTAGGTACTGGTAAGTCTCACCATGCTAGGTACTGGTAAGACACACCATGCTAGGTACTGGTAAGACTCACCATGCTAGGTACTGGTAAGACTCACCATGCTAGGTACTGGTAAGACTCACCATGCTAGGTACTGGTAAGACACACCATGCTAGGTACTGGTAAGACTCACCATGCTAGGTACTGGTAAGACTCACCATGCTAGGTACTGGTAAGACTCACCATGCTAGGTACTGGTAAGACACACCATGCTAGGTACTGGTAAGACTCACCATGCTAGGTACTGGTAAGACTCACCATGCTAGGTACTGGTAAGACTCACCATGCTAGGTACTGGTAAGACACACCATGCTAGGTACTGGTAAGACACACCATGCTAGGTACTGGTAAGACTCACCATGCTAGGTACTGGTAAGACACACCATGCTAGGTACTGGTAAGACACACCATGCCAGGTACTGGTAAGACTCACCATGCTAGGTACTGGTAAGACACACCATGCTAGGTACTGGTAAGACTCACCATGCTAGGTACTGTTAAGACACACCATGCTAGGTACTGGTAAGACACACCATGCTAGGTACTGGTAAGACTCACCATGCTAGGTACTGGTAAGACACACCATGCTAGGTACTGGTAGACTCACCATGCTAGGTACGGGTAAGACACACCATGCTAGGTACTGGTAAGACACACCATGATAGGTACTGGTAAGACTCACCATGCTAGGTACTGGTAAGACTCACCATGCTAGGTACTGGTAAGACACACCATGCCAGGTACTGGTAAGACACACCATGCTAGGTACTGGTAAGACACACCATGCTAGGTACTGGTAAGACACACCATGCTAGGTACTGGTAAGACACACCATGCTAGGTACTGGTAAGACTCACCATGCTAGGTACTGGTAAGACTCACCATGCTAGGTACTGGTAAGACTCACCATGCTAGGTACTGGTAAGACACACCATGCTAAGTACTGGAAAGACACACCATGCTAGGTACGGGTAAGACACACCATGCTAGGTACGGGTAAGACACACCATGCTAGGTACTGGTAAGACACACCATGCTAGGTACTGGTAAGACACACCATGCTAGGTACTGGTAAGACACACCATGCTAGGTACTGGTAAGACACACCATGCTAGGTACTGGTAAGACACACCATGCTAGGTACTGGTAAGACACACCATGCTAGGTACTGGTAAGACACACCATGCTAGGTACTGGTAAGACACACCATGCTAGGTACTGGTAAGACTCACCATGCTAGGTACTGGTAAGACACACAATGCTAGGTACTGGTAAGACACACCATGCTAGGTACTGGTAAGACACACCATGCTAGGTACTGGTAAGACACACCATGCTAGGTACTGGTAAGACACACCATGTTAGGTACTGGTAAGACACACCATGCTAGGTACTGGTAAGACACACCATGCTAGGTACTGGTAAGACACACCATGCTAGGTACTGGTAAGACACACCATGCTAGGTACTGGTAAGACTCACCATGCTAGGTACTGGTAAGACACACCATGCTAGGTACTGGTAAGACACACCATGCTAGGTACGGGTAAGACACACCATGCTAGGTACTGGTAAGACACACCATGCTAGGTACTGGTAAGACACACCATGCTAGGTACTGGTAAGACACACCATGCTAGGTACTGGTAAGACTCACCATGCTAGGTACTGGTAAGACACACCATGCTAGGTACTGGTAAGACACACCATGCTAGGTACTGGTAAGACACACCATGCTAGGTACTGGTAAGACTCACCATGCTAGGTACGGTTAAGACACACCATGCTAGGTACTGGTAAGACTCACCATGCTAGGTACTGATAAGACACACCATGGTAGGTACTGGTAAGACACACCATGCTAGGTACTGGTAAGACTCACCATTCCAGGTACTGGTAAGACTCACCATGCTAGGTACTGGTAAGACTCACCATGCCAGGTACTGGTAAGACTCACCATGCTAGGTACTGGTAAGACTCACCATGCTAGGTACTGGTAAGACACACCATGCTAGGTACTGGTAGGACTCACCATGCTAGGTACTGGTAAGACACACCATGCTAGGTACTGGTAAGACTCACCATGCCAGGTACTGGTAAGACTCACCATGCTAGGTACTGGTAAGACACACCATGGTAGGTCCTGGTAAGACACACCATGCTAGGTACTGGTAAGACTCACCATGCCAGGTACTGGTAAGACACACCATGCTAGGTACTGGTAAGACTCACCATGCTAGGTACTGGTAAGACACACCATGCTAGGTACTGGTAAGACACACCATGCTAGGTACTGGTAAGACACACCATGCTAGGTACTGGTAAGACACACCATGCTAGGTACTGGTAAGACACACCATGCTAGGTACTGGTAAGACACACCATGCTAGGTACTGGTAAGACACACCATGCTAGGTACTGGTAAGACACACCATGCTAGGTACTGGTAAGACTCACCATGCTAGGTACTGGTAAGACACACCATGCTAGGTACTGGTAAGACACACCATGCTAGGTACTGGTAAGACACACCATGCTAGGTACTGGTAAGACTCACCATGCTAGGTACTGGTAAGACTCACCATGCTAGGTACTGGTAAGACACACCATGCTAGGTACTGGTAAGACACACCATGCTAGGTACTGGTAAGACACACCATGCTAGATATTGGTAAGACACACCATGCTAGGTACTGGTAAGACTCACCATGCTAGCTACTGGTAAGACACACCATGCTAGATACTGGTAAGACACACCATGCTAGATACTGGTAAGACACACCATGCTAGGTACTGGTAAGACTCACCATGCTAGGTACTGGTAAGACTCAAAATTCTAGGTACTGGTAAGACACACCATGCTAGGTACTGGTAAGACTTACCATGCTAGGTACTGGTAAGACACACCATGCTAGGTACTGGTAAGACTTACCATGCTAGGTACTGGTAAGACTCACCATGCTAGGTACTGGTAAGACATACCATGCTAAGTACTGGTAAGACACACCATGCTAGGTACTGGTAAGACTCACTATGCTAGGTACTGGTAAGGCTCACCATGCTAAGTACTGGTAAGACTCACCATGCTAGGTACTGGTAAGACACACCATGCAAGGTACTGGTAAGACTCACCATGCTAGGTACTGGTAAGACTCACCATGCACGGTACTGGTAAGATACACCATGCTAGGTATTTGTAAGACACACCATGGTAGGTACTGGTAAGACACACCATGCTAGGTACTGGTAAGACACACCATGCTAGGTACTGGTAAGACACACCATGCTAGGTACTGGTAAGACTCACCATGCTAGGTACTGGTAAGACACACCATGCTAGGTACTGGTAAGACTCACCATGCTAGGTACTGGTAAGACTCACCATGCAAGGTACTGGTAAGACATACCATGCTAGGTACTGGTAAGACACACCATGCTAGGTACTGGTAAGACACACCATCCTAGGTACTGGTAAGACACAGCATGCTAGGTACTGGTAAGACACACCATGCTAGGTACTGGTAAGACTCACAATGCTAGGTACTGGTAAGACACACCATGCTAGGTACTGGTAAGACATACCATGCTAGGTACGGGTAAGACTCACCATGCTAGGTACTGGTAAGACTCACAATGCTAGGTACTGGTAAGACACACCATGCTAGGTACTGGTAAGACACACCATGCTAGGTACTGGTAAGACACACCATACTAGGTACTGGTAAGACACACCATGCTATGTACTGGTAAGACTCACAATGCTAGGTACTGGTAAGAATCACCATGCCAGGTACTGGTAAGACACACCATGCTAGGTACTGGTAAGACTCACCATGCTAGGTACTGGTAAGACACACCATGGTAGGTCCTGGTAAGACACACCATGCTAGGTACTGGTAAGACACACCATGCTAGGTACTGGTAAGACACACCATGGTAGGTACTGGTAAGACACCATGCTAGGTACTGGTAAGACACACCATGCCAGGTACTGGTAAGGCACACCATGCTACGTACTGGTAAGACACACCATGCTAGGTACTGGTAAGACTCACCATGCTAGGTACTGATAAGACACACCATGCCAGGTACTGGTAAGACACACCATGCTAGGTACTGGTAAGACACACCATGCTAGGTACTAGTAAGACTCACCATGCCAGGTACTGGTAAGACTCACCATGCTAGGTACTGGTAAGACACACCATGCTAGGTACTGGTAAGACACACCATGCTAGGTACTGGTAAGACACACCATGCTAGATAGTGGTAAGACACACCATGCTAGGTACTGGTAAGACTCACCATGCTAGCTACTGGTAAGACACACCATGCTAGGTACTGGTAAGACTCACCATGCTAGGTACTGGTAAGACTCACCATGCTAGGTACTGGTAAGACTCAAAATTCTAGGTACTGGTAAGACACACCATGCTAGGTACTGGTAAGACTCACCATGCTAGGTACTGGCAAGACACACCATGCTAGGTACTGGTAAGACTTACCATGCTAGGTACTGGTAAGACTTACCAAGCTAGGTACTGGTAAGACACACCATTCTAGGTACTGGTAAGACACACCATCTTAGGTACTGGTAAGACTCACCATGCTAGGTACTGGTAAGACATACCATGCTAAGTACTGGTAAGACACACCATGCTAGGTACTGGTAAGACTCACTATGCTAGGTACTGGTAAGGCTCACCATGCTAAGTACTGGTAAGACTCACCATGCTAGGTACTGGTAAGACACACCATGCAAGGTACTGGTAAGACTCACCATGCTAGGTACTGGTAAGACTCACCATGCACGGTACTGGTAAGATACACCATGCTAGGTATTTGTAAGACACACCATGGTAGGTACTGGTAAGACACACCATGCTAGGTACTGGTAAGACACACCATGCTAGGTACTGGTAAGACACACCATGCTAGGTACTGGTAAGACTCACCATGCTAGGTACTGGTAAGACACACCATGCTAGGTACTGGTAAGACTCACCATGCTAGGTACTGGTAAGACTCACCATGCAAGGTACTGGTAAGACATACCATGCTAGGTACTGGTAAGACACACCATGCTAGGTACTGGTAAGACTCACCATGCTAGGTACTGGTAAGACACACCATCCTAGGTACTGGTAAGACACAGCATGCTAGGTACTGGTAAGACACACCATGCTAGGTACTGGTAAGACTCACAATGCTAGGTACTGGTAAGACACACCATGCTAGGTACTGGTAAGAGATACCATGCTAGGTACGGGTAAGACTCACCATGCTAGGTACTGGTAAGACTCACAATGCTAGGTACTGGTAAGACACACCATGCTAGGTACTGGTAAGACACACCATGCTAGGTACTGGTAAGACACACCATACTAGGTACTGGTAAGACACACCATGCTAGGTACTGGTAAGACTCACAATGCTAGGTACTGGTAAGACACACCATGCTAGGTACTGGTAAGACTCACAATGCTAGGTACTGGTAAGACACACCATGCTAGGTACTGGTAAGACTCACAATGCTAGGTACTGGTAAGATTCACCATACTAGGTACTGGTAAGACACACCATAATAGGTACTGCTAAGACACACCATGCTAGGTACTGGTAAGATTCACCATGCTAGGTACTGGTAAGATTCACCATGCTAGGTACTGGTAAGACACACCATGATAGGTACTGTTAAGACACACCATGCTAGGTACTGGTAAGACACACCATGCTAGGTACTGGTAAGACACACCATGCTAGGTACTGGTAAGACACACCATGCTAGGTACTGATAAGACACACCATGCTAGGTACTGGTAAGACACACCATGCTAGGTACTGGTAAGACCCACCATGCTAGGTATTGGTAAGACACCATGCTAGGTACTGGTAAGACACACCTTGCTAGGTACTGGTAAGACACACCATGCTAGGTACTGGTAAGACACACCATGCTAGGTACTGGTAAGACACACCATGCTAGGTACTGGTAAGACACTCCATGCTAGGTACTGGTAAGACTCACCATGCTAGGTACTGGTAAGACACACCATACTAGATACTGGTAAGACACTCCATTCTAGGTACTGGTAAGACACACCATGCTAGGTACTGGTAAGACACCCCATACTAGGTACTGGTAAGACACACCATGCTAGGTACAGGTAAGACACACCATGCTAGGTACCGGTAAGACACACCATGCTAGGTACTGGTAAGACTCACCATGCTAGGTGCTGGTAAGACTCACCATGCTAGGTACTGGTAAGACACACCATGCTAGGTACTGGTAAGACACACCATGCTAGGTACTGGTAAGGCTCCCCATGCTAGATACTGGTAAGACTCACCATGCTAGGTACTGGTAAGACACACCATGCTAGGTACTGGTAAGACTCACCATGCTAGGTACTGGTAAGACACACCATGCTAGGTACTGGTAAGACACACCATGCTAGGTAATGGTAAGACTCACCATGTTAGATACTGGTAAGACTCACCATGCTAGGTACTGGTTACTCACCATGCTAGGTACTGGTTTCTCACCATGCTAGGTACTGGTAAGACTCACCATGCTAGGTACTGGTAAGACTCGCCATGCTAGGTACTGGTTAGATTCACCAGATGCTCACACACATAACTACAGTACCAGCATCCACACACATGAATACAATACTAGCACACACACACATGAATACAATACCAGCACCCACACACAAAAACAGAATACCAGCACCCACACACAAAAATAGAATGCCGGCACCCACACACATAAATACAATACTAGCACCCACACACATAAATGCAATATTAGCACCCATACACATAAATACAATAATAGCACCCAAACAAATATAATACTAGCACCCAAACACACAAATACAATAATAGCATCCAGACACATAAATACAATACTAGCATCCACACACATACTAGCATGCATGCACACACACAAGACACTCAATGACTGACGTGATCATTACCACCAGTAATTGGAGTGTTTACCGACTTCACTGAAGACGACTTACTGAGGAAGGTCATGGAGAGTCAATCGAGAGAGCGAGAGAGAGGGAGACAGAGACTGTGGGAGACATAGACAGAGACAAGAGAGACAGGGAGAGAGAGAGAGAGAGAGAGAGAGATGGGGAGGGGGGAAAACTTCTTGGTTATTACTTCTAGTATTTTGTAGTCCAGATTTCAGGGTCTGACACCTTTGCTACTCATAGATAGATATTCCTTAGTACACATCAGGTCGCTACTTGTGATTACTCCTACGCCTTTCTCCATTTTTCATCTGGCTACTTTATTTCCAAAAATTTCGTGCTTGTATATACATTACTTTGCACTTATTACCACAGAAACTTACACGCAACCGACCACTGCACTAACAGATCCCTCTCATTATTCATACACTCAGTCATGGTTGTTGTATTGCTGCCCCAGTTACATGTCATCAGTGAATTTAGCTTTAAATATATGTTAGTCTCGTACCCAGATCATTTAAATAAATTGTGATAAAGTGTATACCAATGACCGACTACTGACGAACTTAGTTCTTAACGTCTAGCCACTCAGACACTCCACCATCCTGTACAACTGACTTTGTCCTTACAAGTTATGTATATTCAGGGTACACTAAGTTTCTAATTTTTTCTTATTAGATGATGGTTTTCTTATTAGTTGATAGTTAAGACAAATGTGGCAGCAACACTTTGACATCTTTATTGACCGAAACGCATCGCCTGCACAGAAGCTTGCTGTGTGGGCGAATCGTTTCGACCACTGAAGATACATAAGTGTTGCACACGTGTGTTACTAATTTTCTGCTCATCCTGCAACAGTATAAAGCAGACAAAAAGGTTAACACTACTGAGAATGGAATTTCTACTAGACCACAAGACAGTCAACTCACACACAGCCAAGTGGTGACAAGTCAGTGCAGTCAAATATAAATGTAACTAGATGTGAATATTAAAATGGTATAAAATACCGACAGGTAGTTAGGTAAGACACATATGCAACAGTTAGGTAGCTTTATTTCGAAACGTTTCGCCTACACAGTAGGCTTCTTCAGTCGAGTACAGAAAAGTTGATAGAAGAGACGTGAAGACGATGTAATCAGTCCATCACCCTTGAAGTTTTGAGGTGGTCAGTCCCTCAGTCTGGAGAAGAGTTGTTCCATAGTCAGACTATGGAACAACTCTTCTCCAGACTGTGATCCAACAAAGGTATCCCTGTATTCCATAACCCTAGCCTCCTCTACCTCAGCTCACTCAAGAGGGATAGTAATCAACTTCAAGGCCTCAAGTGGTAGAGGAGTTGCAGGTAACCTCCCTGAAGATATTCAGTAGCGATAGCTCAACCCTCCCGAGATGCCCAGGAGCTGGCAACTTTGCAATGGTATTTTGTGCCCAGATGAGAGCAAGAGAGGTGTAGCACCTGACCTGGTCTGACATAACCTAGCTGGTAGGTGTAAGACTGTCTGTGGTAACACATGGTAGTGTCTCAGTGTACGTTCAATTCACACAGCTATGTGATCATTATGTTTCGCACAACTGTGCTCATCATGTTTCAGGGCAAACATACCTTAGCATACCTCCTTAAATGGACCTAAATGTAGAGCTCTGAGTCTTCCATTCACAAACACAACTACAGGAACTGGTTACCCTCAAAAGTTTCACCTCTGAGTCTAAATTGTGACTAAATATAATTACCCAAATAACACTGTCCTAAGAATTACGAAAACTGTAACACGCCCCTGCAATGTGTTATGTGTTATGCAGTGCCTTCTGTGATACACTTTAGAATGTATCAGCCTTGTAACTTGTGGAGAAATAGTGGATTATAACTTAACATGATTTATTGATCGCTATTCTGCTTTCACATAGCATCAATCCTGCAGTTATGTAACTTAATAAAAAAATCCTGTGTTTCTACCTTGCTTTATTCTCTAAGCCTGAGAAATATAGTATTTTCCGGCATATAAGGCGCACGGCAGAGGTATCATAACGGTAATTTGGTAATCATATTCAAGAGTTAATTACCGTCTCACTTCATGCTAAATTTAGCGTAACTCAAGGCTTACCCTTGACTCTGACCTTGAGCATGTAAGGAGCAAGGCGATTTTCCAAGGCATTTTTTGGGAAAAAAAGGCGCGCCTTATATGCCGGAAAAAAGGTACATGAATAGTACAAGGAATGGTGCGCCGATTTGTCTTGAAACATGAAACTTAGAACACTTGGCTTCATGTTAATAATAGCACATACTATTGTATATGTGAGAGGGGGGGGGGGTTATTAAATTTACCAAGCTTCAAATTTTACATAAACTCCAAAAATGTCTAACTTCAAGATCTGAGCTTTTATAATAGACAAATATGGTAAATTCAGCTTCGTTGGTAAATAGAATTATAACCATAATGGATTTAAATAGATAAAGGTACATCTTGTTAAGTAAAAAGACACAAATGGAAATAATGTGACATTTTACTGTGGCAACGTTTTGCTCACCAGAACCTTTATAAAGTTTCTGAAGAGCGAAATTTTGCCACAATAACATGTCACATTAGTTGCATCTGTGTCGTTTTGCTCGTAATTCTACCATTATTACAAAGGTACATCTCATTTCTAAAGGTTTTATTGACTTCCTCATTCTCAATGACAAGGGTATAGACACCAAAAGCATCTATGTACACAGTGCCATTACGGAGACTGGATACAATATTTCCCAGAGTATCCGGACAGCCGCCATCTTGGAAAACCTTGAATAAACTTTTTCCGAAGTCGGAATTCTTACGGACTTTCACCATTGATCTCAGTGGACATCAAGATAATTTCAACGAAAAAATCAGCTTTCCCTACATTTTTGTTCATGTTGAACCCAACGGTTAATTATGAGTAGCATAACATTCTAGAAAGGCACAGGAACTCTAGAACAAAACCTTTATAACATATAACGACCTATAATAATCTGAGTCTTTCTCTACGTAACATACATCTACATTGAAGGTTTGAAGCCGGTAAGTAGAGGCATTCTCCTGTCATACATCTCATGAAAACTAATATCTCAATTTGATTAAAAAAAAAAAAGTCCACTAACACTGCAGTCAGGTTAACCAAAATGTCAGCAGAAGAGAATTGTATACGTATATAAAAGAAACAAGATGGTTCTTGTGATAGTCTACGGACATTCCCCGCCATTGAGACCGGATTTTAGGAGAGTTGATTTGCTTACATCAGGAGACCCAAGAGATTGATTCAGTTGAAACTTACGTACGTTATTCTTCTGTGTGAAACATAGTAGATCATATGAGAGTAAAAAAAAGCAAATAATATTTTAATTGGGTATTTTAATATTTAAAATATGTTGTAGGATATAAGTGCCAAATTTCTTTGTGCTCCAGAAAAAAAAATAAATGAGAGCAACAAAGTAAGACACAGCAGTGCTGACGCCTTACAAGTGAGACACAGCAGTGCTGACGCCTTACAAGTGAGACACATCAGTGCTGACGCCTTACAAGTGAGACACAGTAGTGCTGGCACCTTACAAGTGAGACACAGCAGTGCTGACGCCTTACAAGTGAGACACAGCAGTGCTGACGCCTTACAAGTGAGACACAGCAGTGCTGACGCCTTACAAGTGAGACACAGCAGTGCTGACGCCTTACAAGTAGACACAGTAGTGCTGACACCTTACAAGTGAGACACAGCAGTGCTGACGCCTTACAAGTGAGACACAGCAGTACTGACGCCTTACAAGTGAGACACAGCAGTGCTGACGCCTTACAAGTAGACACAGTAGTGCTGACACCTTACAAGTGAGACACAGCAGTGCTGACGCCTTACAAGTGAGACACAGCAGTGCTGACGCCTTACAAGTGAGACACAGCAGTGCTGACGCCTTACAAGTGAGACACAGCAGTGCTGACACCTTACAAGTGAGACACAGCAGTGCTGACGCCTTACAAGTGAGACACAGCAGTACTGACGCCTTACAAGTGAGACACAGCAGTGCTGACGCCTTACAAGTAGACACAGTAGTGCTGACACCTTACAAGTGAGACACAGCAGTGCTGACGCCTTACAAGTGAGACACAGCAGTACTGACGCCTTACAAGTGAGACACAGCAGTGCTGACGCCTTACAAGTGAGACACAGCAGTGCTGACGCCTTACAAGTGAGACACAGCACTGCTGACGCCTTACAAATGAGACACAGCAGTGCTGACGCCTTACAAGTGAGACACAGCAGTGCTGACGCCTTACAAGTGAGATGCAGCAGTGCTGACATCTTGCAAGTGAGACACAGCAGTGCTGACGCCTTACAAGTGAGACACAGTAGTGCTGACACCTTACAAGTGAGACACAGCAGTGCTGACGCCTTACAAGTGAGACACAGCAGTACTGACGCCTTACAAGTGAGACACAGCAGTGCTGACGCTTTACAAGTAGACACAGTAGTGCTGACACCTTACAAGTGAGACACAGCAGTGCTGACGCCTTACAAGTGAGACACAGCAGTGCTGACGCCTTACAAGTGAGACACAGCAGTGCTGACGCCTTACAAGTGAGACACAGCAGTGCTGACACCTTACAAGTGAGACACAGCAGTGCTGACGCCTTACAAGTGAGACACAGCAGTACTGACGCCTTACAAGTGAGACACAGCAGTGCTGACGCCTTACAAGTAGACACAGTAGTGCTGACACCTTACAAGTGAGACACAGCAGTGCTGACGCCTTACAAGTGAGACACAGCAGTACTGACGCCTTACAAGTGAGACACAGCAGTGCTGACGCCTTACAAGTGAGACACAGCAGTGCTGACGCCTTACAAGTGAGACACAGCACTGCTGACGCCTTACAAATGAGACACAGCAGTGCTGACGCCTTACAAGTGAGACACAGCAGTGCTGACGCCTTACAAGTGAGATGCAGCAGTGCTGACATCTTGCAAGTGAGACACAGCAGTGCTGACGCCTTACAAGTGAGACACAGTAGTGCTGACACCTTACAAGTGAGACACAGCAGTGCTGACGCCTTACAAGTGAGACACAGCAGTGCTGACGCCTTACAAGTGAGACACAGCATTGCTAACACCTTGCAAGTGAGACACAGCAGTGCTGACGCCTTACAAGTGAGACACAGCAGTGCTGACGCCTTACAAGTGAGACACAGCAGTGCTGACGCCTTACAAGTGAGACACAGTAGTGCTGACGCCTTACAAGTGAGACACAGCAGTGCTGACGCCTTACAAGTGAGACACAGCATTGCTAACACCTTGCAAGTGAGACACATCAGTGCTGACGCCTTACAAGTGAGACACAGCAGTGCTGACGCCTTACAAGTGAGACACAGTAGTGCTGACACCTTACAAGTGAGACACAGCAGTGCTGACGCCTTACAAGTGAGACACAGCAGTGCTGACGCCTTACAAGTGAGACACAGCAGTGCTGACGCCTTACAAGTGAGACACAGCAGTGCTGACGCCTTACAAGTGAGACACAGCAGTGCTGACACCTTGCAAGTGAGACACAGCAGTGCTGACGCCTTACAAGTGAGACACAGCAGTGCTGACACCTTGCAAGTGAGACACAGCAGTGCTGACACCTTGAAAGTGAGACACAGCAGTGCTGACACCTTGCAAGTGAGACACAGCAGTGCTGACACCTTGCAAGTGAGACACAGCAGTGCTGACACCTAGAAGGTGTCCAGGCGAGGCCTTCTCTAGTCATTACACAGAATCCAACGTTTCCAGATATTTTTAACTTTGCTAGACGTCTTGTACTAAGGCTAAACTTATAGTTGATGATTAAGACATATGTGCAACAATTGGGTGCCTTTATTGCTGAAACGTTTCGCCTACACAGTAGGCTTCTTCAGTCAAATACAAATGCAGCAGGTGAAATAGTGAAATGAAGATGATGTAATCAGTCCGTCAACCTTGGAGAAATTATATTTGAGGTGATCAGTCCCTCAGCCTGGAGAAGAGTTCAGCTCCATGAGTTGGTTTTACTTAGCCGCCTAGTAAGAAGATGACTCTTCCAGTGAGGCCAATACACCAGCGCTAAAAGTTTGAGTCCAACAATTCCAAGTTTTTTTTACTGTGTTTTAACATTAAAAAACTGTGCCTATACTGCCTAAATTTATAGGTTACAGTTCATCTCATAAGTTGTATCAGCCATTGAGGACCGAAACTCTTCAGATGAAGCATAGTAAATTATATATGAAAACATTTCCACACCAATTTAACAAAATGATAAAACGGTCATCCACACACTGCAATAACAACCCCAACTTTCTTCCACTTCTACACCAGTGTTGAAAGTTTGAATCTGAGCAGAAGAAGCATTCTCATGTTATCGCATAAAGGTTAAAACCGTAAATGATGTATTTACAATAGACCAGAAGATTCTACCTACACATACAAATAGTTGCATGAAGTCAACCGTAGTTGTGGAACATTAAACTATAAAGAATAAGGCCAGCTGAAAACCTCAAAGGAAGAAATAGTTTAGCAGCAAAATTTAGACAACCATAATAAATTTAGGATTTTATCTCGATATCTACTGTAATTACTCTGGGTAAATCAACTTCTGCCTCACCCTGTATGCTTAGAAAATTCTACCATTTCTGTCTTGTATGATCATTTGTTTAAAAAAATGCTGATTTTGCTTCTGTGAAACTGTTATCTACGACGTAATTTACAATCTTGCTGCTAACAAAAGTACATATTTGTTTGCCTAAAACTGATGTTTAGTTAATGGTACGATAACTGAAAACATAAGTCTTGTCTCAGTATTGTGGTGTTATTTGTCAGTAACCAGTCATGTAGCACTGTGCCGCCTGGTGATGCTTTGCTAATTGTTACTGTTGACTGATATGTTATATGGTATCTACAGTACTTTATAATTCTGGCAGAGAGAGATAGGGAGAAAGAGAAAGAGAGAGAGAGAGAGAGAGAGAGAGAGAGAGAGAGAGAGAGAGAGAGAGAGAGAGAGAGAGAGAGAGAGAGAGATGGGGGAAGGGGGGGGAGATAGATAAATATTGACACCATAAACGCTTCTATCAACTTAGGGTACAGTTCCCTCAGGGGTCGATATAGGAATGACCCACTGAACTGGTTTCCGCCCTCCCTCGCTTCCTCAATTCCTCCCTTCCTCCCTCCTTCCCTCTCTCCATCTTCCTCTCCCATCATACCTCATTCCTTCAATTCTCCACTCTCACTCTTCCATCCTCCATCTTCCGACCATCCCTCACTCTCTCCATCTTCCTCTCTCCCCCTCCCTCCAAGCTCGTTTTACTTCACTCCTCTACACCAATATCTCTGTCCTTCTGTCTCTTGATCCGCTCCCTCTATCTCTTCCTTTCTCTATTTCTTCTTATTTATCTTGAACTGCTGCCTACCTTTAACATATAACAAATGTGAAGTGTGAGGGAATATTCTTTATTTTTTGTTAGAAAAGAATTATGGACTTACCCAGAGACCAGATATATTAGACCTACCCAGAGGTGAAATATATTAGACCTACCCAGAGGTGAAATATATTAGAGCAGCAAACAAGCACCTAAACACACTCTTCTCACGAACACACTGTTCTCTCAAACATACCCTCTACTCACAAACACACACCTTTCTCAAACACAGAATACTCTGTTAAACACAAACACTCTTCTCAAAAACACAAGCTCCTCTCTCAAACTCTCCTCTCACAAATACACTCTCTTCTCACAAATACACACTCATTAATCAAACAGTCTATTCAACACACACACACACACACACACACACACACACACACACACACACACACACACACATACACACACACACACACACATACACACACACACACACGCACACACACGCACATACACACACACACGCACACACACACACACACACACACACACACACCTGAACTAAAACACAAACACTCCTGGACCCAAACTCATAATCCTCATCCCAAAACACACTCTTCAACCAAACCCGCACTTCTTAACCCCAGACTCACACTCCTTACCATAAATCAAATTTCTTGCCACCAAACACACTACTCGTCTCCATTATACACTTCTAAACACACTCATTTCACCACAAATACACACACCAGCCCCTCGAATACTTTCTCTTCTCCCCGAAATACACACTTCTTCCAGCCAAAGTCAATCCCCTCCCCACAAACACACACTCTTCATCCCCCCCCCCCCCCAAAAAAAAAAAAAAACTCACACACAAACTGCTCATTGCCAAACATAAACTGCTCACCCAATCACCAAACGTTCTACACTTTGTACAATTTCTGAAGGTTGGAGTCCACAGTCACTTGTTTCACACAAACACCGCAGCACTCGGTGAACTCCCTGGTAACCCATAACTCTGCACCAGCCTCTTTATCCTCTCGTTTACACCAGGTTTTACTTCGTTATTTTCATTTTCCTTTTCTTGCGAGATGTTAGTTCAACGAGTGTGTCTGGAGGACCTTCCTCCACGAGTGTGTTTGGAGGGCCTCCCTCCACGAGTGTGTTTGGAGGCCCTCCCTCCAGGAGTGTGTTTGGAAGGCCTTCCTCCACGAGTGTGTATGGAGGGCTTCCCTCCACGAGTGTGTCTGGAGGGACTTCCTCTACGAGTATCTTTGGAGGGCCTTCCTCCACGAGTGTGTTTGGAGGGCCTTCCTCCACGAGTGTTTGGAGGGCCTCCCTCCACGAGTGTGTTTGGAGGGCTTCCCTCCACGAGTGTGTCTGGAGGACCTCCCTCCACGACAGCATCCGGTAAAAAGACTATGCTGCTGCTGAAGGGAAAGTGGAAGGGAGACTGGGAGGGAGGGACAGAGAATGTGAGGGAGAGTGGGAAAGAGAGTGGGAGAGAGAGTCAGAGGAAGAGTGGAAGCGAATGAAGAACAAAGAGGGGAGAAGAGACGAAGGAGAGGAAAGTATAGGAAGGAAGGAAACAGAGAGAGAGAGAGAGAGAGAGAGAGAGAGAGAGAGAGAGAGAGAGAGAGAGAGAGAGAGAGAGAGAGAGAGAGAGAGAGAGAGAGAGAGAGAGAGAGAGAGAACAATAAGGGAGGACGGTGGTAACTAGAGAGGGAGGGGAAGATTTTCTTTGAGTTTACCCAAAGAAGCGGGATCGTAGGACACCACTACTGTGAGTGAACATGACACAGTGACACCACTACTGTGAGTGAACATTACACAGTGACACCACTACTGTGAGTGAACATGACACAGTGACACCACTACTGTGAGTGAACATTACACAGTGACACCACTACTGTGAGTGAACATGACACAGTGACACCACTACTGTGAGTGAACATTACACAGTGACACCACTACTGTGAGTGAACATGACACAGTGACACCACTACTGTGAGTGAACATTACACAGTGACACCACTACTGTAAGTGAACATGACACAGTGACACCACTACTGTGAGTGAACATGACACAGTGACACCACTACTGTGAGTGAACATGACACAGTGACACCACTACTGTAAGTGAACATGACACAGTGACACCACTACTGTGAGTGAACATGACACAGTAACACCACTACTGTGAGTGAACATGACACAGTGACACCACTACTGTGAGTGAACATTACACAGTGACACCACTACTGTGAGTGAACATGACACAGTGACACCACTACTGTGAGTGAACATGACACAGTGACACCAGTACTGTGAGTGAACATTACACAGTGGCACCACTACTGTGAGTGAACATGACACAGTGACACCACTACTGTGAGTGAACATTACACAGTGACACCACTACTGTGAGTGAACATGACACAGTGACACCACTACTGTGAGTGAACATTACACAGTGGCACCACTACTGTAAGTGAACATGACACAGTGCCACCACTACTGTGAGTGAACATGAAACAGTGCCACCATTCCTTTGAGCAAACATGACATAGTGCCCCCATTTCTGTGAGACAACATGACGCAGGCGACCACTCCTCTGAATAAACACACGATAACAAACAGTGCCGCCACTCCTGTCAGTTAACATTTCATTATACAAACCGTTCCACCACTCCTGTGAGTGGGTATATTCCATGACGCACACAGTGCTACCACTCCTGTGAGTGGGTATATTCCATGACGCACACAGTGCTACCACTCCTGTGAGTGGGTATATTCCATGACGCACACAGTGCCACCACTCCTGTGAGTGGGTATATTCCATGACGCACACAGTGCCACTACTCCTGTGAGGGGGGGATATTCCATGACGCAGACAGTGCCACCACTGTGTGCGTATATACCACTGTGTATATACCATTGTGTGCGTATATACGTACGCATATGTATACACGTATATGGTATATACGTGTATACACACGTAACTTCCAGTAATATGTGGGTGTGTTATCTGCACAATTCTTTGATTTATAAATATTTATATTTTATGTTCATGAATTTCTAATGTATATATCTGTGCGTTTGTATGTTAGGATGTTGATGATTAATCTACAGAACAATAACATCTTAAGCTGCCACAGTAGCAAATAATATTAAACTATAGTTTATTTTTATTATTAATTATTATTATTATTATTATTATTATTATTATTATTATTATTATTATTATTATTATTATTATTGCATGTTTTGTTGTGTGTGATTATGTAATTTATATATGTAACTGACCAGTTATAGAACGAGTTCGTATTATTATTATAATCAAAAAGAAGCGCTAAGCCACAAGGGCTATACAGCAACGAGTTCGTAACTACAGGACAACTGCACCAACTTGGTTTCAGCGGTTACCAGGGTGATCTGGTGTCACCCGTGTGTGCGGCTCTACCATTCACTTACCTAGAGAGATCAGTCTGTAGTTAGTCCATGGAAGTGATGTGCATGTCTTCTACTCACACAACTAACGATATTCTAACGCTATTTTAAACCTTGTTTTCCTGGAAGTTTGTGGACTCTGTTCTTGTGCTGCATCAGCTGGGGAACCCGCCGATGTTCTCTTGAAGAGTTAATTCTCGTGCCATAGTAAAAGGCAGAAATTTTCAAAGTTCAGATATTAAATATAGTTTCTAGTGTGTTTTGTAGACACTGTCATTAATTTGGTGTCGATGCAGTTTTGACATATAAATTTATCTGTTGTGTCCAGTGGCGGGCAGAGGGGGGAGCCGAAGGGGCGGTGGCCCCGGGCATCCAAATGGCGGGAAAGGGAGGGATGCAATTAGAGAGGGAAATAAGATAGTGAAGTAAGATAGTGATTTTCAATGACTCAGTGACCGATTTTCATTTCTTCTAAACTTGAATTCAGTAGTAAGTGAAGATGAGCAAGAGAGAAATTAAAAAAAGAATGTTCAGATTTTGCAAATTATTATGATAATGATGTGGCAGCCATTCAGTTATTTGACGAAATTATTGATTTTATGATGGTCCTTCGAGCTGGAGGGAATAGAATTCCCCGTGATGGTAAAGATGCTGTGGAGTCTTTAGTGCAGAATGGGAGGGATGTCTTTCCGATGCTGTGTTTCATACACATTACTGTTCACAATCACATTTTCAGCCGCAAGTTGTGAAAGGTCATTTTCAAAACTGGAATTAATAAAAACATGTCTGAGGTCTTGAATGTCACAGGAGCGACTGACCAACCCGGCTTTAATAAGCACTGAAAAAGAATTTCTCACAGCTGATGTAAAAAGTGAAGCAGTTCGAGTGTTTTCTGACAGGATGTATCATTTGGGGAAACAAATTAATAAATTTGGTTGATTTATATTTAAATTGAATAAAGTGTTGTTTTCATGTGTCATCTGTGTTTACATAATCAAAATATGTCCCTTTCTCATATTTCTCAGTACCAGGTCTTATACTTAAGTCTTTGGGGCATACAATCAAGGAGTTGGTCCCGGGCATCACCAGACCTCTGCACGCCTTTGCTTGTGTCGTTATTTTGGTTTCGATTAATCCATCTCTTGTGGAAGTTGTCGTATTTCGAGACGATTTTGTCCTTTTAATTCTACAAGAATAGGAGCATAACCACACTGCGTCCAGAGTAGGACTTAGTATCTAGTTCTCCGGTGTATGAAATATTACAAGTCCAGTGTGTGGCCTTAGAAGTTAGGAAAGTTATATAATTATTTAGAAATAATCCACTATCGGACTTGAACTACTTATCCCTGCTAAGTGAAGATTATTTGTGCATTGTCCTTATATTTTACGTGTATTTATTTATGTGTGACGTGAGGTACCATTGTGTTAAATTATCAACTTTGCTGAGACACTCTTGAAGTTTATCGTACTTTATATACACTATATGTACCTAAACACATGTAAGTTCAGAGTTATTATAAATGGTATATAATACTGACAAGTTGAAGAATAAGACACATGGGTAACACTGAGAATCTTTATTGAGAAAACGCTTAGCCTGTGGTGAAGGCTTTATCAGTCGACTACACGGACATCAACACTGGTGGAAGACAAAGTAGACAGGTAGTTGATGTAATCAGTACGTCACCCTTGAAACAAGATGACAAGTCTCTTAGCCTAATACAAAAATAAGTGTAGCTGCTTGTAGGATGAGGTCACCGGTGAGCTCGATCCACTACTAATGGGCCAGCTCACAGTTGATTTCATCTCCAAGTTGACATACATCAATCTCCACTATATAAACCTCTGGCCACTTGCTTCTGTATTAGGGTAAACGATCTATCATCTTGCTGGAAGGATGCTAGAATAATTTAATCAACTATCTCCCCACTTGGTCTTCCACCAGTGTTGATGTCTCTGTAACTGACTGACGAAGCTTGCAGCGCAGGCAATACGTTGCGTCAAAAAATATTAAGAACTCTCAGTGTTTTATTGAACACTCTACTTATCCTATATATTAACTTCAACTTCTAAGCATTACTGATTTTTTAATACTTTTAAGCTTTATTCATCCTCACCTTTCATCAACTTTATTTATTCTACTATTCTTATGAGTCTCATTCTTATGTTCTTAGGAGACTGGGCTGGCGGTTGGATTTAAGGAAGAAGTGCCTGGCATGGGCCCAGTAGGACTACGGCTGTGCTCCTCCATTCTTAAGTCCTTTTCATGTGGTTACCATCAACGGGATACTATTGCCAGAGATATACTTACCGTTAACAGATGTGAAGTTAAAACGCTTGATACTCACCACGTCACTACCAGGACTCAGTTGTAAGAAGCACGTCACTGCCAGGACTTAGTCGCAAGAAGTACGTCACTGCCAGGACTTAGTCGTAAGAAGCACGTCACTGCCAGGACTTAGTCGTAAAAAGCACGGCACTGCCAGGACACAGTCGTAACAAGCACGTCACTGCCAGGGCTCAGTCGTAAGAAGCACGTCATTGCCAGGACTTAGTCGTAAGAAGCACGTCACTGCCAGGACTCAGTCGTAAGAAGCACGTCACTGCCAGGACTCAGTCGTAAGAAGCACGTCACTGCCAGGACTCAGTCGTAAGAAGCACACCACTGCCAGGACTCAGTCGTAATAAGCACGTCATTGCCAGGACTCAGTTGTAAGAAGCACGTCATTGCCAGGACTCAGTCGTAAGAAGCACGTCACTGCCAGGACTCAGTTGTAAGAAACACGTCACTGCCAGGACTCAGTCGTAAGAAGCACGTCACTGCCAGGACTCAGTGTAAGAAACACGTCACTGCCAGGACTCAGTTGTAAGAAACACGTCACTGCCAGGACTCAGTCGTAAGAAGCACGTCACTGCCAGGACTCAGTGTAAGAAACACGTCACTGCCAGGACTCAGTCGTAAGAATCTCATTGCGGCCCAAAATTCTTATTATTAAAAACATTATTAGATTGATACGGAAGCGCTAAACCCACAGGGATGAGTAGCTTCAGTTCCTTGAATCAAGAGCCTTCCATGGCCCCCCCAGACCCCTTCGAAGGGCTACTACACAGCAGAGGAACATGCAAGCACTCGGTCATCAACAACCTGCTTGAACACGGGATCGAATACCATTCTTCGTGATTATGTATTATTATTATTATTATTATTATTATTATTATTATTATTATTATTATTATTATTATTATTATTACTGATATTCACCGTGCTCTAAAGTGCCACCTTGAAGGAGCTTTATAAGGACACCAGGGTCACTGTTAATGACAGTGTCACTTTCAAGACACTCTGTAATGACACCACTATCACTGTGAACTGCAGTGCCACCTTCAAGGTGTCTTTGGAGGCGACACCAAGGTCGTCACCAAAGACAGTGCCACCTTGAATGAGCCTTGTGATAACACCAAACGATAGTGTCATCTTCAAGGTGACCCGCATGACAACACAGGTGTCAATGCCAGCAACAGTGCCACTTTAAGCTCTGCATTACAACACCAGGGTCACTGCCAACGGCAGTGCCACCATTCATGAGCCCTCACCGAGTCTGATGATGATTATGATTATGATTATTATTATGATTATTATTATTATTATTATTATTATTATTAATTACAGGATAATGATGAAGATGATAATGATGATGACGCAGATGACTATGATGATGATAATAATGATGAAAATGATATTAATGATGATGACGATGATTTTGATGACGACGACGATGATGTTATCAGTTCAGAAGCGCTAAAACCGCCCGGCTGGTACAGCTGCCTGGGGGGGGAGGGGGGGAGTGAGAGAGAATCAGATTCGATATAAGGAACGGGGTAGGAAGGGGGGACCTCCGCTCCACTTCCTTGGATCAGTAATGAGTAGTCCCCCCACTCCCTTCCACCTTCACTAGCTGCCACCGTGTGTAGGGGGAGCAAATTTGCGCCACCCACACGGGCTTAGCGCTTCCTGCACGTGTTACTGCTGACTGACAGCTGAAAGTAACTACCCACACCCAAGACTTTTTGCAATGGAGGGCCCCTAAGCTCCAGAATGATAGTGGGGTCCCAAGCTCCAGAATGATATTGGGGTCCCAAGCACCAGAATGATAGTGGGATCCCAAGCTCCATAATGATAGTGGGGCCCCAGCTCCAGAATGATTGTGGGGCCCTAAACTCCAGAATGATAGTGGGGTCCCAAGCTCCAGAATGATAGTGGGGCCCCAAGCTCCAGAATGATTGTGGGGCCCCAGCTCCAGAATTATTGTGGTGCCCCAAGCTCCAGAATGATTGTGGTGCCCCAAGCTCCAGAATGATTGTGGTGCCCCAAGTTCCAAAATGCTAGTGGAGCCCCAAACTCCAGAATGACTGTGGTGCCCCAAGCTCCAGAATGATAGTGGGGCCCCAGCTCCAGAATGATTGTGGTGCCCCAAGCTCCAGAGTGATAGTGGGGCCCCAGCTCCAGAATGATTGTGGTGCCCCAAGCTCCAGAATGATTGTGGGGCCCCAAGCTCCAGAATGATTGTGGGGCCCCAAGCTCCAGAATGATTGTGGTGCCCCAAGCTCCAGAATGATTGTGGTGCCCCAAGTTCCAAAATGCTAGTGGAGCCCCAAACTCCAGAATGATTGTGGGGCCCCAAGCTTCAGAATGTTTGTGGGGCCCCAAGTTCCAGAATGATAGTGGAACCCGAAGCTCCAGAATGACTGTGGGGCCCAAAGCTCCAGAATGATTCTGGGACCCCCAGCTCCAGAATGATTGTGGGGCCACAAGTTCCAGAATGATTGTGGGACCCCCAAGCTCCAGTATGACTGTGGGGCCACAAGCTCCAAAATTATTGTGGGGCCCTCAAGCTCCAGAATGATTGTGGAACCTCCAGTTTCAGATTGATTGTGGGTCCCCAAGGCTCCATAATGATTGTTTTGCCCCAAGGCTCCAGAATGACTGTTGGGCCCCAAAGCTCCAGAATGACTGTTGGGCCCCAAGGCTCCAGAATGATTGTAGGGCCTTCAAGGTTACAGAATGAATGTGAGGCCTCAGGATCTAGAATGACTGTGGTGCCCCAGGCTCCAGAATGATTTTGGGGCCCTACAAGCTCTTCAATGGTTGTAAGGCCTTCCAGGTACCCTCCAGGTACCATAATGACCCTGGGACCCTCCAGGCTCCAGGTTCTAGAATGATTCTGTGGTCCTCCAGACTCTAGACCGACTTTGGGGTTACCAGGCTCTAGAATGATTATGGGGCCCCCAAGCTCCAGAATAATTGTGGAGCCCCAGGCTCCAGAATGATTGTGCGGCCCCAGGCTCCAGAATGGTTACGGGGTCCCCGGTTCTAGAATGATTGTGGGGCCACAGGCTCCAGAATGGTTATGGGATGCCAGCTTCTAGAATGAATGTGGGGCCCAAGGCACAAGAAAGCTTTTGGGGCCCCCAGGCTTCAGAATAATTTTTGAGCCCCAGGCTCCAGCATGATTGTAAGGCCTAAAGGCACCAGAATGATTATGGGATCCCAGGCTCCAGAATGACTGTGGGGGCCCCTAGCTAAAGAATGATTATGAGGCTCCCAAGCTAGAGAATGATTGTGGAGCCCCAGGATCCAGAATTGCTAAGGGGTCCCCAGGCTCCAGAACGATTATCTGGCCCCCATGCTTCAGAATGTTTGTGGGGGCCCCAGGCTCCAGAATGATTGTGAAGCCCAAAGGTTACAGAATGAGTAAAGGGCCCCAGGCGCCAGAATGATTGTAGAGGCCAATGTTTCCAGAATGAGTGAAGGGCCCCAGGCTCCAGAATGATTATGTGGCCCCAGACTCCAGAATGATTGTGGAGCCCAAAGGCTCTAAAAAGGTTAAAGGGCCCCCAGGCTCCAGAATGATTATAGGGCCCCAGACTGTGAAATGCGGAGCCTTAAACTCGTGAAACTTTGTATGGCCCTAAACTCACAAATATTTAATGTGGGAGGCCCAAGGTTCAAGAATGTTTCATTTGGGGCCCCAGTCTCAAGAATGTTTGACGTGGGGGCCCCAAGTTCAAGAATGTTTGACGTGGGGGCCCCAGGTTCAAGAATGTTTCATTTGGGGCTCCAGTCTCAAGAAAGTTTGACGTGGGGGCCGCAGGTTCAAGAATGTTTGACGTAGGGGGCCCCAGGTTCAAGAATGTTTGACGTGGGATCACAGGCTTAAGAATGTTTGAGGTGGGGCCCCAGGCTTAAGAATACTTGATGTGGGGCCCCAGGTTTAATAATACTTGATGTGGGGCCCCAGGCTTAATAATACTTGATGTGGGGCCCCAGGCTTAATAATACTTGATGTGGGGACACAGTACTAAGAATACTTGATTTAGGGTCCTAGGCTTAAGAATGTTTTATGTGGGCGACCCAGTTTGTTTACATAAGTCAGTTTTGTCTTGCCTACACGAGTCGATTCAGTCTTGCTTACACGAGTCAGTTCAGTCTTGATTACATGAGTCATTCAGTCTTGCTTACACGAGTCAGTTCAGTCTTGATTACATGAGTCATTCAGTCTTGCTTACATGAGTCAGTTCAGTTTTGCTTACATGAGTCAGCACAGTCTTGCTTACATGAATCAAATATTTCAGTCTTGGTGGTTACATCAGTCAGTTCGGCTTTGGTTACATCAATCAGTTCGGTCATGGTTACATCAGTCAGTTCGGTCATGGTTACATCAGTCAGTTCGGTCATGGTTACATCAGTCAGTTCGGTCATGGTTACATCAGTCAGTTCAGTCATGGTTACATCAGTCAGTTTAGTCTCTCATGTTTGCAATACAAGGGTCGCTGTGTGGGAAATGTTGTCGGCACGTGAGACAACCTGACGATTGGCAGGTAGTGTGATTCACCTGACTCTTCAGTACCCAGGTGATGGGTAGTGTGACTCACCTGACTCTTCAGTACCCAGGTGATGGGTAGTGTGACTCACCTGACTGTTCAGTACCCAGGTGATAGGTAGTGTGACTCACCTGACTGTGCAGTACCCAGGTGGTGGGTAGTGTGACTCACCTGACTGTGCAGTACCCAGGTAGTGGGTAGTTTGACTCACCTGATAATTGCCGTAGCCCAGGTGATCACAGGGGCACCGGCAGTCCTTGAGGTGAGTCTCCAGCTCCGGGGGCAGAGTACCCACTGACTCACGCGAGCCTCGTATCTCGCGCCACTCCTGGAACTCCCGCAGGTCGCAGTGGCTGGCGTGGTGGCTGCGGAGGCTGCGGCTGTCGTAGCACTCTTGCCGTAGCTCGGCCGGCACGTCCCTGTGTACGTCGGGCGGCGGGCGCACGTCCGTAGGGCGGCGTTCGGGTGGCCGTGCTTCAGCGTGCACGTCGGGCGGGTGTATGTCCGGGGGCGGGCCCATGTCCGCCCTGGGTTGGCACTCATTGGCACTGGTGTAGCAGGTGGTGGGGGGCCCTCTGTACCCGCATGCGGGGCCCCCGGGGCACTCACTGCAAGACCCCGCCACGCATGGCCCCCGCTGCCCGTCGGGTGGGTACGGCTGGGGACCCTGGTAGCAGGTGTCAGGCGGGTAGGAGGGAGGCGGGTATTCCCGGTGGGCGGGTACTGGATAGTCTTGCCGCTCGCCCGGGTACTGGGGCACTGGTTTGGTAGTCTGGTAGTTTGGGTGGGTGATGCCGTACTGGTGGTGGGTGGTGGGCGGCCCGTAGCAGTGCTTGGGTGTACACTCCGCCCGCGACACGCCCGCGGGCGGATACTCCAGCTGGGTAGTGGGCGGGTAGTCGCGGGCGGGCGGGTGGTACCCGTGGAAATCCACCACTGTTTCCTGAACGTTAGTTGTGATTGGCAGTGGAGGGCGACCGTAGTTACACCGGATGTCCCCATTGGCCCACTCCATAGTTAGGTGGGGGAGTCTCAGGGGCCCCGGGTATCAGAGGGCCCCGGGTATCAGAGGGTCCCTCGGGTATCTGAGGGCCCTGAGTCTGACTCCAGACCTGGGCTTCATGCCCTCCCTCACATCACTTTCACATGGTGTTGTTGTCAGCCCGCCACCATACTTGACAGCAACTAAACTTAATAAACAATTATAAACATTTTCCTCCACAACAACGAAATCATCGATGCCAGAAAAAAAATAATTGAACTAAGACACAGAAGAAAAAAAGTACATACGACACCTCTCTATGTCTTGGCTGAACTGACTTTCTTGCACCGCGAACCCTTCAGCTCGTGCTCGCTGCCGGGAGATCAACCTTAAAAAACGTACCGCTGAGAAACTAGAACGTTTATTTTACACGTTCTGTTAACTGCTGATAGCATGAGAGAAAGGCAGTAATGTATGGAGTTAATGTGAATAGATAGCTGTTCGAAATTATGAATGTTCGGGAGAGTTGTTGATGGCTGTGCGCAAACTGTCTTGCGTCTGGCAGGGCAGGCAAGTGGCGAATGCCTGGGGTTGATGCGCAGTCCATGCGCAGTGTTGACACCGGCGCAGGTGTGAGCACGTGAGCGGTTCTCCCTGGGAACCTCTGGCGTTCCCTCGTTGAGAACGTTTGGCGTTCACTTAGTGTGAGTGCCTGATGTTCCCTCACTGAGAGATACTGACGTTCTCTCACTGACAGATACTGACGTTCTTTCACTGACAGATTCTGATGTTTTATCACTGACAGATACTGACGTTCTTTCACTGACAGATACTGACGTTCTCTCACTGAATGATACTGACGTTCTCTCACTGACAGATACTGACGTTCTCTCACTGACAGATACTGACGTTCTCTCACTGACAGATACTGACGTTCTCTCACTGACAGATACTGACGTTCTCTCACTGACAGATACTGACTTTCTCTCACTGACAGATACTGACGTTCTCTCACTGACAGATACTGACATTCTCTCACTGACAGATACTGACGTTCTCTCACTGACAGATACTGACGTTCTCTCACTGACAGATACTGACGTTCTCTCACTGACAGATACTGACGTTCTCTCACTGACAGATACTGACTTTCTCTCACTGACAGATACTGACGTTCTCTCACTGACAGATACTGACATTCTCTCACTGACAGATACTGACGTTCTCTCACTGACAGATACTGACATTCTCTCACTGACAGATACTGACGTTCACTGACAGATACTGACGTTCTCTCACTGACAGTGTGAGGGAAAAGTTCAATAGATAGGAGTAGCGAGGGAGTATATAGTAACAATAGTTTCATTGCCGGCTACTTGTTAAGGTAGGGTAAGTCAAGCTCCCGATATTCCCGCCTTTTTTCCCCCACCCGGAAAGTGATAGTTTGACTGCCGGCTGCTTGTTAAGATAAGGTCAGTCTAGCTCCCACTATCCCTTCCCCTCCTTCTTCCCCCCCCCCCGAAAGGTGACGTGTGGGGCTCTGGTCCAAACAGTAATCACTAGACTCACAGCTCCCAGCACTACTGTAAGTACATGCCTGCCTTGTATTCTAGTGGATTTATTGGTTAAAAGCTTCACTTTTGACCAATAATGAACTTAGTTTTTTCAGTCTTGCTCTAAGTTGACTGTTGTAATAATCACCACATCTTTTAGGTATTGTACTTATCATGGAGAGTGATTTCTTAAGCAGTGGATAACCTGTCTATCTTTCCAGCTTGGATGACAGAGAGGGTCACCTGCCAATCAACGAGTAGAACTGATGGAAATGGACTAACGTCCTGAGACTTCCCCTTTTTGGATTTAATTACCTGTGCATCTGTATGAAATTGCAGGACGTAACCCCTCATCATTGCAGTGGTAAAGAACCTGCTTTCCTGTCATCGGGATATAATACTCACGGCTATACTGTGAAGAACGAACCGGTGGGTTGTAACCAACACCTGCGACCCCCCCCCTATCATCAGCAACGGCTACAATTTCAATAACACAGTGTCACCAACACCAGACACCCAAGTTTTAAATTAGCGTTGAATTCAGTTATCATTTATATTTTTCATTTTTCATTTTCTTTAATGTAGGATTAATATTTCATATTTAAGTGTTTTATATTTTCTATATAATAAAGTGTTTATGTTTGTCTGTTATTATTTCTTTTTCTATTCATTAATTTTCCTGAGGAGGAGCCAGCCTGGGTAATACTATCTGAAGTTGTTACAGGGCTGAGTAAGCCTTCACTAGTGGCGACCTTGCCAGGATCAACTCTACTGAATCAAGATTCAACTCCATCTCGATTCTACCATTGGAACTTCAACGCCGCATACCACAGATGGTTACCACCAGCCATGAGTAATTATTCTCTATGGTAGGACTACAGTACAGGTATGTAAAAGATTTGGTGATTGTTATGGTCTCAATTTATTGTAAGTCAAGTCAAGGCAGGAATACTAGTTAATTCTGCCATCTATTTTTGTGTGAGCTTGAAACACTTTGGAGGATTAGACTCTAGGGACCCGAGATTTTCCAGTGACAATTTGTTTCATTGAGCTCTTTATTATATCAAGGGAACTGTCGTTGGACACTCTTGATTTGTTGGTGAGAAGATTGGATGGTCAAGTGACTCCATTCTACTTACTGTTTGCTCGGAGCCGGCATAGAACCCTTCGTTTTAATTAATACATATTGTTTAATTGAAGCAGGGATCGAGCCCTCTGGTTTATTTACAGTTTGAGCGGAGCAGGAATTGAACCCTCCATTTTCTTTAATACCCGTTTCATTTCCCCTGATAGTTTAAGTTATTCTTGCAAGCATGGAGGAATACCAGTTTTGGATGAACGCTGGAAGTAAGTTAGGAATAACAGGGAAAAATTTGGAATCTTTCATCAGTGCTAACATCCAGGAAAGACTTGAAAGAGAGAGAATTGAGAGAGAAGAGAGACAATTCTTACTGAGACCTGGCTTAAGCAGGACACAATAGATATCTACCCTCTACCAGGATACACAGCAATTCACAACTGCAGAACAAACCAAGTTGGGGGTGGTATTGCAATCTATTACTCTAACCAAATCTTGTCTTAGCACCACTTGCTTTAGTGATGAATATGGAGAATACATTTTTGCTAATTTTACTGTCAAAAACCTTAAGACGCCTATAACAATCGGTGCCATTTACCGGATACCTCACACAAACATCCCAAATTTCAGTGAGAAATTAAAGTCACTAATAACAAACAGACAAATGAATAAGCACCACCTTCTCTTAGCTGGAGACTTCAACATCAACCTTGGCTTACTAGATGATCAGCCTGTAATTGATTTCATCAACAATATGAACAACACACTTCTCATACCAACAATAACTAAACCAACCAGGCTCACTGAGACAAGTGCAACCATAATAGACCACATATGGACCAATATACTAGCCCCCCTTAAATCAGGGATAATCACAGATAGCACTACAGACCACTACCCTACCTTCCTCCTGACAAACATTAGTAAACCACCACTTGAATACAACAAAGTCTCATTTAGACTCCATGACGAGTCCTCAGTAAGGAAGTTCACAGCTGACCTAGAGACTTGATTGGCCTACAGAATTCTCCAAGGCCAATGGTATTGATGACTGGACAGACATTTTTCTTAACAAATTACTTAGACTATACAACAAACATTGTCCTATAAAAACAAAACAGATCACAAACGGCTTGGTTGCCCATGGCTAACCAGCACCATTCTGAAATCCATTGACAAGAAACACCAATATGAAAAGCAATATAGACAGGGCTTAATACACAAAGATACTCTTAAACACTATTGATCAGCTCTCACCAAAGTGATAAAAAAAGCCAAACAACTATACTACTCCAGTAGATTCACAGACACTAGAGGAGATATAAAAAAGACCTGGAAAACACTCTCTCAGATTCTAGGGACCCACAAACTGAGAAAAACGAAGAATATTGTCCTAACTAAACCTAATGAAACACCACTACATCCCACTGACACAGCTAACAAGATAAACGACTTCTTCTCAAACATAGGATCTAATCTCGCCAGTAAAATCCCACATACCAATGCCCATGCCGGGGACTACCTAGATGGAAATTTCCCTAATTCCTTCTATCTTGCACCAACTGAGCCCACGGAAGTCATTGAGATCATAAAGTCACTTAAAAATAACTCGGGGAATCTGTCTCATGTCCCACCATTACTGTACAAGCGAGCGGCCCATGTCCTTTCGCATGCTATTTCATTACTTTTTAACAAGTCAATAGAGACTAGCACCTTCCCGAAACTACTCAAGATGGCAAGGGTTACACCAATACATAAAGGTGGTGACCCTACAGACTTAAACAACTATAGGCCAATATCTAACTTACCATTGCTATCCAAAATCTTTGAGAAACTCGTGCACAGGAGACTGTATTCATTTATAACGGCGCAAAACATACTCAACCCCTGCCAGTTTGGATTCAGGAAAAATAAAAGCACTAATGATGCAATCATAAAAATGCTAGATCTGCTTTACACAGCATTGGAAAATAAGGAATATCCACTAGGAATTTTTATTAACCTAAGAAAAGCTTTTGACACAGTAGACCACGACATCCTACTCCACAAACTTGATCACTACGGTATAAGAGGCCATGCGCTTGCTTATTTCAAATCTTACATTACTAATAGGTATCAGTACGTCACCATTAAAGACACAGCATCAGCAACACGGCCACTTGATACTGGAGTTCCGCAGGGAAGTGTCCTTGGTCCCCTGCTCTTCCTCATGTACATCAATGACCTTCCAAACGTATCCCAACACCTGAAACCCATTCTCTTTGCTGATGACACGACTTATGTCATCTCTCACCCTAATCTTGCCACCCTCAACACCATTGTGAATGAGGAGCTGATTAAAATATCGACTTGGATGACAGCCAATAAACTTACGCTTAACACTGACAAAACCTACTATATTATGTTTGGTAGCAGAGCAGGAGATGCACAAATTAACATTAAGATTGACAACACTCTAATTACCAGAAATAATGGGGGAAAATTCCTAGGCTTATACCTTGACAACAACCTGAATTTCAGCACCCATATCCAGCATATAGCCAAAAAAGTATCCAAAACGGTTGGGATCCTCTCCAAGATACGATACTACGTGCCGCAAAATGCCCTTCTCACACTATACCACTCACTTATTTATCCATACCTCACCTATGCTATTTGTGCTTGGGGATCAACTGCAGCAACACACCTAAAGCCAATAATAACCCAACAAAAAGCTGCAGTAAGAATAATCACTAAATCCCATCCCTGGCAACACCCCCCCCCACTCTTCATAGATCTAAACTTACTCCCAGTTCAGTACATCCACACTTACTACTGTGCAATCTACATCTACAGGGCCTTAAACTCTAATATCAACCTTGACCTAAAACGCTTTCTTGATAGTTGTGACAGAACCCACAGGCATAACACCAGACACAAACATCTCTACGACATTCCCCGTGTCCGACTAAACCTTTACAAAAATTCAATGTATGTCAAAGGCCCTAAAATCTGGAATACCCTACCTGAGAACTCTAGAACTGCAGACACATTCATCACCTTCAAAACTACCATTAGAAAACATCTTATCTCCCTGATACACCCCGTCAACTAACTACACAAATACCACCTGGTGGTTCACACTTACACTCACTCACTCATTTGACCAAAAACAGAAATATTAATCTCAGTCTTAAAATAATGAATCCTGTGATACTCCAATACTGACACTATGTACTGTGCCAAAACAAAAGCATTCACATTGCTAAAGTCACAAACTAGTATTTAGTCACTTAGCCATAATACCAACTTACCTCATAATTTGTAATATTTTACAATTAAGAATAAAACTAAGTATGCCCGAAATGCCTAGCCATGCTAAGCGTTCTAGTGGTACACTCTGTAATCACAATTTTACTACATGTAAACCAAACAATAACCAAATTTCTGTAAACTCAGCATTGTAATCCTTATAGAGAATAAACTTTGAATTTGAATTTGAATTTGAATTAGAAAGGGAAAGAGAAGAAGAAAAGGAGAGAGAGAGAAGCGAAAGAGAAGAGAAAAAGGAGAGAGAGAGAATCAAAAGAGAAGAGAAAAAGGAGAAAGAGAACCTTGAAAGACAGGAGAAAAAGGAGAGAGAGAGAATTGAGAGAGAAATCCAAGAAAGACAGTTAGAAAGAGAAAGAGAAGACAAAAAGGAGCGTGATAGACTTGATCGTGAAGAAAGAGCTAGAGAACGTGAGGAACAGGCTAAAATACGTGAGGAACAGGCTAAAATACGTGAAGAACAGGCTAAAATACGTGAAGAACAGGCTAAAATACGAGAGGAAAAAGCTAGAGAACTTGAGTTAATAGAGAGAGAAAAGGATCGCGAGCTCGAAAAATCTCGCCTTGAATTAGAGAATAAAAAGTTAACTCTTGCACAACAACAATTAGAGGAAGGAGTAATTGAACATCATGCAGCTAGTGCACATATTCCAACACCTAATTTACCTCCCTTCACAGAGGGGGAAGACATTACTTCATGCATTATCAGGTTTGAAAATACCGCTACCCTCTGTGAATGGCCTGTTGACACCTGGGCTACCAGGTTAGGAATGTTATTTTCTGGTACAGCCTTGAATATCTATGCAACTTTGTCGCAGGATATCATATGTAATTATAACCTACTGAAGAAGGCAATCCTTAAAGCATATCAAAAAACCACTAATTCTTACAGGAAAGATTTCAGGTATGCCACCTTACAGCCTGGCCAGAACTTTCAGCAGTTACAGGTTACACTCTTTCGTTTGTTCGACTTTTGGACAGAGAGTTCAGGAATTGATTGCAGTTATGAATCTCTTAGAGACTTCATGGTTGCTGACCAGTTCCTGACAGCTCTTCCCCATCAGATACGAACATTCATCAGAGAACGTAACCTGATTAAAGCTGAGGAAGTTGCTGAGGCTGCTGACCTGTATGCTGAGGCTCACAATTCCTATAAAGACCTAAAGGGATCGAACCCTAAGGGCAAAGGTTCGTCAGACCTTAAGAAATCAAAGCCTCTAGTGGAAAGTAAAATGACTTCTTTTATTCCTGTTTGTCATTTGTGTGGTGTTAAGGGACATAAACGTCCAGATTGTCCTTCTAAGAAGGTCCAAAAAGTTGGAAGATGTTTTAAAGACTGTAATGACCAAGCACCCTTCTGTTCAGGAACAGTTAATGGACTTAATGTATCTACCATTTTACGAGACACTGGATGCACATGTATAGTCATTTCTGATAAGCTGAACCCCTAACCTTAAAGAAACTCATTCCTCTGCTATACTTTCAGACTACTTGGGCCGTACGAACACTTTTCCTACCATCCGTTGTTACATTAGGTCTAAATGGTTCACAGGTTGGTCTGAAGCCGTACTAGCTCCCATCACTTCTTGCTCCGTACTAATAAGTAATGTAAAAGGTGCCATTCTTCCTTCTGAGGTTGACCTTTCATCTCCAAAGATGGACATAGGTGTTTCAGATCCTCTTTCTGTAGAGTCAGAGAAGCCCCTCGAAAGTTCAGATGAGACAATGTCTCGTGAGATTCATGTGGGATTAAAAACCAGTGATGCTACTCTCGATAGCGAGGTAGTAGGATCACCGGTTCACTTATTAGATGAAAGTGAAGATATCACTTCCGATACCATAAATGTCTTGTCTAGGGCTCAGACCAAAGCCCAGGCTTCTCCTACTGTCCATCATTTGATTTTCCCTGACTTCAAGCCCTTCTCTTCAGAATTGCCATAATGCCGCTAAACAAAATCAAGTTATCCAAAGGAAAAACTTTTCATATAAATTTGAATATATAAAAGGTATCTTGTACAAGTCAGTATTCAAATTAAATTCAGATGAGATAGACTATTCCATCTTAGTTGTTCCAAGTCAATGCAGAGAGACTGTTCTTAAAATGGCTCATGACCTGCCAGTGGCCGGACATTTCTCGCATCGTAAAACCTTAAATAAAATTAGGGAAACCTATTTTTGGCCAAAAATGTCCTCAGATGTCACTACCTATTGTAGATCGTGTAAAGTTTGCCAACTGTCATCCTGCCGAGGAACCAGGCGAGTACCTATGGTCAAAATGCCAGTCTTTACGGTACCTTTTGAAAGAGTAGCTATTGACATCGTTGGTCCTTTATCTCCACTTTCATCTGGGGGACATAGATATATATTAACATTAGTTGATTATGCTTCGAGTTTCCCTGAAGCCGTTCCCTTAAAGATCATAACTACTACAGAGGTAGCTGAAGCCCTTTTGACCATCTTCTCCAGAGTGGGCATCCCTAGAGAAATTTTGTCTGACCGTGGGACACAATTCACATCTGACTTAATGCAACATCTATACCAACTTCTGGGAGTGAAGCCTCTCTTCACCACACCCTATCATCCCAGCTGTAATGGGAGGATTGAGCGCCAGCATTCGATTCTAAAGTCAATTTTAAGGAAATTTTGCTCCCTTAAACCTAAGGAGTGGCATCGTTACCTACCCTGTGCTTTGTTTGCCATGAGGGAAGTTCCCAGTGACTCTTTGGGGTTTTCACCTTTTGAACTTCTCTATGGTAGACAGGCCAGAGGCCCATTGTCCATCCTTCATGACTTATGGACTAATGAGGAGGTGAGTGCTGAGGTTCAGTCTTCTTACCAGTTTCTCCTTGACCTTAGATCCAAACTTGAGGAGACCTCTGACATAGTTTCGAAAAACCTAAGCTTGTCAATGGACCAGTACAAAACCTATTTTGATTGCAAAAGTCAGAGGAGAAGTTTTAAAGTAGGGGATGAAGTTCTGGTACTTTTGCCGATCAAGTCAAATAAATTATTAGTAGCATGGAAAGGTCCATATAAAGTATTAAAAATTTGTGGGAAAGTTGACTACCTTATAGAAGTCAAGGGGAAACCTAAGCTTTATCATATCAACATCCTTAAGAAATATTACCGAAGAAATTCGGTTAACTGCCTTAATAACTTTGACTTAGTTTTTCCACACGAACTTGATACGACAACTGAAGAATGTAAGGTGTGCGTAATTGACACCTCTAACTTAGACTATGATGAAGAACTACATGACTTGGTGACTCTTGACCACTCGGACGCAACCAACATTAATATTAATGAATCTTTGGATGACCATAAGAGACATGAACTACTTCAATGTGTGAGTAACTTTTCAGACGTCTTTACTGATATTCCAGGTGTTACCTCCACGGTAGTCCATAAGATTGACTTAGTGACGGACAATCCTATCAAACGGAAATTATACCCAGTTCCAGTTCACCTTAGGGAGGCATTTGACCGAGAGGTAGACAAATTATTAAAACTAAAGATCATTGAACCTTCAGTATCTTCATATTGTTCACCAGGAGTCATGGTTAAGAAGGAGGATAATTCATATAGACTTGCTATTGACTTCAGAGGCCTTAATGCTATAACTCGGTGGGATGCTGAGCCTATGCCCTTAATAGATAGCGATCTACACAAATTTTATGAGTCTTCCTTCTTTTCAGAGATTGATATTGCGCAGGCATATCATCAAGTAATGTTAGATCCTTCTTCTAAGCAGTACACCACTTTTCCTACACACCAAGGACTGATGCAATATAGAACTATGCCCTTCGGTTTGGTAACTGCCTGTGCTACCTACGTGAGACTGATGAGAAAGGTCTTGGGTAATATGCCAAATGTTTCAGTTTATTTTGATAACATTTACGTAATGATATCCACGTGGGAAGAACATATCCAAACATTAACATCAGTTTTGCGTAGGTTAAGCTCACATGACCTCACTGCCAAGCCGAAGAAATGCTTCCTTGGGTATAACAAGATTAGATATCTTGGGCTGATACTTTCTAATAACTCTCTGCAGCCTCTCCCCAGTAAGATCAAAGCTTTATTAGAATTTAAATTCCCCAAAACCAAGAAGCTCATGCGTAGCTTTCTTGGTTCTGTAAATTTTTATGCACAGTTTATTCCGAACCTTACTGATCTTACAGGCATCTTATCCGACTTCCTTAAAAAGTCTGTGAAGGAACCTTTTGAACTTTCCGACGTAGCTCGGGAAAAGTTTAATGAGATTAAAAGTATATTTTCGAAAGACCCTATACTTAAGATTCCAGATATTAATAAAACATTTTGTTTAAGAACTGATGCCTCCAATACTGGCTTAGGTGCGGTGCTACTACAATACCATGATGGTACTCCCTTCCCTGTATGCTTCCTAAGCCGGAAACTCCTTCCCGCAGAAACGAGATATTCCACCATAGAAAAGGAATGTTTGGCCCTTGTGTGGGGTATCTCCAAACTTAAATTTTATTTGCTGGGAAAAGAATTCATTTTAGAAACTGACCACAAACCTTTGATATACCTAGAAACTTTTAAGGGAACCAACAGTCGCCTCTTGAGGTGGACATTGGCACTCCAGGCTTTTAAGTTCCATATTGTGTATATCAATGGTTCATCCAATTATTTCTCTGACCGGTTAAGTCGTGACAGTCAGCAGAAGATTTCTTGCCTTACGCGACTTCCATATGTTAGAATTTTTCCTCGCCTATTCTTCTTATACTCCTTGACTATAAGTCTTGGTATGGTGGAGTGTGAGGGAAAAGTTCAATAGATAGGAGTAGTGAGGGAGTATATAGTAACAATAGTTTCATTGCCGGCTACTTGTTAAGGTAGGGTAAGTCAAGCTGCCGCTATTCCCGCCTTTTTTCCCCCACCCGGAAAGTGATAGCTTGACTGCCGGCTGCTTGTTAAGGTAGGGTCAGTCTAGCTCCCGCTATACCTTCCCCTCCTTCTTCCCCCCCCCCCGAAAGGTGACGTGTGGGGCTCTGGTCCAAACAGTAATCACTAGACTCACAGCTCCCAGCACTACTGTAAGTACATGCCTGCCTTGTATTCTAGTGGATTTATTGGTTAAAAGCTTCACTTTTGACCAATAATAAACTTAGTCCTTTCAGACTTGCTCTAAGTTGACTGTTGTAATAATCACCACATCTTTTAGGTATTGTACTTATCATGGAGAGTGATTTCTTAAGCAGTGGGTAACCTGTCTATCTTTCCAGCTTAGATGACAGAGAGGGTCACCTGCCAATCAACGAGCAGAACTGATGGAGATGGACTAACGTCCTGAGACTTCCCCTTTTTGGATTTAATTACCTGTGCACCTGTATGAAATTGCAGGACGTAACCCCTCATCATTGCAGTGGTAAAGAACCTGCTTTCCTGTCATCGGGATATAATACTCACGGCTATACTGTGAAGAACGAACCGGTGGGTTGTAACCAACACCTGCGACCCCCCCCCCCTCTATCATCAGCAACGGCTACAATTTCAATAACACAGTGTCACCAACACCAGACACCCAAGTTTTAAATTAGCGTTGAATTCAGTTATCATTTATATTTTTCATTTTTCATTTTCTTTAATGTAGGATTAATATTTCATATTTAAGTGTTTTATATTTTCTATATAATAAAGTGTTTATGTTTGTCTGTTATTATTTCTTTTTCTATTCATTAATTTTCCTGAGGAGGAGCCAGCCTTGGTAATACTGTCTGAAGTTGTTACAGGGCTGAGTAAGTCTTCACAGATAGATACTGACGTTCTCCCACTGACAGATACTGGAGTTCTCTCACTGACAGATACTGACGTTCTCTCACTGACAGATACTGACGTTCTCTCACTGACAGATACTGACGTTCTCTCACTGAGAGAAGCTGTATATCAACACTCAACAAGCCCAGGAGCTATATTTCAACACTGTCAACAAGCCCAGGAGCTGTATGTCAACAGTGTCAACAAGCCCAGGAGCTGTATGTCAACACTGTCAACAAGCCCAGGAGCTGTATGTCAACAATCAACAAGCCCAGGAGCTGTATGTCAACACTCAACAAGCCCAGGAGCTATATTTCAACACTGTCAACAAGCCCAGGAGCTGTATGTCAACACTGTCAACAAGCCCAGGAGCTGTACGTCAACACTGTCAACAAGCCCAGGTGCTGTATGTCAACACTCAACAAGCCCAGGAGCTGTATGTCAACACTCAACAAGCCCAGGAGCTGTATGTCAACACTCAACAAGCCCAGGAGCTGTATGTCAACACTCAACAAGCCCAGAAGTCGGGAATCAACCCCTTCAAAAGTATGAGAATAGTGAAACTAGGCTTGACATGTCCTTAGTTTTATATACGCAAGAGGACGCACGCGCGCACACACACACACACACATGCACACATACATACACACACACACACAAACACACACACACACACACACACACACACACATACACACACACACACACACACACACACACACACACACACACACACACACACATACACACACACACACACACAAAACACACACACACACACACACAAACACACACACACACACACACACACACACACACACACACACACACACACACACACACACACACACACACACAAACACACACACACAATACAGTGAACATGAGAACCAGTGGATGGATGGACGCACGCTTGGATGGATGGACGCACGCATGGATGGATGGAACAGATGGATGAGTAAAACTGTAAAATCAGCTAAAGCAAGAAGAATTAATAGATAAAAAAATAAACAAGGAAAATGAAAGTTTCCAGTCTAATGAAGAAGACAGTAAGTGAGCAAAGTGAGATAATGAAGAAGAGAGATGATAGATCAGGACTGGCTAAAAATAAGGATCGTAACGAGAAGGAAATAAATGGCTTGGTAGAGCAAAATAAGGATCGCATCAAGAAGGAAGTAAATGGCTTGGTAGAGCAAAATAAGGATCGTATAGAGAAGGAAATAAATGGCTTGGTAGAGCTAAATAAGGATCGCATCAAGAAGGAAATAAATGGTTTGGTAGAGCAAAATAAGGATCGTATAGAGAAGAAAATAAATGGCTTGGTAGAGCACAAACTAAATTAGAAGACAGTTATGTAGCACTCTCTTAGAAATATGCAGTGAAGGCAGCACAGGATATTTCTGTCAATAAATACTTACAGAAGGAGAAGTCTGGAAGAATATACATCCAAGACTGATAAAAGATTTTACACGAAGAACCAGCACATAAATATCAAAATGGACTGTGAATTTTACCTTTCAAGAACATATTGTGGCATATCAGCTTATTGAAAAATATGAGAAAGACATGCAGAGGCCACTCAGAATAACCTAAACGCAGATTAAACGTAAGGAAAAACCCAGAGATGAAATAAGGACATCAAGGAATTGGAGGGTTAGAAGAATATGCAAATTACACAGATAACCCGCATATAGGTGAGAGAAACTAATGACGATGTTTCGGTCCGAATTAATTCATTAACTAGTCACACAGTGGGTGACTAGTTATTGGTGCAAGTCGGAGCGAAACATCGTCATAAGACGGTTATGAGAGGGTTATTTGCGTATTTGAGAGGTTATTTACGTATTTGAGAGGTTATTTGCGTATTTGAGAGGGTTATTTGCGTATTTGAGAAGTTATTTACGTATTTGAGAGGGTTATTTGCGTATTTGAGAGGTTATTTGCGTATTTGAAAGGGTTAGTTGTGTATTTGAGAGGTTATTTGCGTATTTGAGAGGGTTATTTGCGTATTTGAGAGGGTTATTTGCGTATTTGAGAGGGTTTTTTACGTATCTGAGAGGGTTATTTGAGTATTTGAGAGGGTTATTTGCGTATTTGAGAGGTTATTTGCGTATTTCAGAGGGTTATTTGCGTATTTGAGAGGTTATTTGCGTATTTGGGAGGGTTATTTGCGTATTTGAGAGGGTTATTTGCGTATTTGAGAGGTTATTTGCGTATTTCAGAGGGTTATTTGCGTATTTCAGAGGGTTATTTGCGTATTTCAGAGGGTTATTTGCGTATTTGAGAGGTTATTTGCGCATTTCAGAGGGTTATTTGCGTATTTGAGAGGTTATTTGCGTATTTGAGAGGGTTATTTGCGTATTTGAGAGGTTATTTGAGTATTTGAGAGGGTTATTTGCGTATTTGAGAGGGTTATTTGCGTATTTGAGAGGTTATTTGCGTATTTGAGAGGGTTATTTGCGTATTTGAGAGGTTATTTGCGTATTTCAGAGGGTTATTTGCGTATTTGAGAGGGTTATTTACGTATATGAGAGGGTTATTTGCGTATTTGAGAGGTTATTTGCGTATTTCAGAGGGTTATTTGCGTATTTCAGAGGGTTACTTGCTTATTGTTCCATACACGGTATTGTGCTTTTTTGTTCTTTCTTGGTATACAAATAAGGCAGGATCATTCAAGGAAGGATAATGTGAGAAGCAAAGATCTCATAATCACTACTAAGACGCTGAATGAGACAAGAAGTGAGCAAGAAAAGTTTGTTGTTAGAGTCACACAACCACATTATTGGTTTCTCAAGAAAACAAAAACAGATTGATGAAAATAGGGCAATAATGGGAAAAATACTTTTATTGAAGGTTTTATACACTAATATACACGAAGTAATGCCGAAAAGGTTAGAACTTTGGGATATTGTAAATGAAGAGAAACCTGACATAGTCGAACTGGAAGCGTAATAAAAAAAACCATTTTAAATGAGGTTGTAGTTAACAGAAATTACTTAGAGTGGAGACGAGAGAGAGGAAGGAGAATAGGGGTGGTGTTGGCAGAGATAAGGGAGGATAGGAGTGGTGTTGGCAGAGAGAAGGGAGGATAGGAGTGGTGTTGGCAGATAGAAGGGAGAATAGGGGTGGTGTTGGCAGAGAGAAGGGAGGATAGGAGTGGTGTTGGCAGATAGAAGGGAGAATAGGGGTGGTGTTGGCAGAGAGAAGGGAGGATAGGAGTGGTGTTGGCAGAGAGAAGGGAGGATAGGAGTGGTGTTGGCAGAGAGAAGGGAGGATAGGAGTGGTGTTGGCAGAGAGAAGGGAGGACAGGAGTGGTGTTGGCAGAGAGAAGGGAGGATAGGAGTGGTGTTGGCAGAGAGAAGGGAGGACAGGAGTGGTGTTGGCAGAGAGAAGGGAGGATAGGAGTGGTGTTGGCAGAGAGAAGGGAGGATAGGAGTGGTGTTGGCAGAGAGAAGGGAGGATAAGAGTGGTGTTGGCAGAGAGAAGGGAGGACAGGAGTGGTGTTGGCAGAGAGTAGGGAGGACAGGAGTGGTGTTGGCAGAGAGTAGGGAGGACAGGAGTGGTGTTGGCAGAGAGTAGGGAGGATAGGAGTGGTGTTGGCAGAGAGTAGGGAGGATAGGAGTGGTGTTGGCAGAGAGAAGGGAGGATAAGAGTGGTGTTGGCAGAGAGTAGGGAGGACAGGAGTGGTGTTGACAGAGAGTAGGGAGGATAGGAGTGGTGTTGGCAGAGAGTAGGGAGGACAGGAGTGGTGTTGGCAGAGAGTAGGGAGGATAGGAGTGGTGTTGGCAGAGAGTAGGGAGGATAGGAGTGGTGTTGGCAGAGAGAAGGGAGGATAGGAGTGGTGTTGGCAGAGAGAAGGGAGGACAGGAGTGGTGTTGGCAGAGAGTAAGGAGGACAGTAGTGGTGTTGACAGAGAGAAAGGAGGATAGGAGTGGTGTTGGCAGAGAGAAAGTAGGATAGGAGTGGTGTTGGCAGAGAGAAAGGAGGATAGGAGTGGTGTTGGCAGAGAGAAGGAAGGATAGGAGTGGTGTTGGCAGAGAGAAGGGAGGATAGGAGTGGTGTTGGCAGAGAGAAGGGAGGACAGGAGTGGTGTTGGCAGAGAGAAGGGAGGATAGGAGTGGTGTTGGCAGAGAGAAGGGAGGACAGGAGTGGTGTTGGCAGAGAGTAAGGAGGACAGGAGTGGTGTTGGCAGAGAGAAAGGAGGATAGGAGTGGTGTTGGCAGAGAGAAAGGAGGATAGGAGTGGTGTTGGCAGAGAGAAGGAAGGATAGGAGTGGTGTTGGCAGAGAGAAGGGAGGATAGGACTGGTGTTGGCAGAGAGAAGGGAGGACAGGAGTGGTGTTGGCAGAGAGTAAGGAGGACAGGAGTGGTGTTGGCAGAGAGAAGGGAGGATAGGAGTGGTGTTGGCAGAGAGAAGGAAGGATAGGAGTGGTGTTGGCAGAGAGAAGTGAGGATAGGAGTGGTGTTGGCAGAGAGAAGGGAGGACAGGAGTGGTGTTGGCAGAGAGTAAGGAGGACAGGAGTGGTGTTGGCAGAGAGAACGGAGGATAGGAGTGGTGTTGGCAGAGAGAAGGAAGGATAGGAGTGGTGTTGGCAGAGAGAAAGGAGGATAGGAGTGGTGTTGGCAGAGAGAAGGAAGGATAGGAGTGGTATTGGCAGAGAGAAGGGAGGATAGGAGTGGTGTTGGCAGAGAGAAGGGAGGACAGGAGTGGTGTTGGCAGAGAGTAGGGAGGATAGGAGTGGTGTTGGCAGAGAGAAAGGAGGATAGGAGTGGTGTTGGCAGAGAGAAGGAAGGATAGGAGTGGTGTTGGCAGAGAGAAGGGAGGATAGGAGTGGTGTTGGCAGAGAGAAAGGAGGATAGAAGTGGTGTTGGCAGAGAGAAGGAAGGATAGGAGTGGTGTTGGCAGAGAGAAGGGAGGATAGGAGTGGTGTTGGCAGAGAGTAGGGAGGACAGGAGTGGTGTTGGCAGAGAGTAGGGAGGATAGGAGTGGTGTTGGCAGAGAGAAGGGAGGACAGGAGTGGTGTTGGCAGAGAGTAGGGAGGATAGGAGTGGTGTTGGCAGAGAGTAGGGAGGACAGGAGTGGTGTTGGCAGAGAGTAGGGAGGATAGGAGTGGTGTTGGCAGAGAGAAGGGAGGACAGGAGTGGTGTTGGCAGAGAGTAAGGAGGACAGGAGTGGTGTTGGCAGAGAGAAAGGAGGATAGGAGTGGTGTTGGCAGAGAGAAAGGAGGATAGGAGTGGTGTTGGCAGAGAGAAGGAAGGATAGGAGTGGTGTTGGCAGAGAGAAGGGAGGTTAGGAGTGGTGTTGGCAGAGAGAAGGGAGGATAGGAGTGGTGTTGGCAGAGAGAAGGGAGGATAGGAGTGGTGTTGGCAGAGAGAAGGGAGGATAGGAGTGGTGTTGGCAGAGAGAAGGGAGGATAGGAGTGGTGTTGGCAGAGAGAAGGGAGGATAGGAGTGGTGTTGGCAGAGAGAAGGGAGGATAGGAGTGGTGTTGGCAGAAAGAAGGGAGGATAAGAGTGGTGTTGGCAGAGAGAAGGGAGGATAGGAGTGGTGTTGGCAGAGAGAAGGGAGGATAGGAGTGGTGTTGGCAGAGAGAAGGGAGGATAGGAGTGGTGTTGGCGGAGAGAAGGGAGGATAGGAGTGGTGTTGGCAGAGAGAAGGGAGGATAGGAGTGGTGTTGGCAGAGAGAAGGGAGGATAGGAGTGGTGTTGGCAGAGAGAAGGGAGGATAGGAGTGCGGTTGGCAGAGAGTAGGGAGGATAAGAGTGCTGTTGGCAGAGAGTAGGGAGAATATGAGTGCTGTTGGCAGAGAGTAGGGAGAATATGAGTGCTGTTGGCAGAGAGTAGGGAGGACAGGAGTGGTGTTGGCAGAGAGTAGGGAGGACAGGAGTGGTGTTGGCAGAGTGTAGGGAGGACAGGAGTGGTGTTGGCAGAGAGTAGGGAGGATAGGAGTGGTGTTGGCAGAGAGTAAAGAGGATAGGAGTGGCGTTGGCAGAGAGTAGGGAGGATAGGAGAGGTGTTGGCAGAGAGTATGGAGGATAAGAGTGGTGTTGACAGAGAGTAGGGAGGACAGGAGTGGTGTTGGCAGAGAGTAGAGAGGATAGGAGTGGGGTTGGCAGAGAGTAGGGAGGATAGAAGTGGTGTTGGCAGAGAGTAGAGAGGATAGGAGTGGGGTTGGCAGAGAGTAGGGAGGATAGAAGTGGTGTTGGCAGAGAGTAGAGAGGACAGGAGTGGTGTTGGCAGTGTTGGTAAAACACTCTTCACGTTATGGAAATTTAAATACTGGGAAAGAGAAGAGTTCGCGAGGATAAAAGATAAAAAGTGGCCGAGATGGGGAGAAAGTTATGGAACGTGGACAGTTTAACTATAAAGAAACTGGGTAGCCTGTGATGCTGGAACTGTAAATAGTTAAAAGATTTCGTCAGTATAATGACAAGTTTCTTTTATCATTCATCATATTAATGAAACGAGAAGAATGAGAGGCAGCAACACACCGTCAGCATCAGATTTAGTCTTCACTGGAACAGCATATTAAATTTTCAGCATAACCCAATTAAACCCACTTGCAAAAAAGTGATGGTGTTCTGTTGGAAATAAAATAGACATTGAAATGTGACACAAGAGATGAACAAGATATTCATGAACAGGAACGATTAGATTATGAGAAATGGAAATAGAACTGGATGTAATTTAGGAAAGAGGATAATCAATAAGCTTATCATAGAATTAGGGGGTTTAGAAGTGAATATGCAAATGGAGGAAGAGAAAAACATTGAAATTTTTTTTAAAGAAATAGTAGTGAGGAGCAAAGTAGAATCAAACCTTTTAAAAGTATCAAAATATCTCCTAAACTGCTCAAAATTAATCCAAATATTCCACTAAATTCTCCTTATTGCTGGTGCTAAACACCTCATTCGTATGTATTGTAAAGAATCCTTCTATGTATTTGTATTTACCATATGTCCTCTTATCCTCCTATGTTCCAAGAATTAATTTTCAGTGTTTTCAGAATTTCGCCGTAATTAGTATTCCTTATGTCTAGCACCGTTTATCTCGCCTGCCTTTGATCTTTTTCAGTTTATTTTCGTGCCTCGTCGCTCAGACACCACAGACGAGAATTTTAATACACGTCAGGAACAGTATTTTCAGCATCTCCATCATTTTGAAATCTTGCAAAACTGCCCAAGAGCCATTTACTATTGATTTTAATCGTCTGGTGACTGTGGTTTATGACCCCTCTCTTAAACTGCATCCTTCTCTTTACTGGTTGGTTTAAGACCCTCCTGGATCCTTCTCTTTACTGGTTGGTTTAAGACCCTCCTGGATCCTTCTCTTTACTGGTTGGTTTAAGACCCTCCTGGATCCTTCTCTTTACTGGTTGGTTTAAGACCTTCCTGGATCCTTCACTTTACTGGTTGGTTTCAGTAGCCCCCGAATCCATCTCTTTACTAGTTGATTTCAATAGCCCCAAAATCCTTCTCTTTACTGGTTGGTTTCAATAGCCCCGGATCCTTCTCTTTATTTGGTCATAAAACCCCTCTGAATCCTTCACTTTACCGAATTGTGCTAAGACCTCCTTGGGTCCTGGTGAGTTAAAAGTTCAGTATAGGACTATGAAAATTATGAATGTATGATAATGGTTGTTTGTTGGCAGTCTGCTAGTTAAGGCATGTGGAGTGTCTAGCTCCCGCTCTCCCCTCCCCCCCCCCTCTTTTCACCTGGTGGGAGGTGATGTGTGAATCTCCAACCAGTGGAGAAATCACTTGACTGTCTGCTTCCATCAAAACTGTAAGTATGCGTTCCATTCCTGTACTACTTTTTTCTCTTAGGGTTTGTTTTAAGAGCTTCACTTTTATTTACGGCTGTCGGCTGTACACTTGTGTTTATTCCTGCCTTGCTTTGAATTTATAGTCATTTTTTATTAATCCTCACCATTTCTTTGAAAGGCTGTACTCCTATCGTGTGAGTGACTTAGAGAGCAGTTGTAACTGAATTTATTTCTTCATTATAGCCTTGATTTGTCGGCGTGGGTCATCTGACACGAGCGAGGTGAAGATAAGGACAGCAGGGATCTGGCAAAGATCTAGTGATCATAACTACCCAAACATACCTACGATCCAACTGCCCCCTTCACACTTAACCGATCACACTAGCCAGCTACACACCCAGCGTAACTACGTGTCTTGTCGGGCTACTCAACACTGGTGATAAGAGTGGCTATTCAACATTTTCAGCACTGTGGTGATCAGATGATAAGTTCACCTCGGCACAACTGTATTGTGGAAACAGTATTGTGTCACGAACAGCTGTAACCCCATCCCCCCCCACCTCTCTTCAACAACAGCTTGATAGTTCCGACACTCGTCAAAGCTCAGTGTCAACAACAGCTTGATAGTTCCGACACTCGTCAAAGCTCAGTGTCAACAACAGCTTGATAGTTCCGACACTCGTCAAAGCACAGTGTCAACAACAGCTTGATAGTTCCGACACTCGTCAAAGCTCAGTGTCAACAACAGCTTGATAGTTCCGACACTCGTCAAAGCACAGTGTCAACAACAGCTTGATAGTTCCGACACTCGTCAAAGCACAGTGTCAACAACAGCTTGATAGTTCCGACACTCGTCAAAGCACAGTGTCAACAACAGCTTGATAGTTCCGACACTCGTCAAAGCTCAGTGTCAACAACATAGACACGCCCTTCTACAATTACATCTGTACAAATTAGCTTTGAATTCACGTATTATTTATATATTTTATTTTTAATTTTTCTTTCAAGTACGATTAATTCTCATGTTTAAATGTTTTACATTTATGTTTTAAATCGTGTAATAAAAATGTTTATCTTCTCAGGTTATTTTTATGTTTTCAATCATTTAAATAAGGAGGAACCAGAGTTTTCAATTCCTTACTTAGGAGCTGAGAGGGCTGAGTAAGCCTTCACAGTCTTTAACTCTACTGGATGGTCTTAAGATCCCTCTGGATCCTTAGCTTTATGGAATGGTCTTAAGACTCGGATTGTTCCTATTGTTTATTGGATTATTTGAGGTCCACTTGGATTATTTCTTCAGTGGATGGTTTTCCAACCTCCTTGGATCTTCTTTTTATTTAACAGATGGTCTTAAAACCACCTCCTGTTGATCCTTCTTGTTGTCAGGTGGTCTTAAAACCACCTCCTGTTGATCCTTCTTGTTGTCAGGTGGTCTTAAAACCACCTCCTGTTGACTCTTCTTGTTGTCAGATGGTCTTAAAACCACCTCCTGTTGATCCTTCTTGTTGTCAGGTGGTCTTAAAACCACCTCCTGTTGATCCTTCTTGTTGTCAGGTGATCTTAAAACCACCTCCTGTTGACCCTTCTTGTTGTCAGATGGTCATAAAACCACCTCCTGTTGATCTTTCTTGTTGTCAGGTGGTCTTAAAACCACCTCCTGTTGATCCTTCTTGTTGTCAGGTGGTCTTAAAACCACCTCCTGTTGACCCTTCTTGTTGTCAGATGGTCATAAAACCACCTCCTGTTGATCCTTCTTGTTGTCAGGTGGTCTTAAAACCACCTCCTGTTGATCCTTCTTGTTGTCAGGTGGTCTTAAAACCACCTCCTGTTGATCCTTCTTGTTGTCAGGTGGTCTTAAAACCACCTCCTGTTGACCCTTCTTGTTGTCAGATGGTCATAAAACCACCTCCTGTTGATCCTTCTTGTTGTCAGGTGGTCTTAAAACCACCTCCTGTTGATCCTTCTTGTTGTCAGGTGGTCCACATGGTCCTAATCTTTATTAAAGTCATATATGGTCTTAAGACCTTCCATCCTTCTCCCTCTGCTCTTTTTCTATTATAGAAGTTTTTAAGACAACTTTCTCTTCATCATTTTCCTTAAGTTTTTATTATTATTTCTCCTTTTTACTATTATTATTATTATTATTATTATTATTATTATTATTATTAGTAGTAGTAGTAGTAGTAGTAGTAGTAGCAGTAGTAGTAGTAGTAGTAGTGGTGGTGGTGGTGGTAGTAGTAGTAGTAGTAGTAGTAGTAATAGTAGTGGTGGTAGTAGTAGTAGTAGTAGTGGTAGTAGTAATTTCAGTAGTAGTAGTTTTAGTAGAAGTAGTAGAAGTTATCATTATTATTATTATTATTATTATTATTATTATTATTATTATTATTATTATTATTATTATTTTATTTATCATGATCATCATCATCATCAGAAAGTTGCTTTGCATGATGCAACGTGTGAACCGACCCACCCACTTGTCTGAGACGCCCTGTTTACATTGCATTAGATGATGAGGCACGCGCCTCCAACACCCACAATAACACTATGAAAATACAATGATTTTTCTTTGTAGGTGTGCCAGCAGGTTTAGGAAATTTTATTTCAGGGAAAGATCTTTTGAAGTGGAGGTAAGAGATAGAGATGGAGAGACGGGAAAGAAGGAAAGGAGTGAGAGAGAGAGAGAAGCGGAACGTGAGAGACATGGCTGGGGAGGTAGAAAGGAATGGAGAACGGAAGAGAAAGAAGGAATGAGATATAAACTTTGGAAGGGGAGAGCAAGGTAGAATAGAGAGAATGGGAAGGAAGTGATACAGTTGATTAAAAGGGAATGAGGCAATCAGGAAAACCAGGGAAAGAGCGACAGGGAAAGGAAATTATGGACGGCAAGATGAAAAAAGAAAGATCGAATATTCTAATATTTTTCCCTCCCTCTCTCTCTTTCTCTCTCTCTTTCACTCATTCTCACGGGAAACACAAACACGAAAAATACCTCTGGCTGATTTTGATTGTCTTGAAAAAGTTGATTCCTAAAAGCTGGCATCAAGGATAAAAATGATCAAACCGGCGAGCAGCAGACACAGAGGATTTTCACATGAGGATCAAAGGCAGGAATCAAGGTGCAAGGATGTCGTGTTTACACAGACGCGCCCCGGGTCTTAACAACTAATGAAGAGCTTCAGTTCTTAAATTATGTTGCTGGATTGATCTTTGCTGGGAGAGGTGTAATTTACTCTCTCTCTGTATCCGTCTCCCTCTTTGTCTCTGCATGTCTGCCTATCTCTATCTCTCTTTCTGTGTGTGTGTGAGAGAGAGAGAGAGAGAGAACTTGAAAGGGGTGGTCCTACCAGTTTTAGGGAGACTTAGACAAGCAACACACAGGAATCCTGGCACCATGCTACAACATCCTCCCAAGAGCATAGGAGACCTTCGAAACGTGGAGCAAGTAAACACTTTATTTTGTGAATGCGCTAGGTGACAAATTCCTCAGGAAAACAGAGGACTCCACAACAACAATAATAATAATAACCCTACGACGGTAGGGTCCTACAGCATCCTAGGCCTGAGGCCCACTTCTGGGAAACTGCAGTAGGGGAAGAGAGAAAGAGAGAGAGAGAGAGAGAGAGAGAGAGATAGGAGGCTGGCACGAAGAGTGGGCTTCAAAACTTGGTGGTCCTTGGTCAAGGAGACAAGGTTTTCGACCTGATGAAATTATTCTACCTCTCCAGGTAAACTCCAAGATGGGAGAGTCTCTTCAAGCAGTCAGGAGAAAGGTAACCTCTTTGGCCAACACTTTGCAGCAATGGCGCAAGTTGTTGATCCGGCAAGGAACCCTCCTTGGCTAGCTGTAGAACTGTGTCAAAGTTGTCAGAGGTGATAATAAAGCAGGACGAGGTGTACCTTCTCCTTAAATTGTTGGACCAAAAAAAGGTTGTGGGTCCAGACAAGTTTAGCCCAGCTAGCATCACCTCTAACTCGCATCTCTCAGCACTACCTAGTACAGTAGAACAGAAATCAGCAACTACAGACTAGTATCTTATCAGTCACTGACAAGATTCGTGACAGAGAAATCTCACTGTAAATGACAGCGTTTTCGAGTAACTTTCGCTTATTTTTAACCAACTTTGTAACCAGTTTCATCCTGTTCACTATTAGTATTTCTAAAAACAATAAAAGACTTTGAAATTAGTTGATGTAGGTAACACCTCTTAGCTTGTAAACAGAGGTACACTCTTAATCGAACCTCGTAAAAAGAAACTTGGGTAAAAAAGAAGAGAGAGAGAGAGAGGCAGAAAGAGAGACAGAGACACACAGAGAAAGAAACGGATTAGAGACAGTTCTTTTTTTCGGATCAGACCAGGACGCTGTTTGTCCCTTCCCTGTGAATGTTATAAAAATATTTGTAAATTCTGCGGTATTTATATGATGAGATCTGCCTATGAGCCTATTACGTGTGTGTGTGTGTGTGTGTGTGTGTACTCACCTATTTGTACTCACCTATTTGTGGTTGCAGGGGTCGAGTCATAGCTCCTGGCCCCGCCTCTTCGCTGATTGCTACTAGGTCCTCTCTCTCCCTGCCCCATGAGCTCTATCATACCTCGCCTTAAAACTATGTATGGTTCCCGCCTCCACTACGTCACTTTCTAGGCTATTCCACGGCCTGACTACTCTATGACTGAAGAAATACTTCCTAACATCCCTTTGATTCATCTGAGTCTTCAACTTCCAATTGTGACCTCTTGTGTCTGTGTCCCTTCTCTGGAACATCCCGTCTTTGTCCACCTTGTCTATTCCGCGCAGTATTTTATATGTCGTTATCATGTCTCCCCTGACCCTCCTGTCCTCCAGTGTCGTCAGGCCGATTTCCCTCAACCTTTCTTCGTAGGACAATCCCCGTAGCTCTGGGACTAGTCTTGTTGCCAACCTTTGCACTTTCTCTCATTTCTTGACGTGCTTGACTAGGTGTGGATTCCAAACTGGTGCTGCATACTCCAGTATGGGCCTGACGTAAATGGTATACAGAGTCTTAAACGAATCCTTACTGAGGTATCGGAACGCTATCCGTAGGTTTGCCAGGCGCCCGTATGCTGCAGCAGTTATCTCATTGATGTGCGCCTCAGGAGATATGCTCGGTGTTATGCTCACCCCCAGATGTTTTTCCTTGAGTAAGGTTTGCAGTCTTTGGCCATCTAAACTATATTGTGTCTGCGGTCTTTTTTGCCCTTCCCCAATCTTCACGACTTTGCATTTGGCAGGGTTAAATTCAAGGAGCCAGTTGCTGGACCAGGCTTGTAGCCTGTCCAGGTCTCTTTGTAGTCCTGCCTGATCCTCATCCGATTTGATTCTTCTCATTAACTTCGCATCATCTGCAAACAAGAACACTTCTGAGTCTATCCCTTCCGTTTAGTCGTTCACATATACCAAGAACATCACAGGTCCTAGGGCTGACCCCTGTGGATCCCCGCTTGTCACAGGCGCCCACTCTGACACCTCGTCGCGTACCATGACTCGTTGTTGCCTCCCTGTCAGGTATTCTCTGATCCATTGCAGTCCCTTTCCTGTTATGTGTGCCTGATCCTCTAGCTTTTGCAGTAACCTCTTGTGAGGAACTGTGTCGAAGGCCTTCTTGCAGTCCAAAAAAATGCAGTCGATCCACCCCTCTCTCTCTTGTCTTACTTCTGTCACCTTGTCATAAAACTCTAGTAGGTTTGTGACACAGGATTTTCCTTCCCTGAAACCGTGCTGGTTGTCAATTATACACTTGTTTCTTTCCAGGTGCCCCACCACTCTCCTCCTGATGATCTTCTCCATGACCTTGCATACTATACACGATAGTGATACAGGTCTGTAGTTTAGTGCCTTATGTCTGTCTCCCTTTTTAAAAATTGGGACTACATTTGCCATTTTCCATACCTCAGGGAGTTGCCCAGTTTCAAATGATGTGTTGAAGATCTTTGTTAATGGCTCACACAATATCTCTGCTCCCTCTTTAAGGACCCATGGAGAGATGTTGTCTGGTCCCACCACCTTTGAGGTGTCAAGTTCGCATAGCAGCTTCTTCACCTCCTCCTTGGTTATATGTACCTCATCCAGCACTTGCTGGTGTGCCCCCCTGTGTGTGTGTGTGTGTGTGTGTGTGTGTGTGTGTGTGTGTGTGTGTGTGTGTGTGTGTGTGTGTGTGTGTATGTGTGTGTGTGTGTGTATGTGTGTGTGTGTGTGTGTGTGTGTGTGTGTGTGTGTGTGTGTATGTGTGTGTACTCACCTATTTACTCACCTATTTGTGGTTGCAGGGGTCGAGTCATAGCTCCTGGCCCCGCCTCTTCACCGGTTGCTACTGGGCCCTCTCTCTCCCCGTTCCATGAGCTTTATCAAACCTCGTCTTAAAACTGTGTATGGTTCCTGCCTCCACTACGTCATTTTCTAGGCTATTCCACTGCCTTACAACTCTATGTCTGAAGAAATACTTCCTAATATCTCTCTGACTCATTTGTGTCTTCAACTTCCAATTGTGGCCTCTTGTTTTTGTGTCCCCTCCCTGGAACATCCTGTCTTTGTCCACCGTGTCTATTCCACGCAGTATTTTATATGTCGTTATCATGTCTCCCCTGACCCTCCTGTCCTCCAGTGTCGTCAGGCCGATTTCCCTTAATCTTTCTTCATAGGACATTCCCCTTAGCTCTGGAACTAACCTTGTCGCAAACCTTTGTACTTTCTCTAGTTTCTTGACGTGCTTTATCAAGTGCGGGTTCCAAACAGGTGCTGCATACTCCAGTATGGGCCTGACATACACGGTGTACAGTGTCTTGAACGATTCCTTACTAAGGTATCGGAATGCTGTTCTCAGGTTTGCCAGGCGCCCATATGCTGTCCTCTCAGGGAGGAGCTTCCTGACCTCTCAGCTGAAATATTTCAGCTGAAAAATTACAGAAGTTGTTTACTGTGTGTGGACAATTATACATATACACTACGGAATGTATTTATTATTATTATTATTGTTGTTGTTGTTGTTGTTGTTGTTGTTGTTGTTGTTGTTGTTGTTGTTGTTCTTGTTGTTATTGTTGTTGTTGTTGTTATTACTATTATTAATATTATTATTATTGTTATTATTATTATTATTATTATTATTATTATTATTATTATTATTATTATTGTTATTATTGTTGTTGTTGTTTTTGTTGTTGTTGTTGTTGTTATTACTATTATTAATATTATTATTATTGTTATTATTATTATTATTATTATTATTATTATTATTATTATTGTTATTATTATTATTATTATTATTATTATTATTATTATTATTATTGTTATTATTATTATTATTATTATTATTATTATTATTATTATTGTTATTATTATTATTATTATTATTATTATTATTATTATTATTATTATTATTGTTATTATTATTATTATTGTTGTTGTTGTGCATGTAGACAGGCATGCATCACTCATGCATGTAGACAGGCATGCATCACCCGTGCATGTAGACAGGCATGCATCACTCATGCATGTAGACAGGCATGCATCACTCATGCATGTAGACAGGCATGCATCACCCGTGCATGTAGACAGGCATGCATCACTCATGCATGTAGACAGGCATGCATCACTCATGCATGTAGACAGGCATGCATCACCCGTGCTTGTAGACAGGCATGCATCACTCATGCATGTAGACAGGCATGCATCACCCGTGCATGTAGACAGGCATGCATCACCCGTGCTTGTAGACAGGCATGCATCACCCGTGCATGTAGACAGGTATGAATCACACGTGCATGTAGACAGGTATGCATCACCCATGCATGTAGACAGGCATGCATCACTCATGCATGTAGACAGGCATGCATCACTCATGCATGTAGACAGGCATGCATCACTCATGCATGTAGACAGGCATGCATCACCCGTGCATGTAGACAGGCATGCATCACTCATGCATGTAGACAGGCATGCATCACTCATGCATGTAGACAGGCATGCATCACCCATGCATGTAGACAGGCATGCATCACCCGTGCATGTAGACAGGCATGCATCACCCGTGCATGTAGACAGGCATGCATCACCCATGCATGTAGACAGGCATGCATCACCCGTGCATGTAGACAGGTATGCATCACCCGTGCATGTAGACAGGCATGCATCACCCGTGCATGTAGACAGGCATGCATCACCCATGCATGTAGACAGGCATGCATCACCCGTGCATGTAGACAGGCATGCATCACCCGTGCATGTAGACAGGCATGCATCAGCCGTGCATGTAGACAGGCATGCATCACCCATGCATGTAGACAGGCATGCATCACCCGTGCATGTAGACAGGCATGCATCACCCGTGCATGTAGACAGGCATGCATCACCCGTGCATGTAGGCAGGCATGCATCACCCGTTTATGTAGACAGGCATGCATCACCCATGCATGTAGACAAGCATGCATCACCTGTGCATGTAGACAGGCATGCATCACCCGTGCATGCAGACAGGCATGCATCACCCATGCATGTAGACAGGCATGCATCACCCGTGCATGTAGACAGGCATGCATCACCCGTGCATGTAGACAGGCATGCATCACCCGTGCATGTAGACAGGCATGCATCACCCGTGCATGTAGACAGGCATGCATCACCCGTGCATGTAGACAGGTATGCATCACCCGTGCATGTAGACAGGCATGCATCACCCATGCATGTAGACAGGCATGCATCACCCGTGCATGTAGACAGGCCTGCATCACCCGTGCATGTAAACAGGCATGCATCACCCGTACATGTAGACAGGCATGCATCACCCGTGCATGTAGACAGGGATGCATCACCAGTGCATGTAGACAGGCATGCATCACCCATGCATGTAGACAGGCATGCATCACCCGTACATGTAGACAGGCATGCATCACCCGTGCATGTAGACAGGTATGCATCACCCGTGCATGTAGACAGCCATGCATCACCAATGCATGTAGACAGGCATGCATCACCCGTGCATGTAGACAGGCATGCATCACCCGTGCACGTAGACAGGCATGCATCACCCGTGCATGTAGACAGGCATGTATCACCCGTGCATTGAGGCAGGTATGCATCACCCGTGCATGTAGACAGGCATGCATTACCCGTGCATGTAGACAGGCATGCATCACCCGTGCATGTAGGCAGGCATGCATCACCCGTGCATGTAGACAGGCATGCATCACCCATGCATGTAGACAAGCATGCATCACCTGTGCATGTAGACAGGCATGCATCACCCGTGCATGTAGACAGGCATGCATCACCCATGCATGTAGACAGGCATGCATCACCCGTGCATGTAGACAGGCATGCATCACCCGTGCATGTAGACAGGCATGCATCACCCGTGCATGTAGACAGGCATGCGTCACCCGTGAATGTAGACAGGGATGCATCACCCGTGCATGTAGACAGGCATGCATCACCCGTGCATGTAGACAGGCATGCATCACCCGTGCATGTAGAGAGGCATGCATCACCCGTGCATGTAGACAGGCATGCATCACCCGTGCATGTAAACAGGCATGCATCACCCGTACATGTAGACAGGCATGCATCACCCGTGCATGTAGACAGGGATGCATCACCAGTGCATGTAGACAGGCATGCATCACCCGTGCATGTAAACAGGCATGCATCACCCGTACATGTAGACAGGCATGCATCACCCATGCATGTAGACAGGCATGCATCACCCGTGCATGTAGACAGGCATGCATCACCCGTGCATGTAGACAGGCATGCATCACCCGTGCATGTAGACAGGGATGCATCACCAGTGCATGTAGACAGGCATGCATCACCCGTGCATGTAAACAGGCATGCATCACCCGTACATGTAGACAGGCATGCATCACCCATGCATGTAGACAGGCATGCATCACCCGTGCATGTAGACAGGCATGCATCACCCGTGCATGTAGACAGGCATGCATCACCCGTGCATGTAGACAGGCATGCATCACCCGTGCACGTAGACAGGCATGCATCACCCGTGCATGTAGACAGGCATGTATCACCCGTGCATTGAGGCAGGTATGCATCACCCGTGCATATAGACAGGCATGCATCACCCGTGCATGTAGACAGGCATGCATCACCCGTGCATGTAGACAGGCATGCATCACCCGTGCACGTAGACAGGTATGCATCACCCGTGCATGTAGACAGGCATGCATCACCAGTGCATGTAGGCAGGCATGCATCACCCGTGCAGAGGGCAGGAAGCTCCTCCCTGAGAGGGCAGGAAGCTCCTCCCTGAGAGGGCAGGAAGCTCCTCCCTGTGAGGGCAGGAAGCTCCTCCCTGAGAGGGCAGGAAGCTCCTCCCTGAGAGGGCAGGAAGCTCCTCCCTGTGAGGGCAGGAAGCTCCTCCCTGTGAGGGCAGGAAGCTCCTCCCTGAGAGGGCAGGAAGCTCCTCCCTGTGAGGGCAGGAAGCTCCTCCCTGAGAGGGCAGGAAGCTCCTCGCTGAGAGGGCAGGAAGCTCCTCCCTGTGAGGGCAGGAAGCTCCTCCCTGTGAGGGCAGGAAGCTCCTCCCTGAGAGGGCAGGAAGCTCCTCCCTGAGAGGGCAGGAAGCTCCTCCCTGTGAGGGCAGGAAGCTCCTCCCTGTGAGTGCAGGAAGCTCCTCCCTGTGAGGGCAGGAAGCTCCTCCCTGAGAGGGCAGGAAGCTCCTCCCTGAGAGGGCAGGAAGCTCCTCCCTGAGAGGGCAGGAAGCTCCTCCCTGAGAGGGCAGGAAGCTCCTCCCTGAGAGGGCAGGAAGCTCCTCCCTGAGAGGGTAGGAAGCTCCTCTCTGAGAGGGCAGGAAGCTCCTTCCTGAGAGGGTAGGAAGCTCCTCTCTGAGAGGGCAGGAAGCTCCTCCCTGAGAGGGAAGGAAGCTCCTCCCTGAGAGGACAGGAAGCTCCTCCCTGAGTGGGCAGGAAGCTCCTCCCTGAGAGGGCAGGAAGCTCCTCCCTGAGAGGGCAGGAAGCTCCTCCTTGAGAGGGCAGGAAGCTCCTCCCTGAGAGGGTAGGAAGCTCCTCTCTGAGAGGGCAGGAAGCTCCTCCCTGAGAGGGAAGGAAGCTCCTCCCTGAGAGGACAGGAAGCTCCTCCCTGAGTGGGCAGGAAGCTCCTCCCTGAGAGGGCAGGAAGCTCCTCCCTGAGAGGGCAGGAAGCTCCTCCCTGAGAGGGCAGGAAGCTCCTCCCTGAGAGGGCAGGAAGCTCCTCCCTGAGAGGGCAGGAAGCTCCTCCCTGAGATGGCAGGAAGCTCGTCCCTGAGAGGGCAGGAAGCTCCTCCCTGAGAGGGCAGGAAGCTCCTCCCTGAGAAGACATTAAGCTCCTCCCTGAGAGGGCAGGAAGCTCCTCCCTGAGAGGACAGGAAGCTCCTCCCTGAGAGGGCAGGAAGCTCCTCCCTGAGAGGACAGGAAGCTCCTCCCTGAGAGGACAGGAAGCTCCTCCCTGAGAGGACAGGAAGCTCCTCCCTGAGAGGGCAGGAAGCTCCTCCCTGAGAAGACAGGAAGCTCCTCCCTGAGAGGACAGGAAGCTCCTCCCTGAGAGGGCAGGAAGCTCCTCCCTGAGAGGGCAGGAAGCTCCTCCCTGAGAGGGCAGGAAGCTCCTCCCTGAGAGGGCAGGAAGCCCCTCCCTGAGAGGTCAGGAAGCTCCTCCCTGAGAGGGCAGGAAGCTCCTCCCTGAGAGGGCAGGAAGCTCCTCCCAGAGAGGGTAGGAAGCTCCTCCCTGAGAGGGCAGGAAGCTCCTCCCTGAGAGGGCAGGAAGCTCCTCCATGAGAGGGCAGGAAGCTCCTCCCTGAGAGGGCAGGAAGCTCCTCCCTGAGAGGGCAGGAAGCCCCTACCTGAGAGGTCAGGAAGCTCCTCCCTGAGAGGGCAGGAAGCTCCTGCCTGAGAGGGCAGTAAGCTCCTCCCTGAGAGGGCAGGAAGCTCCTCCATGAGAGGGCAGGAAGCTCCTCCCTGAGAGGGCAGAAATCTCCTCCCTGAGAGGGCAGGAAGCTCCTTCCTGAGAGGGCAGGAAGCTCCTCCCTGAGAGGGCACGAAGCTCCTCCCTGAGAGGGCAGGAAGCTCCTCCCTGAGAGGGCAGGAAGCTCCTCCCTGAGAGGGCAGGAAGCTCCTCCCTGAGAGGGCAGGAAGCTCCTCCCTGAGAGGTCAGGAAGCTCCTCCCTGAGAGGGCAGGAAGCTCCTCCCTGTGAGGGCAGGAAGCTCCTCCCTGAGAGGGCAGGAAGCTCCTCCCTGAGAGGGCAGGAAGCTCCTCCCTGAGAGGGTAGAAAGCTCCTCCCTGAGAGGGCAGGAAGCTGCTCCCTGAGAGGGCAGGAAACTCCTCCCTGAGAGGGCAGGAAGCTCCTCCCTGAGAGGGCAGGAAGCCCCTCCCTGAGAGGTCAGGAAGCTCCTCCCTGAGAGGGCAGGAAGCTCCTCCCAGAGAGGGCAGGAAGCTCCTTCCTGAGAGGGCAGGAAGCTCCTCCCTGAGAGGGCAGGAAGCTCCTCCCTGAGAGGGCAGAAAGCTACTCCCTGAGAGGGCAGGAAGCTTCTCCCTGAGAGGGCAGGAAGCTCCTCCCTGAGAGGGCAGGAAGCTCCTCCCTGAGAGGGCAGGAAGCTCCTCCTTTAGTGGGCAGGAAGCTCCTCCCTGAGAGGGCAGGAAGCTCCTCCCTGGGAGGGCAGGAAGCTCCTCCCTGAGAGGGCAGGAAGCCCCTCCCTGAGAGGTCAGGAAGCTCCTCCCTGAGAGGGCAGGAAGCTCCTCCCTGAGAGGGCAGGAAGCTCCTCCCTGAGAGGGCAGGAAGCTCCTCCCTGAGAGGGCAGGAAGCTCCTCTCTGAGAGGGCAGAAAGCTCCTCCTTGAGAGGGCAGGAAGCTCCTCCCTGAGAGGGCAGGAAGCTCCTCCCTGAGAGGGCAGGAAGCCCCTCCCTGAGAGGCCAGGAAGCTTTTCCCTGAGAGGGCAGGAAGCTCCTCCCTGAGAGGGCAGGAAGCTCCTCCCTGAGAGGGTAGGAAGCTCCTCCCTGAGAGGGCAGGAAGCTCCTCCCTGAGAGGGCAGTAAGCTCCTCCCTGAGAGGGCAGGAAGCTCCTCCCTGAGAGGGCAGGAAGCTCCTCCCTGAGAGGCCAGGAAGCTCCTCCCTGAGAGGGAAGGAAGCTCCTCCCTGAGAGGGCAGGAAGCTCCTCCCTGAGAGGGCAGGAAGCTCCTCCCTGAGAGGGCAGGAAGCTCCTCCCTGAGAGGGTAGGAAGCTCCTCCCTGAGAGGGCAGGAAGCTCCTTCCTGAGAGGGTAGGAAGCTCCTCCCTGAGAGGGAAGGAAGCTCCTCCCTGAGAGGACAGGAAGCTCCTCCCTGAGTGGGCAGGAAGCTCCTCCCTGAGAGGGCAGGAAGCTCCTCCCTGAGAGGGCAGGAAGCTCCTCCCTGAGAGGGCAGTAAGCTCCTCCCTGAGAGGGCAGGAAGCTCCTCCCTGAGAGGGCAGGAAGCTCCTCCCTGAGAGGGCAGGAAGCTCGTCCCTGAAAGGGCAGGAAGCTCCTCCCTGAGAGGGCACGAAGCTCCTCCCTGAGAGGGCAGGAAGCTCCTCCCTGAGAGGGCAGGAAGCTCCTCCCTGAGAGGGCAGGAAGCTCCTCCCTGAGAGGGCAGGAAGCTCCTCCCTGAGAGGTCAGGAAGCTCCTCCCTGAGAGGGCAGGAAGCTCCTCCCTGTGAGGGCAGGAAGCTCCTCCCTGAGAGGGCAGGAAGCTCCTCCCTGAGAGGGCAGGAAGCTCCTCCCTGAGAGGGTAGAAAGCTCCTCCCTGAGAGGGCAGGAAGCTGCTCCCTGAGAGGGCAGGAAACTCCTCCCTGAGAGGGCAGGAAGCTCCTCCCTGAGAGGGCAGGAAGCCCCTCCCTGAGAGGTCAGGAAGCTCCTCCCTGAGAGGGCAGGAAGCTCCTCCCAGAGAGGGCAGGAAGCTCCTTCCTGAGAGGGCAGGAAGCTCCTCCCTGAGAGGGCAGGAAGCTCCTCCCTGAGAGGGCAGAAAGCTACTCCCTGAGAGGGCAGGAAGCTTCTCCCTGAGAGGGCAGGAAGCTCCTCCCTGAGAGGGCAGGAAGCTCCTCCCTGAGAGGGCAGGAAGCTCCTCCTTTAGTGGGCAGGAACCTCCTCCCTGAGAGGGCAGGAAGCTCCTCCCTGAGAGGGCAGGAAGCTCCTCCCTGAGAGGGCAGGAAGCCCCTCCCTGAGAGGTCAGGAAGCTCCTCCCTGAGAGGGCAGGAAGCTCCTCCCTGAGAGGGCAGGAAGCTCCTCCCTGAGAGGGCAGGAAGCTCCTCCCTGAGAGGGCAGGAAGCTCCTCTCTGAGAGGGCAGAAAGCTCCTCCTTGAGAGGGCAGGAAGCTCCTCCCTGAGAGGGCAGGAAGCTCCTCTCTGAGAGGGCAGGAAGCCCCTCCCTGAGAGGTCAGGAAGCTTTTCCCTGAGAGGGCAGGAAGCTCCTCCCTGAGAGGGCAGGAAGCTCCTCCCTGAGAGGGTAGGAAGCTCCTCCCTGAGAGGGCAGGAAGCTCCTCCCTGAGAGGGCAGGAAGCTCCTCCCTGAGAGGGCAGGAAGCTCCTCCCTGAGAGGGCAGGAAGCTCCTCCCTGAGAGGCCAGGAAGCTCCTCCCTGAGAGGGAAGGAAGCTCCTCCCTGAGAGGGCAGGAAGCTCCTCCCTGAGAGGGCAGGAAGCTCCTCCCTGAGAGGGCAGGAAGCTCCTCCCTGAGAGGGTAGGAAGCTCCTCCCTGAGAGGGCAGGAAGCTCCTTCCTGAGAGGGTAGGAAGCTCCTCCCTGAGAGGGAAGGAAGCTCCTCCCTGAGAGGACAGGAAGCTCCTCCCTGAGTGGGCAGGAAGCTCCTCCCTGAGAGGGCAGGAAGCTCCTCCCTGAGAGGGCAGGAAGCTCCTCCCTGAGAGGGCAGTAAGCTCCTCCCTGAGAGGGCAGGAAGCTCCTCCCTGAGAGGGCAGGAAGCTCCTCCCTGAGAGGGCAGGAAGCTCGTCCCTGAGAGGGCAGGAAGCTCCTCCCTGAGAGGGAAGGAAGCTCCTCCCTGAGAAGACAGGAAGCTCTTCCCTGAGAGGGCAGGAAGCTCCTCCCTGAGAGGACAGGAAGCTCCTCCCTGAGAGGGCAGGAAGCTCCTCCCTGAGAGGGCAGGAAGCTCCTCTCAGGGAGGGCAGGAAGCTCCTCCCTGAGAGGGCAGGAAGCTCCTCCCTGAGAGGACAGGAAGCTCCTCCCTGAGAGGACAGGAAGCTCCTTCCTGAGAGAGCAGGAAGCTCCTCCCTGAGAGGACAGGAAGCTCCTCCCTGAGAGGACAGGAAGCTCCTCCCTGAGAGGGCAGGAAGCTCCTCCCTGAGAGGGCAGGAAGCTCCTCCCTGAGAGGGCAGGAAGCCCCTCCCTGAGAGGTCAGGAAGCTCCTCCCTGAGAGGGCAGGAAGCTCCTCCCAGAGAGGGCAGGAAGCTCCTTCCTGAGAGGGCAGGAAGCTCCTCCCTGAGAGGGCAGGAAGCTCCTCCCTGAGAGGGCAGAAAGCTACTCCCTGAGAGGGCAGGAAGCTTCTCCCTGAGAGGGCAGGAAGCTCCTCCCTGAGAGGGCAGGAAGCTCCTCCCTGAGAGGGCAGGAAGCTCCTCCTTTAGTGGGCAGGAAGCTCCTCCCTGAGAGGGCAGGAAGCTCCTCCCTGGGAGGGCAGGAAGCTCCTCCCTGAGAGGGCAGGAAGCCCCTCCCTGAGAGGTCAGGAAGCTCCTCCCTGAGAGGGCAGGAAGCTCCTCCCTGAGAGGGCAGGAAGCTCCTCCCTGAGAGGGCAGGAAGCTCCTCCCTGAGAGGGCAGGAAGCTCCTCTCTGAGAGGGCAGAAAGCTCCTCCTTGAGAGGGCAGGAAGCTCCTCCCTGAGAGGGCAGGAAGCTCCTCCCTGAGAGGGCAGGAAGCCCCTCCCTGAGAGGTCAGGAAGCTTTTCCCTGAGAGGGCAGGAAGCTCCTCCCTGAGAGGGCAGGAAGCTCCTCCCTGAGAGGGTAGGAAGCTCCTCCCTGAGAGGGCAGGAAGCTCCTCCCTGAGAGGGCAGTAAGCTCCTCCCTGAGAGGGCAGGAAGCTCCTCCCTGAGAGGGCAGGAAGCTCCTCCCTGAGAGGCCAGGAAGCTCCTCCCTGAGAGGGAAGGAAGCTCCTCCCTGAGAGGGCAGGAAGCTCCTCCCTGAGAGGGCAGGAAGCTCCTCCCTGAGAGGGCAGGAAGCTCCTCCCTGAGAGGGTAGGAAGCTCCTCCCTGAGAGGGCAGGAAGCTCCTTCCTGAGAGGGTAGGAAGCTCCTCCCTGAGAGGGAAGGAAGCTCCTCCCTGAGAGGACAGGAAGCTCCTCCCTGAGTGGGCAGGAAGCTCCTCCCTGAGAGGGCAGGAAGCTCCTCCCTGAGAGGGCAGGAAGCTCCTCCCTGAGAGGGCAGTAAGCTCCTCCCTGAGAGGGCAGGAAGCTCCTCCCTGAGAGGGCAGGAAGCTCCTCCCTGAGAGGGCAGGAAGCTCGTCCCTGAAAGGGCAGGAAGCTCCTCCCTGAGAGGGCACGAAGCTCCTCCCTGAGAGGGCAGGAAGCTCCTCCCTGAGAGGGCAGGAAGCTCCTCCCTGAGAGGGCAGGAAGCTCCTCCCTGAGAGGGCAGGAAGCTCCTCCCTGAGAGGTCAGGAAGCTCCTCCCTGAGAGGGCAGGAAGCTCCTCCCTGTGAGGGCAGGAAGCTCCTCCCTGAGAGGGCAGGAAGCTCCTCCCTGAGAGGGCAGGAAGCTCCTCCCTGAGAGGGTAGAAAGCTCCTCCCTGAGAGGGCAGGAAGCTGCTCCCTGAGAGGGCAGGAAACTCCTCCCTGAGAGGGCAGGAAGCTCCTCCCTGAGAGGGCAGGAAGCCCCTCCCTGAGAGGTCAGGAAGCTCCTCCCTGAGAGGGCAGGAAGCTCCTCCCAGAGAGGGCAGGAAGCTCCTTCCTGAGAGGGCAGGAAGCTCCTCCCTGAGAGGGCAGGAAGCTCCTCCCTGAGAGGGCAGAAAGCTACTCCCTGAGAGGGCAGGAAGCTTCTCCCTGAGAGGGCAGGAAGCTCCTCCCTGAGAGGGCAGGAAGCTCCTCCCTGAGAGGGCAGGAAGCTCCTCCTTTAGTGGGCAGGAAGCTCCTCCCTGAGAGGGCAGGAAGCTCCTCCCTGAGAGGGCAGGAAGCTCCTCCCTGAGAGGGCAGGAAGCCCCTCCCTGAGAGGTCAGGAAGCTCCTCCCTGAGAGGGCAGGAAGCTCCTCCCTGAGAGGGCAGGAAGCTCCTCCCTGAGAGGGCAGGAAGCTCCTCCCTGAGAGGGCAGGAAGCTCCTCTCTGAGAGGGCAGAAAGCTCCTCCTTGAGAGGGCAGGAAGCTCCTCCCTGAGAGGGCAGGAAGCTCCTCTCTGAGAGGGCAGGAAGCCCCTCCCTGAGAGGTCAGGAAGCTTTTCCCTGAGAGGGCAGGAAGCTCCTCCCTGAGAGGGCAGGAAGCTCCTCCCTGAGAGGGTAGGAAGCTCCTCCCTGAGAGGGCAGGAAGCTCCTCCCTGAGAGGGCAGGAAGCTCCTCCCTGAGAGGGCAGGAAGCTCCTCCCTGAGAGGGCAGGAAGCTCCTCCCTGAGAGGCCAGGAAGCTCCTCCCTGAGAGGGAAGGAAGCTCCTCCCTGAGAGGGCAGGAAGCTCCTCCCTGAGAGGGCAGGAAGCTCCTCCCTGAGAGGGCAGGAAGCTCCTCCCTGAGAGGGTAGGAAGCTCCTCCCTGAGAGGGCAGGAAGCTCCTTCCTGAGAGGGTAGGAAGCTCCTCCCTGAGAGGGAAGGAAGCTCCTCCCTGAGAGGACAGGAAGCTCCTCCCTGAGTGGGCAGGAAGCTCCTCCCTGAGAGGGCAGGAAGCTCCTCCCTGAGAGGGCAGGAAGCTCCTCCCTGAGAGGGCAGTAAGCTCCTCCCTGAGAGGGCAGGAAGCTCCTCCCTGAGAGGGCAGGAAGCTCCTCCCTGAGAGGGCAGGAAGCTCGTCCCTGAGAGGGCAGGAAGCTCCTCCCTGAGAGGGAAGGAAGCTCCTCCCTGAGAAGACAGGAAGCTCTTCCCTGAGAGGGCAGGAAGCTCCTCCCTGAGAGGACAGGAAGCTCCTCCCTGAGAGGGCAGGAAGCTCCTCCCTGAGAGGGCAGGAAGCTCCTCTCAGGGAGGGCAGGAAGCTCCTCCCTGAGAGGGCAGGAAGCTCCTCCCTGAGAGGACAGGAAGCTCCTCCCTGAGAGGACAGGAAGCTCCTCCCTGAGAGAGCAGGAAGCTCCTCCCTGAGAGGACAGGAAGCTCCTCCCTGAGAGGGCAGGAAGCTCCTCCCTGAGAGGGCAGGAAGCTCCTCCCTGAAAGGGCAGGAAGCTCCTCCCTGAGAGGGCAGGAAGCCCCTCCCTGAGAGGTCAGGAAGCTCCTCCCTGAGAGGGCAGGAAGCTCCTCCCTGAGAGGGCAGGAAGCTCCTCCCAGAGAGGGTAGGAAGCTCCTCCCTGAGAGGGCAGGAAGCTCCTCCCTGAGAGGGCAGGAAGCTCCTCCCTGAGAGGGCAGGAAGCTCCTCCCTGAGAGGGCAGGAAGCTCCTCCCTGAGAGGGCAGGAAGCCCCTACCTGAGAGGTCAGGAAGCTCCTCCCTGAGAGGGCAGTAAGCTCCTCCCTGAGAGGGCAGGAAGCTCCTCCCTGAGAGGGCAGGAAGCTCCTCCCTGAGAGGTCAGGAAGCTCCTTCCTGAGAGGACAGGAAGCTCCTCCCTGAGAGGGCAGGAAGCTCCTCCCTGAGAGGGCAGAAAGCTCCTCCCTGAGAGGGCAGGAAGCTTCTCCCTGAGAGGGCAGGAAGCTCCTCCCTGAGAGGGCAGTAAGCTCCTCCCTGAAAGGGCAGGAAGCTCCTCCCTGAGAGGGCAGGAAGCTCCTCCCTGAGAGGTCAGGAAGCTCCTTCCTGAGAGGACAGGAAGCTCCTCCCTGAGAGGGCAGGAAGCTCCTCCCTGAGAGGGCAGAAAGCTCCTCCCTGAGAGGGCAGGAAGCTTCTCCCTGAGAGGGCAGGAAGCTCCTCCCTGAGAGGGCAGTAAGCTCCTCCCTGAGAGGGCAGGAAGCTCCTCCCTGAGAGGGCAGGAAGCTCCTCCCTGAGAGGTCAGGAAGCTCCTTCCTGAGAGGACAGGAAGCTCCTCCCTGAGAGGGCAGGAAGCTCCTCCCTGAGAGGGCAGAAAGCTCCTCCCTGAGAGGGCAGGAAGCTTCTCCCTGAGAGGGCAGGAAGCTCCTCCCTGAGAGGGCAGCAAGCTCCTCCCTGAGAGGGCAGGAAGCTCCTCCCTGAGAGGGCAGGAAGCTCCTCCCTGAGAGGGCAGGATGCTCCTCCCTGAGAGGGCAGGAAGCTACTCCCTGAGAGGGCAGGAAGCCCCTCCCTGAGAGGTCAGGAAGCTCCTTTCTGAGAGGGCAGGAAGCTCCTCCCTGAGAGGGCAGGAAGCTCCTCCCTGAGAGGGCAGGAAGCTCCTCCCTGAGAGGGCAGGAAGCTCCTCCCTGAGAGGGCAGAAAGCTCCTCCTTGAGAGGGCAGGAAGCTCCTCCCTGAGAGGGCAGGAAGCTCCTCCCTGAGAGGGCAGGAAGCCCCTCCCTGAGAGGTCAGGAAGCTCCTCCCTGAGAGGGCAGGAAGCTCCTCCCTGATAGGGTAGGAAGCTCCTCCCTGAGAGGGCAGGAAGCTCCTCCCTGAGAGGGCAGGAAGCTCCTCCCTGAGAGGGGAGGAAGCTCCTCCCTGAGAGGGCAGGAAGCTCCTCCCTGAGAGGGCAGGAAGCTCCTCCCTGAGATTGCAGGAAGCTCCTCCCTTAGAGGGCAGGAAGCTCCTCCCTGTGAGGGCAGGAAGCTCCTCCCTGAGAGGGCAGGAAGCTCCTCCCTGAGAGGGCAGGAAGTTCCTCCCTGAGAGGGCTGGAAGCTCCTCCCTGAGAGAGCAGGAAGCTCCTCCCTGAGAGGGCAGGAAGCTCCTCCCTGTGAGGGCAGGAAGCTCCTCCCTGAGAGGGCAGGAAGCTCCTCCCTGAGAGGGCAGGAAGCTCCTCCCTGGGAGGGCAGGAAGCTCCTCCCTAAGAGGGCAGGAAGTCCCTCCCTGAGAGTGCAGGAAGCTCTTCCCTGAGAGGGCAGGAAGCTCCTCCCTGAGATGGCAGGAAGCTCCTCCCTGAGATTGCAGGAAGCTCCTCCCTGAGAGGGCAGGAAGCTCCTCCCTGAGAGGGCAGGAAGCTCCTCCCTGTGAGGGCAGGATGCTCCTCACTGTGAGGGCAGGAAGCTCCTCCCTGAGAGGGCAGGAAGCTCCTCCCTGAGAGGGCAGGAAGCTCCTCCCTGAGAGGGCAGGAAGCTCCTCCCTGAGAGGGCAGGAAGCTCCTCCCTGTGAGGGCAGGATGCTCCTCCCTGAGAGGGCAGGAAGCTCCTCCCTGTGAGTGCAGGAAGCTCCTCCCTGAGAGGGCAGGAAGCTCCTCCCTGAGAGGGCAGGAAGCTCCTCCCTGAGAGGGCAGGAAGCTCCTCCCTGAGAGGGCAGGAAGCTCCTCCCTGAGAGGGCAGGAAGCTCCTCCCTGAGAGGGCAGGAAGCTCCTCCCTGAGAGGGAAGGAAGCTCCTCCCTGAGAGAGCAGGAAGCTCCTCCCTGAAAGGGCAGAAAGCTTCTCCTTGAGAGGGCAGGAAGCTCCTCCCTGAGAGGGCAGGAAGCTCCTCCCTGAGAGGGCAGGAAGCCCCTCCCTGAGAGGTCAGGAAGCTCCTCCCTGAGAGGGCAGGAAGCTCCTCCCTGAGAGGGTAGGAAGCTCCTCCCTGAGAGGGCAGGAAGCTCCTCCCTGAGAGGGCAGGAAGCTCCTCCCTGAGAGGGCAGGAAGCTCCTCCCTGAGAGGTTAGGAAGTTCCTCCCTGAGAGGGCAGGAAGCTCCTCCCTGAGAGGGCAGGAAGCTCCTCCCTGAGATTGCAGGAAGCTCCTCCCTGAGAGGGCAGAAAGCTCCTCCCTGTGAGGGCAGGAAGCTCCTCCCTGAGAGGGCAGGAAGCTCCTCCCTGAGGGGGCAGGAAGTTCCTCCCTGAAAGGGCAGGAAGCTCCTCCCTGAGAGGGCAGGAAGCTCCTCCCTGAGAGGGCAGGAAGCTCCTCCCTGGGAGGGCAGGAAGCTCCTCTTTGAGAGGGCAGGAAGCTCTTCCCTGAGAGGGCAGGAAGCTCCTCCCTGAGATGGCAGGAAGCTCCTCCCTGAGATTGCAGGAAGCTCCTCCCTGAGAGGGCAGGAAGCTCCTCCCTGTGAGGGCAGGAAGCTCCTCCCTGAGAGGGCAGGAAGCTCCTCCCTGAGAGGGCAGGAAGCTCCTCCCTGAGAGGGCAGGAAGCTCCTCCCTGAGAGGGCAGGAAGCTCCTCCCTTTGAGGGCAGGATGCTCCTCCCTGAGAGGGCAGGAAGCTCCTCCCTGAGAGGGCAGGAAGCTCCTCCCTGAGAGGGCAGGAAGCTCCTCCCTGAGAGGGCAGGAAGCTCCTCCCTGTGAGGGCAGGATGCTCCTCCCTGAGAGGGCAGGAAGCTCCTCCCTGTGAGGGCAGGAAGCTCCTCCCTGAGAGGGCAGGAAGCTCCTCCCTGAGAGGGCAGGAAGCTCCTCCCTGTGAGGGCAGGATGCTCCTCCCTGAGAGGGCAGGAAGCTCCTCCCTGTGAGGGCAGGAAGCTCCTCCCTGAGAGGGCAGGAAGCTCCTCCCTGAGAGGGCAGGAAGGTCCTCCCTGAGAGGGCAGGAAGCTCCTCCCTGAGAGGGCAGGAAGCTCCTCCCTGTGAGGGCAGGATGCTCCTCCCTGAGAGGGCAGGAAGCTCCTCCCTGAGAGGGCAGGAAGCTCCTCCCTGAGAGGGCAGGAAGCTCCTCCCTGAGAGGGCAGGAAGCTCCTCCCTGTGAGGGCAGGATGCTCCTCCCTGAGAGGGCAGGAAGCTCCTCCCTGTGAGGGCAGGAAGCTCCTCCCTGAGAGGGCAGGAAGCTCCTCCCTGAGAGGGCAGGAAGCTCCTCCCTGAGATTGCTGGAAGCTCCTCCCTGAGAGGGCATGAAGCTCCTCCCTGTGAGGGCAGGAAGCTCCTCCCTGAGAGGGCAGGAAGCTCCTCCCTGAGAGGGGAGGAAGCTCCTCCCTGAGAGGGCAGGAAGCTCCTCCCTGAGAGGGCAGGAAGCTCCTCCCTGAGATTGCAGGAAGCTCCTCCCTTAGAGGGCAGGAAGCTCCTCCCTGTGAGGGCAGGAAGCTCCTCCCTGAGAGGGCAGGAAGCTCCTCCCTGAGAGGGCAGGAAGTTCCTCCCTGAGAGGGCAGGAAGCTCCTCCCTGTGAGGGCAGGAAGCTCCTCCCTGTGAGGGCAGGATGCTCCTCCCTGAGAGAGCAGGAAGCTCCTCCCTGAGAGGGCAGGAAGCTCCTCCCTGTGAGGGCAGGAAGCTCCTCCCTGAGAGGGCAGGAAGCTCCTCCCTGAGAGGGCAGGAAGCTCCTCCCTGGGAGGGCAGGAAGCTCCTCCCTAAGAGGGCAGGAAGTCCCTCCCTGAGAGTGCAGGAAGCTCCTCCCTGAGAGGGCAGGAAGCTCCTCCCTGAGATGGCAGGAAGCTCCTCCCTGAGATTGCAGGAAGCTCCTCCATGAGAGGGCAGGAAGCTCCTCCCTGAGAGGACAGGAAGCTCCTCCCTGAGAGGGCAGGAAGCTCCTCCCTGAGAGGGCAGGAAGCTCCTCCCTGAGAGGGCAGGAAGCTCCTCCCTGTGAGGGCAGGATGCTCCTCCCTGAGAGGGCAGGAAGCTCCTCCCTGTGAGTGCAGGAAGCTCCTCCCTGAGAGGGCAGGAAGCTCCTCCCTGAGAGGGCAGGAAGGTCCTCCCTGAGAGGGCAGGAAGCTCCTCCCTGAGAGGGCAGGAAGCTCCTCCCTGAGAGGGCAGGAAGCTCCTCCCTGAGAGGGCAGGAAGCTCCTCCCTGAGAGGGAAGGAAGCTCCTCCCTGAGAGGGCAGGAAGCTCCTCCCTGAAAGGGCAGAAAGCTTCTCCTTGAGAGGGCAGGAAGCTCCTCCCTGAGAGGGCAGGAAGCTCCTCCCTGAGAGGGCAGGAAGCCCCTCCCTGAGAGGTCAGGAAGCTCCTCCCTGAGAGGGCAGGAAGCTCCTCCCTGAGAGGGTAGGAAGCTCCTCCCTGAGAGGGCAGGAAGCTCCTCCCTGAGAGGGCAGGAAGCTTCTCCCTGAGAGGGCAGGAAGCTCCTCCCTGAGAGGTTAGGAAGTTCCTCCCTGACAGGGCAGGAAGCTCCTCCCTGAGAGGGCAGGAAGCTCCTCCCTGAGATTGCAGGAAGCTCCTCCCTGAGAGGGCAGAAAGCTCCTCCCTGTGAGGGCAGGAAGCTCCTCCCTGAGAGGGCAGGAAGCTCCTCCCTGAGGGGGCAGGAAGTTCCTCCCTGAAAGGGCAGGAAGCTCCTCCCTGAGAGGGCAGGAAGCTCCTCCCTGAGAGGGCAGGAAGCTCCTCCCTGGGAGGGCAGGAAGCTCCTCCCTGAGAGGGCAGGAAGCTCTTCCCTGAGAGGGCAGGAAGCTCCTCCCTGAGATGGCAGGAAGCTCCTCCCTGAGATTGCAGGAAGCTCCTCCCTGAGAGGGCAGGAAGCTCCTCCCTGTGAGGGCAGGAAGCTCCTCCCTGAGAGGGCAGGAAGCTCCTCCCTGAGAGGGCAGGAAGCTCCTCCCTGAGAGGGCAGGAAGCTCCTCCCTGAGAGGGCAGGAAGCTCCTCCCTGTGAGGGCAGGATGCTCCTCCCTGAGAGGGCAGGAAGCTCCTCCCTGAGAGGGCAGGAAGCTCCTCCCTGAGAGGGCAGGAAGCTCCTCCCTGAGAGGGCAGGAAGCTTCTCCCTGTGAGGGCAGGATGCTCCTCCCTGAGAGGGCAGGAAGCTCCTCCCTGTGAGGGCAGGAAGCTCCTCCCTGAGAGGGCAGGAAGCTCCTCCCTGAGAGGGCAGGAAGCTCCTCCCTGTGAGGGCAGGATGCTCCTCCCTGAGAGGGCAGGAAGCTCCTCCCTGTGAGGGCAGGAAGCTCCTCCCTGAGAGGGCAGGAAGCTCCTCCCTGAGAGGGCAGGAAGGTCCTCCCTGAGAGGGCAGGAAGCTCCTCCCTGAGAGGGCAGGAAGCTCCTCCCTGTGAGGGCAGGATGCTCCTCCCTGAGAGGGCAGGAAGCTCCTCCCTGAGAGGGCAGGAAGCTCCTCCCTGAGAGGGCAGGAAGCTCCTTCCTGAGAGGGCAGGAAGCTCCTCCCTGTGAGGGCAGGATGCTCCTCCCTGAGAGGGCAGGAAGCTCCTCCCTGTGAGGGCAGGAAGCTCCTCCCTGAGAGGGCAGGAAGCTCCTCCCTGAGAGGGCAGGAAGCTCCTCCCTGAGATTGCTGGAAGCTCCTCCCTGAGAGGGCAGGAAGCTCCTCCCTGTGAGGGCAGGAAGCTCCTCCCTGAGAGGGCAGGAAGCTCCTCCCTGGGCATTTCTTGTTGTTTTCTGTTGTTTACTGTTACTTTCTGTTGTTGTATATTTTTGTTTCCTGAAGGAACTTTTTTTCATGTCTAGACATTTACTTTTCCTTTATTATAATTAAAGTTTATGGTAATTCTGTTACCTTTTGATAAAACCTTATTTAATGGATTTTATCCATTTTGTTCTCATAAAGGATTAAATGTAAGTCTTTCACAAAAATCAAAATCTTTGTTCCTACGTTAGGATTAAAGTTTTCTGGACGAACTCTCAAGTTATCCAAAGATCCCGACTACTTACCTACAGAAGCCGAGGTGACTACAATTACGTGAATACACACACACACACACACACACACACACACACACACACACACACACACACACACACACACACACACACACACACAAACACACACACACACGCACAAACACACACACACACGCACACACACACATACAACGACATACAAAATACTGAGAGGAATTGACAAGATGGACAAAGACAGGATGTTCCAGAGATGGGACACAGCAACAAGGGGACACAGTTGGAAGTTGAAGACACAGATGAATCACGGGGATGTTAGGAAGTATTTCTTCAGCCACAGAGTAATCAAGGAAGTGGAATAGTTTGGGAAGCGATGTAGTGGAGGCAGGATCCATACATAGCTTTAAGCAGAGGTATGATAAAGCTCATGGTTCTGGGAGAGTGACCTAGTAGCGACCAGTGAAGAGGCGGGGCCAGGAGCTATGAATTGACCCCTGCAACCACAACTAGGTGAGTACAACTAGGTGAGTACACACACACACACACACATATATACGCACGCACATACAACAGGCCTAGTGTTTAATCGACATGTGCTTAGGACAAAATGGTAACAGACACACGTACACACACACACACACACACACACACACACACACACACACACACACACACACACACACACACACACACGATGGGGATTTGAGGAAATGGAAGGCATGGACATGATTGGAGAAAGAGACTACATTGTACGTACAATTCAGTCCGGAGAACATAAAGTAGTCATTGGAGTGATGTATAACCCACCACAGAACTGCAGGAGGCCAAGAGAGGAGTACGAAGAAAACAACAGGGTGATGGTGGACACACTGGCTGAGGTGGCAAGAAGAGCTCACTCGAGCAGAGCAAAGTTACTGGTAATGGGCGATTTCAACCACAGGGAGATCGACTGGGAAAACCTGGAGCCACATGGGGGTCCCGAAACATGGAGAGCCAAGATGATGGATGTGGTACTTGAAAACCTCATGCATCAACATGTCAGAGACACAACAAGAGAGAGAGGGGAGGATGAGCCAGCAAGACTGGATCTTGTGTTCACCCTGAGCAGTTCAGACATTGAGGACATCACTTACGAGAGGCCCCTTGGAGCTAGCGATCATGTGGTGTTGAGTTTTGATTATATAGTAGAGTTACAAGTGGAGAAGGTAACAGGAACTGAAGGGGTCAGGCCAAACTATAAAAGGGGGGACTACACAGGTATGAGAAACTTCCTGCAGGAGGTTCAGTGGGACAGAGAAATGGTAGGAAAATCAGTAAACGAGATGATGGAATATGTGGCAACAAAGTGCAAGGAGGCAGAGGAAAGTTTTGTTCCCAAGGGAAACAGAAATAATAGGAAGACCAAAACGAGTCCTTGGTTTACCCGAAGGTGTAGGGAGGCAAAAACTAAGTGCAACAGAGAATGGAAAAGGTACAGGAGGCATAGGACCCATGAAAACAAGGAGATTAGTAGAAGAGCCAGAAACGAGTATGCACAGATAAGGAGGGAGGCCCAGCGACAGTATGAAAACGACATAGCATCGAAAGTCAAATCTGACCCGAAACTGCTGTATAGCCACATTAGGAGGAAGACAACAGTCAAGGACCAGGTGATAAGGCTGAGGAAAGAAGGTGGAGAACTCACAAGAAACGATCAAGAGGTATGTGAGGAGCTCAACACGAGATTTAAGGAAGTATTTACAGTAGAGTCAGGAAGGACTCTGGGGGGACAGACCAGATGGGGACACCAGCAAGGAATACACCAACAAGTGTTGGACGACATACATACAGATGAGGAGGAGGTGAAGAAACTGCTAAGGGACATCGATACCTCAAAGGCAATGGGACCGGACAACGTCTCCCCGTGGGTCCTTAGAGAGGGAGCAGATATATTGTGCGTGCCACTTACCACAATCTTCAACACGTCCCTGGAAACTGGGCAACTACCTGAGGTATGGAAGACGGCAAATGTAGTTCCCATTTTTAAAAAAGGAGACAGAAAAGAGGCACTAAACTATAGACCTGTGTCACTGACGTGTATAGTATGCAAAATTATGGAGAAGATTATCAGGAGGAGAGTGGTGGAGCACCTGGAACGGAACAAGAGAATAAATGCCAACCAGCACGGATTCATGGAAGGCAAATCCTGTGTCACAAACCTTCTGGAGTTTTATGATAAAATAACAGAAGTAAGACACGAGAGAGAGGAGTGGGTTGATTGCATCTTCTTGGACTGCAAGAAGGCCTTTGACACAGTTCCTCACAAGAGATTAGTGCAGAAGCTAGAGCATCAGGCGCATATAACAGGAAGGGCACTGCAATGGATCAGAGAATACCTGACAGGGAGACAACAACGAGTCATGGTACGTAATGATGTATCACAGTAGGCACCTGTGACGAGCGGGGTCCCACAGGGGTCGGTCCTAGGACCAGTGCTATTTTTGGTATATGTGAACGACATGATGGAAGGGTTAGACTCAGAAGTGTCCCTGTTTGCAGATGATGTGAAGTTAATGAGGAGAATTAAATCTGATGAGGTCCAGGCAGGACTTCAAAGAGACCTGGACAGACTGGACACCTGGTCCAGCAAATGGCTTCTCGAATTTAATCCTGCCAAATGCAAAGTCATGAAGATAGGGGAAGGGGACAGAAGACCACAGACCGAGTATAGGCTAGGTGGCCAAAGACTGCAAACCTCACTTAAGGAGAAAGATCTTGGGGTGAGTATAACACCGAGCATGTCTCCGGAAGCACACATCAACCAGATAACTGCTGCTAGACAGGCATGCATCACCCGTGCATGTAGACAGGCATGCATCACCCGTACATGTAGACAGGCATGCATCACCCATGCATGTAGACAGGCATGCATCACTCATGCATGTAGACAGGCATGCATCACCCGTGCATGTAGACAGGCATGCATCACCCGTGCATGTAGACAGGCATGCATCACCCGTGCATGTAGACAGGCATGCATCACCCGTGCATGTAGACAGGCATGCATCACCCGTGCATGTAGACAGGCATGCATCACCCGTGCACGTAGACAGGCATGTATCGCCCATGTACTTAGACAGGCATGCATCAAAACAAGGAGAGTGAGAAAGGGCTGGGTGATGAGATGTAAAGAAACAAAGATCAGACTTAGTCATGTGTTAGCCGCTAATGCGACGGTGAATAAAAACAGATTGAGGATGTAGAATGGCGTCGATGATGAGTCGACAAAAGTCACGCAGTAACGCACCCAGTGATTCTGGTGCGAGAGATGGCTTTCCTAAAGGAAGTAATGACCAATAGTAGTGCGAGTCTATGTGGACAGGCCACTTGAGAAAGTAATGAACATTAGTAGTATTGATTATATATATATATATATATATCTCATTGTCCTCATCGCCTCCGAGCCGTGTGGACGAGCTGCGCAGACGCTCCTGTTTGAGTTTGTTTTGCGCAGTTTACCTGATTGAGCTGCCCCTAGCGTTGGTTGGTGGAAACTTTATTTTCTCCAACATGGCGCTGAATAGCAGAAGAAGAATCAACACTGTCTGTATTGAGATGATCCGTGGTGCTGTCACAGGATCCAACATGGATTTATTATTACCAGCGATCATTCGCGATACCTATGGTATAGCAAATGAGGAGATATGTGGTGTCGCATTAAATGGAATGACAAGAATCTTCGTTAAGATGACGTCTGCACAAGTCTACGAGGCAGTGGTCGACAAGTATCAGGAGACCATCATACAGGTTAATACAGCTGTGTCGGTGAGACTTCATGATGTATCTCGACATTACACCTGGGTGAAAATCAGGAATGTGCCTTTTGAGGCGACTGATTTTGATATTACCAGTGAACTGCGTACTTATGGGACGGTTCACGTAGCCACAGCAGGGAGATGGGCAACTGGACCGTATGCAGGTGCGCTGGAAGGCGCGTATACAGTTAAAATGACTCTTCGGCACCCTATTCCTTCATATATTGTGTTGAAAGAATTAAGGACTCAAGTCTATGTAACGTATGCGGGGCAACAACGTACGTGTCGGCTATGTGGGTCATATGACCACATCGCGGCGCAGTGTGAGAAACGAAGTGGGTACCCGGCACAACAGCAACGGCAACAGCAGCAACAGCAACAGCAGCAACAGCAGCAACAGCAGCCAGTGGACGAGGTTGGCGATGAGCGAGAACAGTCTCTTGCTACACCGCCCCAACAACGGTTGTCATGGAGTGAGGAGGTAGACAAAGACAAGGAGCTTGAATCGCCAGTTGTAACGCTACAAGGAGAATCTCAGTCATTGGACATACATAAGGTTTTTGAGGAGAGACTACCTAATATGGGTGAAGAAGTGGCGGCGTCTTTGGTAAAGGCGTTGGATGACTTGTTAGAGGAATCGGTCCTAGATCAGGTGGAAGACCCAGGCTCAGTTCTGGGGAAGGCTGTGAATGATGGTATGGCAGAAGATGACGGTTTGTCGACGAGAGAGTCTACAGGATTGAAGGTGCATGCAGTAGAGGTGGAGGTGCATCAGGACGGTGCTTCAGATGTCAAAATGCAGGTGGAGGGCGGGACACGAAAGAGGACTGCAGCATCATCGGATTCTGATGATGTGCTAACTCCTGCCCAACGCCCTGGGAAAAAGTCTTGGGTGGAGGTACAGAAGAGAGGGAATGGTGAACCCAAGGATCAAGGGATTGCAAAGGTGATTCCCAACAAAGGGGGGAGGGACAGAGGTGTTGCAAAACGAACTGGGGTAAAGTCAATGCCGGGGACAAAAGGAAAACCCATTTGTTGAATTCAAGTGTTTTACTATAAATATTAACGGGTTGAGAGCTGAGAGGAAGCTTAAGTGGTTTAATGAGTATTTGGTGCGACTTGGTGTGGATGTGGTATTCTTACAGGAACATAATTTTAGGCCTGGTTATGAGTTGGATATGAGTGGTTATAATGTGTACATGGAACATGCGACACGTTTGAAAGGTGGGGCTGCCATTTTGGTAAAGGAAACTAGCCCGTTTATAGTAAGGCGTAGTGAAGGGGGGGAGGGGAGGGTAATTAGAGTGGATGGAACTTGGGGTAGGGTTCCCATTAGTTTAGTATGTGTATATGGTCCGGCTGAGGGTGACGTGAGTATTAAAACTAAATTTGTTCGGGACGTGCTGGTCTATTTTTTACGTGGTTTACCGAATGTTGCAATAATAGGCGGAGATTGGAATTGCGTGATACGTCGTAAAGATGTGGAGCCTAGAGGTGTGGGGTGTTGTTTGGGTATATTGGGGGATATATTGACCGGGGTGGGGTTAAAGGATGTGTGTGGGGGGGGAGGGATGGTAGAGCATACCTTCATTAAACGAGGTTATGCGGCGAGGTTGGACCGAATGTACGTGCCTTGTGCGGTTACTGTGCGGAGGGTGGATGTGATAGATGTGGTTTTTTCGGATCATAGAGGAGTTGTAATAGATGTGGATATTGAGGGTGTGCCTCGGAGGGGTCCATCATTTTGGAAATTGAATGTAAAGTTATTAAAGGAAGAGGATAGTCTTTTGTCTTTTGGACATATGTGGGATCGTTTAGTGGTAGAAGCACCAGGGGATGTCGCCATGGTTAATTGGTGGGAAACAATAGCTAAAAAACGTATTAAGGAATATTATATTAATCGAGGGAAGAGATATAATCAGTTACAATACGGTTTTCAAAAATATTTAGAGGGGCAGTTGCGCGACACATTCGCCGCTTGACCTGCGCAGAGTGCGGACGTGTGACTACTGCCCTCTGCTGGCCATTGGAGAAGACATATTTTCACAACATGGCGCAGTCCGTGAGAAGGCGTTTGCACACAGTGTGCATTGAATTATTGCGTGGTGCAATAACGCCTCAGTCTGCACAAGTGCTTTTACCGCAAATTATCCGTGACACCTATGGTGTTGCGGATCAAGAACTGTATGGTGTGGCACTAAATGGTGCCTATCGTATTTTCGTCAAGCTGAGTTCAGCTGGAGTGTATGAACGGCTGGTTGACAAGTACCAGGACAGGAGCGTGGATGTTAATTCAGCGATACGTGTTCGCCTAATCGACGTGTCGAAGCATTACACATGGGTGAAAATCCGAAATGTGCCATTTGAGGCGGACGAGAATGATCTGCGGTATGTATTTGAACAGTATGGACCTGTACACCTGGCTATGGCTGGTAAATGGACGGATGGGGCGTATGCCGGCAAGCCGGATGGTACGTTCACGATCAAGATGGAGTTGAGGCATGCCATCCCGTCTTACGTCATACTGGACGCATTTAGGACACAGGTAATGGTGTACTACGCTGGGCAGCAGAAGACGTGTAGGTTATGTGGTGCATATGACCATATGGCGGCCCAGTGTGGGAGATGGCAGCGGAGAAAGGACCTAGGTCGTGAGAAGGTGACAGAGCCAGAACCAGAGGTGGGTCATGCTGATGAGGCACCTGTACATAGAAGTGGCACTTCCTGGAGTGAGGAAGTGGAGCGTGAGCTGCCACTGGTGGGTACCAGCCCATCACTGTCACAGTTGGTGGGAAGTGAGGCATCTGCCATGGAGAACGGGAAGACTGTGCAGATTGGTGACGTGCGGGTAGAGGAAGGCCTACTGGTGAACGTGCAGGAAAAATCCTTTGAGAAGCAGGTTGCTGAGGATAACTTAAGCATGGTGAGGAGTACTGTTCAGATTGAAGATGAGCAACTTGGAAGATTGGCGAACATGGCAGATGACTCGCCAGGAGTGGTGGAAGTAATTGAGGTGACTGCTGAGATTCACAGGGAGGCATCCAGTGAGTTGGAAATGGATGCAGAGTGTGTCAACCGTAAGAGGGCGGCGACATATTCTGACTCTGATGATGTTTTGACCCCGGCACAGAGACCGGGGAAAAAGCCATGGGTTGATGTGGTGCGTGGGAGCACTAAAGGTACGCCTGATCAGGTGTTGGATAAGGGGAAGCCACCAGTGGGCAGTGGAGAGAAAAGTGGACGCAGCAGACACACTGAAAGCGTGTCAGTGAAAGGTGAAAAGGGGCAGAGGGTGAAATCACATAAGTAGGTTTCCGGTGCATGACAGTGAATATTAATGGATTGTGTGCGAGTGAGAAGCGTCTGTGGGTAAAGGGATTTTTAAGACGTTATGCTATAGACATTGTTTTTGTGCAGGAACATAATTTCAAGTTGGGAAAGGAATTGGAGGTGGATGGGTACAGAGTGTTTGTGATGTATTCGGAGCGAATGAAGGGGGGGGTGGGAATCCTGATCCGAGAGACGAGCCCGTTTGTTGTTCTTAGGAGTGAAGGGGGGGGGGTCGTGTGTTAAGAATAGATGGGTGGTGGAGAGGTGAGCGGATGGCAGTCATTTGTGTGTATGTGCCGGCTGAGAATGATGTAAGGGTAAAGAATGAATTTGTGAATAACGTATTGGTATATTATTTGCGGTCATTACCGTCAGTGACAATAGTTGGTGGCGACTGGAACTGTGTGGTGCGCAGGAAGGATGTGGAACCGAGAGGGGCAGGGTGTTTTTTGGCAGGTTTAGGGGATCTATTGAGAGGTGTGGGATTGAGGGATATAGTTGATGGAGGGGATTGCGAGATAGAGCACACTTTTCATAGAAAGGGATATGCTGCACGATTAGATAGGTTGTATGTGACAAGGGGAGTGAGGGTGACGCGGGTGCAGACGGTGAATGTCGTTTATTCAGATCATAGGGCGGTTTATGCTGATTTAAATTGGGACGGTTTGCCTAAGAGATATTTGGGGTACTGGAAGCTGAATGTACGACTACTGGGTGAGGGGGTGGAGGGAGGGGATTTTGAAAGTTTGTGGGAGGACTTATGGGGTGGGGGTAAGAGTGCAAGCGATTTATTGGGGTGGTGGGATGGGGTTGCAAAGACGAGGATCAGGCAATACTATGTGCGAAGGGGAAAGAATGAGGCATGGATGACATTTGGGCTTCAACAGTATTTAGAGGGGCGGTTGCAGGGTTGTTATCAGAGGGGTGCTGTGACAGGTGTGTATCCAATGGAGGAAATTGAAGCATTAAAGTGGCAGATAAGGGATATGCACAATGAGAGATTTGATGAGGCGAGGGTGCAAGGTGGGTTAGAGGAGGCGATTTGGGGTGACAGGCCGTCAGCCTGTGTGTTACGGGGTCAGCGGAGACGCAGGTTGGCAATGGAAATTGATAAGCTGGTAGTACACGAGGACTTAGGTGGGTATACGAAGGGTCAGGAGTTGAGAACTACTGAGGGTATGAGTGGTTTTATGGATAGTTGGTTTGGAAAATATTTGAGGAGTGTAGGAGTGAACGGTGAGGATTTAGAGAGATTGGGAGAGAATGTATCTTGTGTGCTGAGTGGAAGTGATCGTATGGCATTGGGTGGGGATATTGAAGAGGGGGAGGTATGGAGAGCTTTGGAGAATATGGCGAGAGGTAAAGCGCCAGGTATAGATGGGTTACCTTGTGAATTCTATGTGAAGAATTGGAGTGTGTTGAAGGATTTTTTAGTGAACCTGATGAATGTGATGAAAAGTGAGGGGAGGATGGGCGAGTTGCAGCGTACTGCAGTAGTAGTATTGATTCCAAAAGGGGAAGGCCCTACTACAGTGCAGAACTACAGGGCGTTGTCGTTGTTATGTGCTGATTATAAGATATTCGCAAAAATCTTGGGGAACAGGCTGAAGTGCGTGATAGATAGAGTTGTTGCGAGAGGTCAGTATGGGGTGCCTGGAAGGACGATGTATGAGGGACATGGAATAATAAAAGATTTTGTGGAAAGTATGGAGGGGGAGAATGAAAGGGGGGGAGGTGTCTTAGCATTGGACTGGCAGGCTGCGTATGATTGCGTAGAACGAAAGGCACTGTGGCATATCTTACGGAGGCAGGGTTTTGGGGAAGAGATGGTTCGTTGGATTGAGACTTTGTATAATAGGGTAGGTGTACGTGTGCAGGTGAATGGGAAATTGGGTGAGTGGGTTTCAATGGGTAGAGGCATAAGGCAGGGTTGTCCTCTGTCTCAACTGTTGTTTGCTTGTATACAGGACCCTTTTTATAGGGCAGTGGGGCGATGTTTAGGGGAGGTACGTGGTGTGGAGAATGGTGGGATGGGAATAATAGGGTATGTGGATGATACAACAATTCTAATGAGCAGGGAGGAAAGTTTACATGAGGTGGAGGATGTAATTGGTGGTTTTGAAGGTGTTACAGGTTTAAAAGTGAATGTGGAGAAATCGAAATTATTGGTCTTAGGGAATTGGGTAGGGAGGGCGCGATGGGACACAGCTGTGCGTTGGTGTGTGGTGGATAGACTAAAGGTGTGTGGGATAATTTATATGGGAAATGCCGGGGAGGCACGGATGCTTAATTCTGGGAGGGTAGTGGATAGGTTGGTGGGTAGGTTAAATGTTTTGAGACCCTTGCATTTGACGATACATCAACGTGTAATAGTGGTGAATGTGATGTTATATAGTATGGTCTGGCATGTGGCAGCAGTATATCCGTTGGCAGGACCGGACATTAATAGAATGCTAAAAAAGGTTTTTCGATATATATGGGGTTCTGGGTGTGATTGGTTGGGTAGAAGTGTTGTTATGCTACCGGTCGACAAAGGTGGATTGGGTTTAATAGATATAAGATTAAGGGTTAAGTGTATATATTTGAAGAGGGGGGTTCTCCGAGTGGAAGGTCGTGTGGGGAAGGGCGTGCAAGCATTATATGAGGAGGCACGCAGGTGGTGGGTAGGATCAGAGATGAGAGAGTGTGAGGATGTGCTGCGAGCTTTATTGTATGTTAGAAATCCGTCTAGGATACGGGTAGGTGTGCTGGAGCGTGCTGTAGGGGTGAGGGTGATTGCAAATGTTGAGGGCATATACCCAATGTATGCATGGGGAGACATTTGGGTAAGGTTGCGGTTGGTGCGCATCAGACCAAGAGTGAGAGAGGTAATGTTTCGTTTCCTTCATGGAATATTGCCGTCTGGTGTGGTGCTTCGGGAGAGAGGGTTGATGGTGGAGGACGTATGTAGGGTGTGTGGGGATAGGGAGACAGCTTTTCATGTAGTATATTTTTGTAAAAATTTGGAGTGTATACGGGAGTGGATGGGTGGGATTTTGAGGAGGGTGGGTGGGGGAGGGATATCGGTATTAAGGGCATTGAGTTTAGATGTGGGAGGTGTGGAAGAGTCTGTGCAGCGTGCTTTGGTGTACATCATAACTGATTTTGTTTTCGTATCATGGGCCATGAGGGGTAATGGGGATTGGATGGTGCGAAAGAAGGTATTGGCTGCAACAATGTACAAAACACTTAGTCGTAATAGGGGGATATATGGAAGTAGATGGGAAAGGGTTTTTCCTGAAGGATATCGAAGTATGAATGTCAGAGGTTTGTTGGCGGAGTAAGGAAAAAAAAAAAAAAAAAAAAAAAAAAAAAAAAAAAAAAAGGGGGGGGGGGATGTGTTCGGATTTTCAGGGGTTGCATCGGGCTCGTCTCAGAATTTGGGAATGTATGAGGAGTTCCGTGATATGGTGTGAAATGGCAGCGTAGTTGTGGAGTGTGTTTTAAGTAAGTTTGTGGTGGTTTGTAAGGGAAAAGTTACGATTTTTATATGGTTATGGAAATGAGCAATATTTGTGTGCATGTGAAAAGTATACTGTCATACTCAGAATGGTATACTGATGTATGTTATGGATAAGTTAAATTTGGAATATGTTGTAATGTATTATCAGGACTGGTGGTTGTATTAAAGCACAGGACATGCGGGCGTGATAAATATGTCTGTGTACCAAATGTACTGCTAATAATAAGATAATACAATGTGTGTGATTTTTATCATACATCAAGTGTATATAGCAGTATGTAAGAGAGAATTTCATGTACTCAGTATGGGTTGTATATTGGTATTTGGTGAAGTTCAATGAATATTATTGACGAGTGATGGGTATATAAGGATGTGTTGATGTACAATGTGTTAAGTAGGGTTAGGATGGTGAGGCAAGAACTGCTGAGGTCTGTAGAATAAGAATATAGTCTTGTTTAAGTTAATGTTTAATAGTAATGACTATGTATATTTCATTATATAGTAGAAGAAGTTTGTTATTTAAAACTGGAAATTATAGTTGAAAAATATTACTAAATATACGTGATTGTGTAAGTTCGCTTGTGGTGATGAATGTAGTGTATGGACGTGAGGTGGGATGAATGTAGTGTATGGAAGTGAGGTGGGATGAATCATTTGTTATATTGTACTGTGTTAGTTTTTCTGTGGTGAGGTGTGGAGATTATTTTCAAACCTTTATTTGTTTCGTAATTATTGAGGTGTTACGTATTATGTATTGATATGAAGTTTAATATACAACAATAATAAGTGTGTAAAGAATTTTTGGATAATTGAGAATGTCTTCGTACATACAATTTTATGTAAAATGTCAATACCTGTGACATTCTTTGGGTTATATTGCATATTGTGTTTATGGCTGCAATTTTGGATGTAATAAACCCACCTGTATATGAAGCTGTGGGCTGTCTTAGTTTAGTTCTTATGTATAAGTTTAGTGCTACGGTAGGGAATGTGGAGTTTTCTTTTGTTATATATAATGGATACGTTTCTTTGCTTACATTGTCTACATGTATAACTATGTATTGCGTTTTTCAATAAAATATAAAAAAAAAAATTATCCTGTTATTGAAATTGAAAGTTTGAAGGAAAATATCCGGAATTTACAAAATGAGAGGTTTGATGGGGAAAGGCTTAAGGGCGGGATCGAGGAGGTTTTGTGGGGAGATCGGCCGTCGGCGTGTGTGTTGCGGAGTCAACACACACGTCGCAAGGCAGTGGAGTTAATGGGGTTGAATGTTCAGGTAGGTATGCAAGGGTATAAAGTGGACCAGGTGTTGACGACGACTGAGGGTATGAGTGGGCATATTGATGCTTGGGTTAAGTTGAAAACGCAAAGTGTGGGAATAAGTGAAATAGCATTACAGTCAATTGGAAGGTTTGTGCAGTGTGAGTTGACAGAGCATGATCGATTCATTTTGGAAGGGCCGATAACGGAGTGCGAGACATGGGTAGCTTTATCCGGGGCGCAATTAGGAAAGGCACCAGGAATTGATGGGTTGCCCAGTGACTTTTATCTCCAAAATTGGAGCGTTTTAAAAGAATTTTTGGTAAGATTATTCAATATCATTAAGCGGGATCGGGTTTTAGGGGCACAGCAGCGGATGGCTGTGGTCGTTTTAGTGCCTAAAGGTGAGCCATTAACAGTTAAAGACTATCGTGCTATTTCGTTATTGTGTGGTGATTATAAGATTTTTGCAAGAATTTTAGCTAACAGAATAAAAAAGGTCCTGGGTAAAGTGATCGATAAGGGACAATATGGGGTGCCGGGAAGGTCTATGTATGACGGGCATGGTTTGATTAGAAGTTTTATTGAAGAAAGAGTAAAATTTGGAGTGGGGGGGGTGTTGGCTATAGATTGGGAGGCGGCATATGATAGTGTAGAAAGGGAAGCGTTATGGAAGATTATGAGATGGCAGGGGTTTGGAGAGGAAATTATATCATGGGCCAAATTAATGTATCAAGATGCATCCTTGCGGGTGCAGGTAAATGGAAGGTTAGGAGAACAAATTCAGATGAGCAGGGGTCTACGTCAAGGTTGTCCCCTTTCACAAATATTTTTTGCGTGTTTTCAGGATCCCTTTTATAGAGGAATTAGGGTCTTATTGGCAGCAAATGGGGTTGGTGACGAAAGGGGTGGGGGGGCTGGCATTGTTGGATATGTTGATGACACAACGATTTTAGTAAGTGGTAACAGGGATTTGCCTCGGGTGGAAAAGTTAGTAAATGTTTTTGAAAAGGCTTCTGGCATGTCAATTAATAAGGAGAAAACGAAGTATATGGATCTTGGAGATAGGTTAAGTGAGGAATGTGAAGTAGTTGAAAGGTGGAAAAAGGTGGACCAATTACTGATATGTGGGATCGTTTATGTAAGTGATCTCAAGTTAGCACAACAAATAAATTCAGTGCGTATTGTAGATGGTGTACTGAAGCGCCTCAGTGGTTTACGAGCTGCACACTTAACTTTGCATCAAAGAGTAATTACAACGAATGTCCTATTATATAGTAAACTTTGGCATGTAGCAGCAATATATCCGATACTTCGTAGTGAGATACAAAGGTTACAAAAGCGTGTTTTTAGATTCATTTGGGGTACTGGAAGCGAATGGTTAGGTAGAGCGGTTGTCACACTCCCGGTTGGCCGTGGAGGGCTGGGTCTTATAGCTGTTGAAAAGAGGATTATGAGTGTGTATTTGAAACGTAGTTATAAGCGGGAGGGGGGGGGCGAGGGAAGGCGGACTTCATAAGATACGTCAGGATATGCAACGGTGGTGGGTGGGTAGGGAGTTCATAATAGGTGAGGCAATGTTACGGGTCATCATAAACATGAGCGATCCTTCACATATTAAATTGGGAAACCTTGATGGGGTGGAAGGTAAGGCAGTGGTAGCAGTGGTAGAAGGTGTTTATCCGATGTATGATTGGCGTAATATCTGGGGGCGTTTGAACAAATTACGTTTAAAACCTAAAGTACGAGAAGTAATGTATAGATTTTTACATGGGATCTTACCGTCTGGAATGGTTTTATTCCATAAGAGAATACGGGAGGATGGGATATGCAAGGCTTGTGGTGGATGGGAGACTGTTTTCCATATAGTGTATTTTTGCGAATGTATTGAACTAATAAGGGTTTGGTTGGGTAAGGTAATAAGGTTAGTGGGAGGGGGGGGTTTGCAGGTGTTGAGGGTTTTAAGCTTAGACATAGGTGGGGTGAATCAGATGGTAGTGAATGCGGTAGGGTATATAATTACGGATTATATTTATATGTCTTGGGCTATGAGAGGAGCGAACGTGTGTGAAAGAATTAATGCGTTAACAGCAACTTTTTATAGGACAAAGTGTAGAAATAAGGAGGTGTATGGGGGGAGATGGGAGAGGGATTTAAGTGAGGGTTATAGGAATTTCACTTTACGGGATTTACGGGAGTTGAAAGGCAGGTAAGGGGGATGAAATGGGCTGGTTTCCTAGAATGGGCGGTAGCGTGATGAGTTTGATGAATGTTATATGAGGTATGTCTGGGGTGCAATTTTAACATTATTTGTTCTGAGTGTTTCAAGTACAATACAGTTATATTTGGAATTATCGACTTATAACTATGTATGTGTATGTGTGTATATATATGCATGTGTTGTATGTGTGTGTATTTGTGTATGTATGTGTATGTGTGTATGTATGTATGTATGTGTATGTGTATGTATGTGTATATATATATATGTATATGTATATATATATGTATATGTATGTATATGTATGGATTGTATGTATGTTTACTTTCTTGTATATACCTTTAATGGTTTTTCTCATGAACATTTTCAATGATATACAATACATATTTTCTATGCGCATTTATGATTTTGATACAATGTGTAAATGTCAAAATGGCTTTTTATGTTCCAGTTTAATTTACAATTGTATTTTTGTAAGCACAATTGATTTGGTGCCAATAGAAGTATGTAGTTTAAGAGTTTTACGAACCCTTGAAGTTGTAAGAATTGGATGAAGTTATTCATGGTTGAGTTGACGTAATATTATAACTGACGTTGTATGTGATTGTGTTCAATTAGACAACATACTTTATATACTTATTTATATGTATGTACATGTATGTAAATTGAAGTCTGATTTTAAAGGTGAAGAGTGGGTTTTCCTTTTTTGTTATTTTTTTTTCTCTTTATGGTAATACAAGGTTGTATCATGTACACCAACAAATATGGTTAGAGGTATGTGGTAAAATTTTCGTGTTGATTAGACATTTATAATACAGATGGAATACTAGGCTTAGGTTAGGGTAAATTTATGATAATTGTGGAATGTTCTTTGATTCAAACTGCTCTTTATTATACTTGTATTTTATTATTCTAGTGTGAATTAAGAGCAAGGATGATTAATTTGAGGAAGAGTTAATATAGGTTTGCATGTTTTTGTGAAAGTTAACTTATCCACATGTAGCTAGTATAGGACAATTTTAAGCTTCGGTATCTGATTTTATATGTAGGTAATAGTGGTCATATTTGTTATATTGTAATGTTATTCGTTAATGTTTCAATATCTAATGTAACGTTTTTTCAGTTATTTGTTCATATATTGTCATCTTTTTTTTATATTTTATTTAAAAGGACACAGTACAAGATATAAATAAATAAAAGAACACAATTATTAACCGTTTGAAAATACAATGACCTACCATTAACCCCATAGCATACCACAAGTGTTACATTCATATTGTATTAAAGAATATACCATCACCGAACAATGAAACGAACAGGATAACACCTGCTCAGAAAAAACATCAACAAATTCTAAACCTACAAATCATGCCTATTATACAGTACAGTAAAACCTCCTTGCACAAAGTACACAGATGATATGATGCAGCATACGAAGGATAAAATTATACATTACAATAATTAAACAAAGGCTAACCTAACCCTACAATAAAATTGCAAAGACATACCACATTAATACTTCCCGCAAATAGCAGGAAACTCTTAACATAATAAAGAGCGAGAGAGCTCCAGCACCGAACAAAAAAAAATTAGCAAAAACCAAAAACTCAAAAATTTTATGTCTGTGTCCACATAAATCCCCCACAACTCTGTACAATTAGACCCCTTGCACAAAGTGCACAATAAATATTATTTAACATACAAAAATTAAAATTATACAGAACATTAATTTTAACATTATGCAAACCTAAGCCTACAATAAACATTACATTGATACATCTCACAATGAAACTCCTCACATAAACACTGGGCAGGAAACACCCTCAAGTAAAAGACATAACATTATATACGCAAGTACAACCCATACAACTAACAAAATCCTAACATAAGGTATCAAAACTGTCTAGTTACAGGACATAAAAAACCTTATCTCCTTATTTGAAACACTAGTACATCATTGCTGATTTTTTTTTTTTATATATAAACAGTCTAAAAGATAATATATAAACAAATAATTAGCATATAATTATAATTCTCATTGTCTAAAGACTCGCCGCACTTACTTCGTGCCGGCACATACTACCCCCCCCCCTTTTCCCTATTATCAATGTTATTATACTGAGCATTATCATGGGAATAAAAATTCCTCATGCACATACAGTAGTCATAATTAAAAATATTGACATACAAGTTCGTACATGTTCCATCCTTGTTTTTTCCCCAATAACACCATTGAACAAAACCAGTTTACAATCTCATAGAAACCCCATTAAGGGCATCACACAATAAAATTGCCCACTCCTAACCTAATACCTCACTATCCATTATAATTCATATATCATTACATAACATGATTAGGTACATAGAAAAAGGTGTCATTATATTTGATTATAAAATTGACTAAACCAAAGATCATGATTTCATATATAAAACATAGCAGAAAATTTTTCCCACAAAGCAACTGTGCAGGGTGACAGCACTTCACAAACATAAGTTATACAACGATCAAGTTAACTTGTGTGCTTATCTTAACATCATTCTGCTCTAAACCCGAGATCCCAAGGTTTAGTCATCATGGTTTTTAAGGTTATCCTGTATGCAGTGAACATAACCATAGATTCCAAATCCTCATTCATCACCCTTCCACTCTATTCATAACCCTCCCACCATCCACACTACAAAGAAGCCTAAACCAACCCACCCTCATGCATCCCCCGGTAGGAGACCAACCCTTTGCCCGCCCCCTGGGTTCATGAGGAGAAGGCCCCCCACAGTGAGATTCCGGTAACCCTCCGAAAAGCTAACTACCCACCTCCCACCATAGACTTGCCTATTCCTACACATAGTTCTATAAAATCTCGCTGCTAACGCTTTTATCCTTAACTCTCCTCTAACCTCCCTCATCCCCCAAGATACATGTAAATAATCCGTCATAACATACATTAAGGCTCTACCCACATCACCCGGCACCCCAGTTACATCCAACATTAAGGCCCGTAGGAATGGCCATTGCCCCCCCCCCAAAAATCTGATAACTCTCACCATCCATAACCTCACCCCCTCCAAAGAGGGACAAAAATATACCGCATGAAAGGCCGTTTCGATGTCCCCACAATGCAAGCATGAGTCCTCTCTCACAAGACCCATTTTATATAACACATCCCTAGAGGCCAATATTCCCATCAGAAAACGATATACTAACTCTCGTACCCTCGCTGGTATTCTAAGCAACCCAAACTTCCTCCATATGCTTATCCAGTCATATGTTGGATATACAGCAAGTCCCTGTAAGACACCCTTGCCTACCACAGCACCCACCATTCGTTTGACCTTTAACGTGGACACCTGTTTAACATGTAATAAAACCCTCAACATATCCTCACAATACCTCAAATCCCTTCCACACCACCATCTTCGTGCATCCTCCATTACCCTACCTACCCTGACTCCTCTATTCCCCCCAGTCCGAATATATCTTTGTTTAATATATAAAGCCATTACTCTATGACCCAATGACATCAGGCCAAGACCCCCACGTCTCCCCTCCGTCATCACCACGTCCTTGCTCAACCATGCCCTCCCAAACCCCCACACATACCTTAGAACCTTCCTCTGGATTTCTGCAATATCCTCTGCTCTTAAAGGGAACACCTCAGCCACTCCCCACACCTTACTGTAAACCAGAGAGTTGACCACTAAAACTCTCTGCTGTAATGTTACATCCCTAGCCCTTAAGCCTCCTAGCCTACCCAAAACCCTGCTCGTAACTAATTCCGAATTTATCTTCCTACTTTCCTGCACTTCCGCCATGTACCATATTCCACAAACCTTAATTCTGTCCACTACTGACCATCCCAACCCCTCCCCCAAGCCCCCTCCCACCCAGTCCCCCACCTCTAATAGTCTCGACTTCATTAAATTAACTCTCATACCCGTGGCGTCCCCAAAAATCTGAATGATTCCACCAACTTTCCTTAGATCTTCCTCATGCCTTACCAGCACGGTAGTATCATCTACGTACCCCACAATCCCCCCCTCCCACCCCCCCTAATCCCATGTTCAATCATCACCTCATCCACCAGCCCATAAAATGGATTCTGTACGCAGGCAAACAATAACTGAGAGAGTGGACAGCCCTGCCTCAAACCTCTCTCCATCAGTACTGGGTCCCCCAACTTACCATTAACCTGTACCCTAATAACTGCTCCCTCATACAAGGTTTGCACCCATCTCACCACCTTCTCCCCCAAACCCAGCTGTTCCAAACAAACTTTTAAGAAATCCCTATTCACACAATCATACGCATTAGCCCAATCTAATCCAAGTATTCCCCCTCCGGTGCAGTCCTCAATAAAATCCCTTATTTGACTATGCCCGTCCCTCATACTTCTTCCCGGAATGCCAAACTGTCCCCCATGTACCACTGATCCTAGAACCTTCTTCAGTCTATTGCCCAGAATTTTAGCATAAATTTTATAATCTGCACACATTAAGGATATTGCTCTATAATCATTCAATACTTTCCCATCCTTCTTCTTCGGCACCAACACAACGATCCCTGTTTTCTGGGTCTTCCCCATCCTCCCATTGCTCCACATATGATTCAAGACTTCCACTAACCCATACCTAATGCATTCCCAATAAACTCTATAAAAATCATTCGGTATTCCATCAATGCCCGGCGTCTTACCCTGACTCATCCCGTAAACCGCCTCCCCCACCTCCTCCTCACTAATACTACCCTCCAGCATTTCCTGTTCCTCTTGTCCCAATACAATAGTATTCTGCATAACCCCAAATACCTCCTCACTGACAACTTCCTTGTTCCTCCTCCATTTCTCCCTAAACCAATAATCAGCATAACCACTAATATCATCTGTATCAGTAAGACCTTGACCCACCACATAACCCCCCCCCCATCAGCGACCACTAGATGCGCTATGGTAGTCACCATCTGCCTTTCCCTAAATTTTCTTAGGACATAACCTGATGGTCGATCACCCTTTAACACCTCCTCTAATCCTGCCCTAACTCTAATCGCGTTAAACCTTTCATTATGTAATCCTTCAATCCTACTCCTTAGGCCATCCACCTCACCTCGCACATCTTCCCTTCCCCCCCCGTCATAAACAGCATTCAGCTGTCCCTCCAGGTAGTTTTGCAAACCATATCTCCACCTTGCCTGTTCCTTTCCACGTATCCTAAAAAACTCTGCTATTGCTGTCTTTGCACGCATCTCCCACCAGTCAAGCAAATCCATCCCACCATCCCTACCCTCCCAGCAATGTCTCCACCATTCCTCAAAGGATGAGCCTTCATCCCCCTCCTGCAGAAGCCTCACATTCAATTTCCAATACCCAGCATATATGCGAACTATACCATCCACCCGCAGATCAGCTATCACCGCCCTATGATCCGAAAAACCGACATCAAAAGCCCTCACTCTCTCCACACCAATCCCCTGCATCACATATATCCTATCTAACCTCGCCCCATAATTCCCACGAATAAACGTGTGCTCCACCCCATACTCCCCCCTGCCCACCACATCTACAACACCTACATCCCTCAACACATCCCGTAGTGCACCCAAAACACATCCTGCCCCCCTCGGCGTCACATCCCCATACCTAATCACACAGTTCCAATCACCTCCAATTACAGTTATGGAAGGTAAACCCCGCAAATAATACATCAAAACATCACGTACAAAATCAACTTTAACTCTAACATTGTTACATGCTGGCATATATACACCAATGAAACATACTCTCCTCACCCCCCAGTGCCCATCTACCCTTACAACCCTCCCCCCTCCCCCCTCCTCCCAACCCATGACACGCAATGGGCTGGTCTCCTTTACAGCTACTGCTACCCCTCCTTTTAATTGCAAAGCATTACTGACAAACATTTTATAACCCCTCAAACTCAATTCACTCCCTAACCTATGGTTATGCTCCTGCAAAAAACATACATCCACATCAAACCTTCGTAAAAACCACTCTAACCAAACCCTTTTTACCTCAGATTTAAGCCCATTGACATTTATTGTGACACACTTGAATTTGCTAGAAGAGGGGGCTTACCCCTATGCCGCTGTATCTTACTCACTTCACCTTTCTCAGTACCTGTACCATTTTTATCCTTTTTTCTAACCTGGCCTCCAGCCCCTCCTTGCCCCCCCCCACTGATCTTCCCCGGTACACCCCCTCCCCTGCCTACCTTTTCCCCTACAACTACCCATGACTTCTTCCCGGGTCTCTGCCCAGGTGTTAAAACCTCATCGAGGTCAAAAGCACCCGCAGTCCTTTTTCGTGAGCTCTCACTCACACACAAATCTACTTCCTGCACATCCTCCTGATGGACTTCCACCACCACTTCCATGTCCTCTCTGGCATTCCTCGAACCCTTCACCTGTTCCTGCTGCTCAACCATCAGCTGTATCTCACTTGACTTCTCAGGACCATCCTCCCCGGCCACCGTCTCGTCGAAGAACTCCTTCAGCACCGCATCCAGCAACTTCTCCTGGGTAGACTCTTCCACGTCCACCCGTCCCTCAGGCGATGGGGGCCCCTCCCCTGTCACCTCTGGGATGGTAACACAGGTACCGACCGTCGATACTTCCTGTTCTACCTCTTCACTCCATCGACCACTCGTCACTGGTTCCACCTCTCCCAACTCAGGCATCAACTCACATGGTCTCTGCTCCACTGCCAACGTACCAGGAGCCCTGGTAGGCTGCCTTCTAGGACAGTGAGCTGCCATATGATCATATGAGCCACAAAGTCGACAGGTCTTTCTCTGGCCGGCATAGTGTACAAAAACCTGCGTCCTGGACTCCACCAACATGACGTAGGATGGTATAGGCCTAGCCAACGTCATTTTGAGGGTATAAGAGCCCTCAGGTCGTCCCTTATATGGCCCTTCTGTCCATACTCCCATCGTTGCCGAATGGACTTTACCGTAGTTGTTGAATACCTCCTGTATACTATACGCCGTCGCCTCGAAAGGGACATTCCTGACCTTCACCCACGTATAGTACCTGGATACGTCATGCATAACGACGTCCACTGCCGAGTTCACCGTCACCTTCCTCTCCTGATACTCTTCAACAAGTCTGTCGTAGACGCCGGTACGATTCAGTTTTAGGAATACTCTGGTCATCCCATTCAAGGCAACACCATATACTTCCTCGTTGGGGACACCATAGGCGTCCCTGATGATAGCAGGTAGCAATGTATGCATCGTTGCTCCAGTAAGCGTGCCACGTACCAGCTGTATACAAACAGTGTTAATCCGTTGTCCCACTCGGTACGCCATTTTGTCTTCTAGTTGCTAAAGGTCACCACCAGAGGGCAGGTGTAGCTACTAGGCGTGCGTCCTCTCTCCCCGGAGGTCGAGAGACGAATATCAAGTCATCTTTAGGGTTTTTCCTTTTGTCTATTGTCTATTGTTGGTTTTAAATAAAATATAAAAATATATATATTTTTTATTATCACACCGGCCGATTCCCACCAAGGCAGGGTGGCCCGAAAAAGAAAAACTTTCACCATCATTCACTCCATCACTGTCTTGCCAGAAGGGTGCTTTACACTACAGTTTTTAAACTGCAACATTAACACCCCTCCTTCAGAGTGCAGGCACTGTACTTCCCATCTCCAGGACTCAAGTCCGGCCTGCCGGTTTCCCTGAATCCCTTCATAAATGTTACTTTGCTCACACTCCAACAGCACGTCAAGTATTAAAAACCATTTGTCTCCATTCACTCCTATCAAACACGCTCACGCATGCCTGCTGGAAGTCCAAGCCCCTCGCACACAAAACCTCCTTTACCCCCTCCCTCCAACCCTTCCTAGGCCGACCCCTACCCCGCCTTCCTTCCACTACAGACTGATACACTCTTGAAGTCATTCTGTTTCGCTCCATTCTCTCTACATGTCCGAACCACCTCAACAACCCTTCCTCAGCCCTCTGGACAACAGTTTTGGTAATCCCGCACCTCCTCCTAACTTCCAAACTACGAATTCTCTGCATTATATTCACACCACACATTGCCCTCAGACATGACATCTCCACTGCCTCCAGCCTTCTCCTCGCTGCAACATTCATCACCCACGCTTCACACCCATATAAGAGCGTTGGTAAAACTATACTCTCATACATTCCCCTCTTTGCCTCCAAGGACAAAGTTCTTTGTCTCCACAGACTCCTAAGTGCACCACTCACTCTTTTTCCCTCATCAATTCTATGATTCACCTCATCTTTCATAGACCCATCTGCTGACACGTCCACTCCCAAATATCTGAATACGTTCACCTCCTCCATACTCTCTCCCTCCAATCTGATATTCAATCTTTCATCACCTAATCTTTTTGTTATCCTCATAACCTTACTCTTTCCTGTATTCACCTTTAATTTTCTTCTTTTGCACACCCTACCAAATTCATCCACCAATCTCTGCAACTTCTCTTCAGAATCTCCCAAGAGCACAGTGTCATCAGCAAAGAGCAGCTGTGACAACTCCCACTTTGTGTGTGATTCTTTATCTTTTAACTCCACGCCTCTTGCCAAGACCCTCGCATTTACTTCTCTTACAACCCCATCTATAAATATATTAAACAACCACGGTGACATCACACATCCTTGTCTAAGGCCTACTTTTACTGGGAAAAAATTTCCCTCTTTCCTACATACTCTAACTTGAGCCTCACTATCCTCGTAAAAACTCTTCACTGCTTTCAGTAACCTACCTCCTACACCATACACTTGCAACATCTGCCACATTGCCCCCCTATCCACCCTGTCATACGCCTTTTCCAAATCCATAAATGCCACAAAGACCTCTTTAGCCTTATCTAAATACTGTTCACTTATATGTTTCACTGTAAACACCTGGTCCACACACCCCCTACCTTTCCTAAAGCCTCCTTGTTCATCTGCTATCCTATTCTCCGTCTTACTCTTAATTCTTTCAATTATAACTCTACCATACACTTTACCAGGTACACTCAACAGACTTATCCCCCTATAATTTTTGCACTCTCTTTTATCCCCTTTGCCTTTATACAAAGGAACTATGCATGCTCTCTGCCAATCCCTAGGTACCTTACCTTCTTCCATACATTTATTAAATAATTGCACCAACCACTCCAAAACTATATCCCCACCTGCTTTTAACATTTCTATCTTTATCCCATCAATCCCGGCTGCCTTACCCCCTTTCATTTTACCTACTGCCTCACGAACTTCCCCCACACTCACAACTGGCTCTTCCTCACTCCTACAAATGATATATATGTATATATATATATATATATATATATATATATATATATATATATATATATATATATATATATATATATATATATATATATAGATGTATATCTATATATATATATATATATATATATATATATATATATATATATATATATATATATGTATATATATATATATATATATATATATATATATATATATATATATATATATATATATAATAATAATAATAATAATAATAATTTCCAAAACTCTTGTCGCGACCCGATTTGGCCATGACTGAAACCTAATTTCCCCATTAGATTGTATGTAAATACAATAAATCCGTTCCAGACCCCTACGAACTGTATGTAAATATTGTTTTTTTTTTAAGATTTTTAAGCACAAAAATAATTAATTATACCATAGAACGCACAATGTAATAGTAAACTAAATGTAAAAACCTTGAACAACACTGAGAAAACCTTGAATAACAGAGAAAACTAACTATTGATACCACTGAATGGGTCACAATGTATATAATGTATATTACCTGTTCATATAATTTTATACTGCTTATATCTGCGATATTAGCTAAATTGTAAATATATTGCTTTATATTTAGTTATATTATTAGGTAGGATGTAACATTTATATATTATTCAATGTTCGTAGTTCGAGTGTTAAGTAGCTGACGGCCTTGTCTAACTACTGTAATTTTCACTCCGCTTGTTTTGCTGCCGGCTTCTGTGTTGCTGGGCAGCAGCAGTTCATGGAGAGTCACGTGATCAGGGGAGTGATCACACCTCACCTGGAGTAGTCTGCCTGGGCTGTGCTGGCTTATTGTCGGTTGGACGTGCTTCTAGCAAGATGTTCCTCACCTGCTCTCCCTTGTGGTCTCTTGTTGGAAGATCGTCTCTGTCGTTTTCTTGTTGTTGGTTCTGTGTAACTCTGTTCACAGAACATGGCCTAGACTTAGTGATTTTCGACGTTGTACTGAGGTTGTGTGTCGCATAGACACTCTGAGAAACTCAGGTCCTGAGCTGTAGCTTCTGACCTAATTTGTACTGGTATCTAATGCTGAACTTAGATTCAGTAGTATGGGAGTTTTGTGACTTGTGGAGGATCTGCAGATGGTCCCTAATTAGTGTCGTTATATTATCTCCGTGTTCCTGATTCTGTGTCGCTGTTGCTTGTTATATTGCTGTTCGGCTTATCAGTCATTTTACTGTCCAAGCAAGCTGTTCTGATTGCCAGGTTGGTCAAGAAGTTAGTTTTACTTTTAGTCAGTCACTGGTTAAGTCTAGTCGAGTCTTGAGACATAGCGAACTACTTAGAGCACTTACACACATACACACAAACTTACTTGTATATATTTGTATTATGTTATTAAATGTTAACAATGTACCAGACGGTACTTAAAAGCCATAAAGATGTGATATGTGCCTTCAGCACAATACTACTGTACACGAAAGAAGTAATTATTTTGATTATATTGATTACTTTAATTTATTTTGATATACGCCTAGTCAACTCGATTGTTAATAAACTTATTAAATTTTAATTTCTCTAGTTAGTAGCCTACCAGTTGTAATCCTGAAGCACTATTGAATCTTACTAAATTCTAATGGATAATTGGACCAGGATACTGACTACTTGTTACAAAAACCCAGTAACAGACTGGATGCTAGAAGGGCATTCCTTTCTAGTATTCACTGGAGATCTCTATTATTATTAGAAATCGCGTTTTTTGTAACACTAACATTGCAGGAGTCTGTTCTAGACTCCTACAAACCGTTCGAGGTAAACAGTTTTTTTAATGAGACGTCTAATGGCTGAGAAGTGAACTCCGTTATTTATCGTCAAATTTCTTTCATTTTTGGTGTACGTTAAGAACCATCTTTCCATCATGCATTGCCCAGGTTTCAATAAGATAGCCCAACAAGCAACTGAGGAAAAAATGATTACCAAAAATCATATATGTCAAGCCCTTTGCCAGGTACTGGTACTGCTAGAAGCTGTTTGTGCGCTACCTGCTGATAAAAGATTGCTAATCTGAATTTACGGTCGTAATTACTGTAATTTATGAATAACTTCCGATATAATAGACGAAAACGAGTGCACACCGAAAAAAAAATTCTTGAAAATAAGTCACTCTGTCTGACTTCCTTGGGTTATCCCAGGTTCTCTCCACATATGCTGCTATGTATGATAATCTATGTAACTGTAATTGTGTATACCTGAATAAACTTCGGTACTTAGTTTTATGGTGCTTTACAAGTGTATATCACAGTTAGCACTGTACTATACTACATTTTCTCTAATATAAGTAACCAGGAAAGAATAAAAGATGGTATTTTAACCCTTATCCTCGAGTTCAAAGCGAATTAACGCACATCTGACCTAGACCGTAGGTGTACACAAACAGCAGGAATTGGGGAAAATTGGCGCGGCTGTGTTTGTTCGGCACCCGATTACTTGTTCGTGACCAGATGAAAAAAATTTGGCGAATTTTTTGGTCATGAACCGATTTGTTTGTGTTCGGAAACGTTCGTGACCAGAGGTTCCACTGTATATATGTATCTATACATAGTTCCTTGATAATGTGAGAAAACACGAAACTCTTGGAATTTCGCTATTCTTCCACAATGGCTGTTCTGCATATTGTGATATCACCTGTTCACTGTGTTTTTATTACCCAAATTCTCATTGTAGGGAAAAAACCAGTGAACTTTTCACACCTAAATATACAAACGTTCATGAATTGAGGGTATTCCCGTCCTTGCGTCAACTGGAATCCAGGAACACAACTGTGAGAATAATTTCATCTTCTCACACACAGTTTGCTCTCAGCCAGTCAGAGCTTATTTTTATGATGCTGCAACACAGTGCTCCACGACCTAACTGCAATTCTTTTATAGCTACCTCCACCACTAGCAATCCCAGTCAAAGAGCAGCTATTAAAGAAATATTTACAGATGTCAGAGATTAATGTGCCTGATAATATATATATATATATATATATATATATATATATATATATATACTATTTATATATATATGTATATACTATATATATACTATTTATATATATATATGTATATACTATATATATACTTTATATATATATATATACTATATATATATATATGTATATATACTATATATATATATATATACTATATATATATACTATATATATATATATATATACTATATGTATATATATATATATACTATATATATATACTATATATATATATATATATATATATATATATATATATATATATATATATTATTTTTATTTATTATCACACTGGCCGATTCCCACCAAGGCAGGGTGGCCCGAAAAAGAAAAACTTTCACAATCATTCACTCCATCACTGTCTTGCCAGAAGGGTGCTTTACACTACAGTTTTTAAACTGCAACATTAACACCCCTCCTTCAGAGTGCAGGCACTGTACTTCCCATCTCCAGGACTCAAGTCCGGCCTGTCAGTTTCCCTGAACCCCTTCATAAATGTTACTTTGCTCACACTCCAACAGCACGTCAAGTATTAAAAACCATTCGTCTCCATTCACTCCTATCAAACACGCTCACGCACGCCTGCTAGAAGTCCAAGCCCCTCGCACACAAAACCTCCTTTACCCCCTCCCTCCAACCTTTCCTAGGCCGACCCCTACCCCGCCTTCCTTCCACTACAGACTGATACACTCTTGAAGTTATTCTGTTTCGCTCCATTCTCTCTACATGTCCGAACCACCTCAACAACCCTTCCTCAGCCCTCTGGACAAAAGTTTTGGTAATCCTGTACCTCCTCCTAACTTCCAAACTACGAATTCTCTGCATTATATTCACACCACACATTGCCCTCAGACATGACATCTCCACTGCCTCCAGCCTTCTCCTCGCTGCAACATTCATCACCCATGCTTCACACCCATATAAGAGCGTTGGTAAAACTATACTCTCATACACTCCCCTCTTTGCCTCCAAGGACAAAGTTCTTTGTCTCCACAGACTCCTATATATATATATATGTGTGTGTGTGTGTGTGTGTGTGTATTTGGCCGGTCCAAAAATACATATTAATTTTAAAACTTCAAAGGAAGTGCGCTCCACAATGTAATTTTTATTCCACTATATGAGCCTGTACTGTGTGCCAAAATTTGGACTATTTCATGCATATTTAAAGTTAGTTACTTTAATTTATTAATTATGCACCCCATGCCCAAAAGATTACAGAGGTACATAATGCGTCCCGGGAATGGACCCGAAAGTTTTGATAGCTGAACAAGTTACAAAGGCAATAATAATAATAATACTAATAATAATAATAATAATAATAATAATAATATCTTTATTTACTACAAGTACATGTACAAGGTATACAGTCCTAGTTGACATCAGTGACATACTACTGTATAAAAAGCTGCTTGTTAATGTGAGCATTTCGGACAAATTAAGTCAGTTCTGTCCCAGGATGCGACCCACACCAGTCGACTAATGCCCAGGTACCCATTTTAAACTGATGGGTTTACAGGGACAGGGACAGCAGGTGTCTTATGGAAACACGTCCCTAATGTTTTCCAGCTGTACCCGAGGAGATTCGAACTCCGGACCTCAGTATGTGAGCTGAGTGCTCTAGCGATCGAGCTACGGGACTCCAGGTAGATCTGGTCACAGTCAAGTTACAAAGGTAATGAATCATCTACACGTCTATAGATGGTTACAGTCATGAACAAATTACAAAGTAATGAGTCATTCACACGTCCACACCCAGTCACAATTGTAATGAGTTATTAGTGTAAATATTTAAAGGCTGTCCAAACCTTCATCTTTGGTTTCTCTCTATCACAGGTGACATTCTCAGCTCCGAGTACATGAAGTGTATCAATCGAACTGGTGGTTAGTAGGTTGTCCCCTTGAGTTTTTCTCAACTGTAGAGAGAACAATATCACAACTTCATTTTTATGGACCGATATATATATATATATATATATATATATATATATATATATATATATATATATATATATATATATATATATATATATATATATATAATGTATATATATATATATATATATATATATATATATATATATATATATATATATATATATATATATATATATATATATATATATATATATATATATTAACACATCGACTGATTCCCACCAAGGCAGGGTGGCCCGAAAAAGAAAAACTTTCATCATCATTCACTCCATCATTGTCTTGCCAGAGGGATGCTTTACACTACAGTTATAAAACTGCAACATTAACACCCCTCCTTCAGAGTGCAGACACTATACTTCCCATCTCCAGGACTCAAGTCCGGCCTGCCGGTTTGCCTGAATCCCTTCATAAATGTTACTTTGCTCACACTCCAACATCACGTTAAGTATTAAAAACCATTTGTCTCCATTCACTCCTATCAAATACGCTCATGCACGCTTGCTGGAAGTCCAAGCCCCTCGCACACAAAACCTCCTTTACCCCTTCCCTCCAACCCTTCCTAGGCCGACCCCTACCCCGCCTTCCCTCCACTACAAATTAATACACTCTCAAAGTCATTCTGTTTTGTTCCATTCTCTCTACATGTACGAACCACCTCAACAACCCCTCCTCAGACCTCTGGATAATAGTTTGGTAATCCCACACCTTCTCCTAATTTCCGAACTACAAATTCTCTGCATTATATTCACACCACACATTGCCCTCAGACATGACATCTCCATTGCCTCCAGCCTTCTCGTCGTTGCAACATTCATCACCCATGCTTCACACCCATACAAGAGTGTTGGTACAACTATACTCTCATACATTCCCCTTTTTGCTTCCACGGACAAAGTTCTTTGTTTCCACAGGCTCCTAAGTGCACCACTCACCCTTTTTCCCTTATCAATTCTGTGATTCACCTCATCCTTCATAGACCCATCCGCTGACACGTCCACCCCTAAATATCTGAATACATTCACCTTCTCCATACTCTCTCCCTCCAATCTGATATCTAGTCTTTCGTCACCTAATCTTTTTCTTATCCTCATAACCTTACTCTTTCCTATATTCACTTTTAATTTTCTTATTTTACATACCCTACCAAATTCATCCACCAACCTCTGCAACTTCTCTTCAGAATCTCCAAAAAGCACAGTGTCATCAGCAAAGAGCAACTATGACAACTCCCAGTTTTTGTTAGATTCTTCATATTTTAACCCCACAACTCTTGCCAACACCCTCGCATTCACTTCTCTTACAACCCCGTCTATAAATATATTGAACAACCACGGTGACATCACACATTCTTGTCTAAGGCCTTCTTTTACTGGGAAATAATCTCCCTGTCTCCTACATACTCTAACCTGAGTCTCACTATCCTCGTAAAAACTCTTCACTGTTTTCAGTAACCTACCTCGTATACCGTACACCTGCAACATCTGCCACATGGCCCCCCTATCCACCCTGTCATACGTCTCTTCTAAATTCATAAATGCCACAAAAACCTCTTTACTCTTATCTAAATACTGTTCACCTATATGTTTCACTGTAAACAGTGTATATATATATATATATATATATATATATATATATATATATATATATATATATATATATATATATATATATATATATATATATATATAAAACAGTCTCTCCTGTTATACTACACAAAGCACATTACAGAGAGTGTACACTGAAACAAGCTGCCTCTTTCCAGTCTATATTTGTCCAACCTATTTTTATGTTACCCAAGTAATAGCTTTTATATCCTTTTACTCTTGTACGAATTAATTGCTCTATCATATTGTATTACTTTTGTCACTACCACTACTACTACTACTACTACTACTACTACTACTACTACTACTACTACTACTACTACTACCACTATTGAACATCGAAATGTTACCTCACAAGTATTGCACCTCACTCTGAGCCTTTATATACCCTCTGTGTCCATGTATTGTTTGTAATGGCTTGATAAAGCTTCTGGAGAGCGAAACGTTGCCACAATAAATATCACATTAGTTGCACTTGTGTCCTTTTACTTTACATATTGTCGGTAATTCTACCAACTTTATTACTATCATTAAAGCTTTTGGTAATCAAGTGAAATAATGGGACTCTCGATTAGTTCCATAAACTACTTTTAGGCATCTTCTTTTGCCCTATACGAGACGTTGTCACAGAGCCAGCAACTGAGAGGCAACGGCATTTCCTCCTATCCATATACAGGTAGTAAGTGGCACTCACGCAGGAAGTTGCTCACTCCGGCCTTCCACTTAAAGATCCCTGATGGCTTGGTAAGGGTGTTCAGCAGCCTGAGCAGCAACCTGGTCCAAGAGCTGTAGAGGGTTCTAGACGGGACCCTTCTCATCGTTCCATATATCACTTCGTGTACCTTTGACATCATCTGCGGTGAGTGGCGCGCTTCACAATATTGATTACCTAACAAATTGGAAGTGGAAAATGGATGACTCTTCGTATGGTCGTAGACCAGCGGCAAATCAATTACTACATAATTTAACTGAATTAAAATCAGAAGATACACCTCTGGAAACATAACTTTTACATTTGAATTATTTCGGTAGGACCAGAGGTTTCTTATATACTAGTTTTTTTGGTCTGGATAAGACTTCTCGCATGACTGGAGTCTCCAACACATTTCAGTTATATTTTACCTTTGGATGCGGTACCGGTACCAAGTTTTACTGCCGCATGATAATGGGCAGGATCACAGGTAAGAAGACTGGCTCTTATATACTGGCGTCAGGTG
>NC_091293.1:75307269-75342269 GCF_038502225.1 Cherax quadricarinatus
TGTCTCAGGAAGTAGAGGCAGGAGTTGTCTCTGGAAGTAGAGGCAGGAGTTGTCTCAGGAAGTAGAGGCAGGAGTTGTCTCAGGAAGTAGAGGCAGGAGTTGTCTCAGGAAGTAGAGGCAGGAGTTGTCTCTGGAAGTAGAGGCAGGAGTTGTCTCTGGAAGTAGAGGCAGGAGTTGTCTCAGGAAGTAGAGGCAGGAGTTGTCTGAGGAAGTAGAGGCAGGAGTTGTCTGAGGAAGTAGAGGCAGGAGTTGTCTGAGGAAGTAGAGGCAGGAGTTGTCTCAGGAAGTAGAGGCAGGAGTTGTCTGAGGAAGTAGAGGCAGGAGTTGTCTCAGGAAGTAGAGGCAGGAGTTGTCTGAGGAAGTAGAGGCAGGAGTTGTCTGAGGAAGTAGAGGCAGGAGTTGTCTCAGGAAATAGAGGCAGGAGTTGTCTCAGGAAATAGAGGCAGGAGTTGTCTCAGGAAATAGAGGCAGGAGTTGTCTCAGGAAATAGAGGCAGGAGTTGTCTCAGGAAATAGAGGCAGGAGTTGTCTCAGGAAATAGAGGCAGGAGTTGTCTCAGGAAATAGAGGCAGGAGTTGTCTCAGGAAATAGAGGCAGGAGTTGTCTCAGGAAATAGAGGCAGGAGTTGTCTCAGGAAATAGAGGCAGGAGTTGTCTCAGGAAGTAGAGGCAGGAGTTGTCTCAGGAAATAGAGGCAGGAGTTGTCTCAGGAAGTAGAGGCAGGAGTTGTCTCAGGAAGTAGAGGCAGGAGTTGTCTCAGGAAGTAGAGGCAGGAGTTGTCTCAGGAAGTAGAGGCAGGAGTTGTCTCAGGAAGTAGAGGCAGGAGTTGTCTCAGGAAGTAGAGGCAGGAGTTGTCTCAGGAAGTAGAGGCAGGAGTTGTCTCAGGAAGTAGAGGCAGGAGTTGTCTCAGGAAGCAGAGGCAGGAGTTGTCTCAGGAAGTAGAGGTAGGAGTTGTCTCAGGAAGTAGAGGCAGGAGTTGTCTCAGGAAGTAGAGGCAGGAGTTGTCTCAGGAAGTAGAGGCAGGAGTTGTCTCAGGAAGTAGAGGCAGGAGTTGTCTCAGGAATTAGAGGCAGGAGTTGTCTCAGGAAATAGAGGCAGGAGTTGTCTCAGGAAGTAGAGGCAGGAGTTGTCTCAGGAAGTAGAGGCAGGAGTTGTCTCAGGAAGTAGAGGCAGGAGTTGTCTCAGGAAGTAGAGGCATGAGTTGTCTCAGGAAGTAGAGGCAGGAGTTGTCTCAGGAAGTAGAGGCAGGAGTTGTCTCAGGAAGTAGAGGCAGGAGTTGTCTCAGGAAGTAGAGGCAGGAGTTGTCTCAGGAAGCAGAGGCAGGAGTTGTCTCAGGAAGTAGAGGTAGGAGTTGTCTCAGGAAGTAGAGGCAGGAGTTGTCTCAGGAAGTAGAGGCAGGAGTTGTCTCAGGAAGTAGAGGCAGGAGTTGTCTCAGGAAGTAGAGGCAGGAGTTGTCTCAGGAAGTAGAGGCAGGAGTTGTCTCAGGTAGTAGAGGCAGGAGTTGTCTCAGGAAGTAGAGGCAGGAGTTGTCTCAGGAAGTAGAGGCAGGAGTTGACTCAGGAAGTAGAGGTAGGAGTTGTCTCAGGAAGTAGAGGTAGGAGTTGACTCAGGAAGTAGAGGTAAGAGTTGACTCAGGAAGTAGAGGCAGGAGCTATCTCAGGAAGTAGAGGCAGGAGTTGTCTCAGGAAGTAGAGGCAGGAGTTGTCTCAAGATGGAGACGCAGGAGTTGTCTCAAGAAGTAGAGGCAGGAGTTGTCTCTGGAAGTAGAGGCAGGAGTTGTCTCAGGAAGTAGAGGCAGGAGTTGTCTCAGGAAGTAGAGGCAGGAGTTGTCTCAGGAAGTAGAGATATGAGTTGTCTCAAGAAGTAGGGGCAGGAGTTGACTCAGGAAGTAGAGGTAGGAGTTGTCTCAGGAAGTAGAGGTAGGAGTTGACTCAGGAAGTAGAGGTAGGAGTTGTCTCAGGAAGTAGAGGCAGGAGTTGACTCAGGAAGTAGAGGTAGGAGTTGTCTCAGGAAGTAGAGGTAGGAGTTGACTCAGGAAGTAGAGGCAGGAGTTGTCTCTGGAAGTAGAGATATGAGTTGTCTCAAGAAGTAGGGGCAGGAGTTGACTCAGGAAGTAGAGGTAGGAGTTGTCTCAGGAAGTAGAGGTAGGAGTTGACTCAGGAAGTAGAGGCAGGAGTTGTCTCAGGAAGCAGAGGCAGGAGTTGTCTCAGGAAGTAGAGGCAGGAGTTGTCTCAGGAAGTAGAGGCAGGAGTTGTCTCAGGAAGCAGAGGCAGGAGTTGTCTCAGGAAGTAGAGGCAGGAGTTGTCTGAGGAAGTAGAGGCAGGAGTTGTCTCAGGAAGCAGACTCAGGAGTTGTCTCAGGAAGTAGAGGCAGGAGTTGTCTCAGGAAGCAGACTCAGGAGTTGTCTCAGGAAGGAGAAGCAGGAGTTGTTTCAGGAAGTAGAGGCAGGAGTTGTCTCAGGAAGCAGAGGCAGGAGTTGTCTCAGGAAGTAGAGGCAGGAGTTGTCTCAGGAAGCAGAGGCAGGAGTTGTCTCAGGAAGGAGAAGCAGGAGTTGTTTCAGGAAGTAGAGGCAGGAGTTGTCTCAGGAAGTAGAGGCAGGAGTTGTCTCAGGAAGGAGAGGCAGGAGTTGTCTCAGGAAGCAGAGGCAGGAGTTGTCTCAGGAAGGAGAGGCAGGAGTTGTTTCAGGAAGTAGAGGCAGGAGTTGTCTCAGGAAGTAGAGGCAGGAGTGGTCTCAGGAAGTAGAGGCAGGAGTTGTCTCAGGAAGTAGAGGCAGGAGTGGTCTCAGGAAGTAGAGGCAGGAGTTGTTTCAGGAAGTACAGGCAGGAGTTGTCTCAGGAAGTAGAGGCAGGAGTGGTCTCAGGAAGGAGAGGCAGGAGTTGTTTCAGGAAGTAGAGGCAGGAGTTGTCTCAGGAAGTAGAGGCAGGAGTGGTCTCAGGAAGTAGAGGCAGGAGTTGTCTCAGGAAGTAGAGGCAGGAGTTGTCTCAGGAAGTAGAGGCAGGAGTTGTCTCAGGAAGTAGAGGCAGAAGTTGTCTCAGGAAGTAGAGGCAGGAGTTGTCTCAGGAAGTAGAGGCAGAAGTTGTCTCAGGAAGTAGAGGCAGGAGTTGTCTTAGGAAGGAGAGGTAGAAGTTGTCTCAGGAAGGAGAGGTAGGAGTTGTCTCAGGAAGTAGAGGCAGAAGTTGTCTCAGGAAGGAGAGGTAGAAGTTGTCTCAGGAAGGAGAGGTAGGAGTTGTCTCAGGAAGTAGAGGCAGAAGTTGTCTCAGGAAGTAGAGGCAGAAAGGGAGTGTTGGTCACATTTTGAAAGGTCATTTGAACTGTGATCTCTGCACACTTCATGTAAGCTAGCGAATCAGTGGTTGCGAATGTGTTTCTTATCCTCGTGTTACCTGCCTCGGCTGCCTCAGTGGAAGACGACGGCTGGTGTGGAAAAAAGGAAAACTAGGAAAGAAAGGCCCAAAGTCACAGAGAAGTGATTGTAGCTAAGATGAGTTGTTTTCCATATTCTGGAGTCATTTTGTCTCCTCAAAAAGACACTCTGCACGCATTGCGACTATAGGCATTGTCTACAGTTGCTATTATAAAAAAACAAGTCAACTCTAAGACTGTGTACAATATTCGAAAAAAAAATTATCTATGCAGTATAAACTACAGTTCTGGTTCATTAAAAGTTTTATTTCATGGTGAATTCTCGATGAGTCATTGATGTTATGTGAGGAAGCATAGCCATACGGAACTATAATATTCACATGAGCCTAGTCAATATGGTTATCAAACAAACACAAATGTGAGGAAATGGTGTTAGACTTACTCCTGTAAAACTCAAAAGCGATTCTGGACTAGTCGAGTTAACGGAGGCTTACCAGTTTGACCAAGGTGAAACGTATTGCATTCTAAACAGGGGACTCCACACACACCACAGCTGTAAATAATATGTAAATAATATGTCGTCGTTTGTAAGTATAAAACATTATATTTACAAACGAGAGTGTTCTCTTCTCCCTTTGGGTATCTTGATTTTGATTTTGATCATTTCGTCGTCAAGAAACTCTGAGCAATATATGCTTAATGCCCTCATGAACTTGTTGAAAAACACTGTTCATCCTCTTCTCGTGGTTTGAGTTATAGTGTATATATTAACACACGTTTGTTTCAAATGACATCAATGAAACACAGTTTTTATAAATAGACGCTTGTTATCTTCGTATTTGTTAGTAAATTTAATCGACGAGACCAAAGCATTCAATGAAGGTGAGAAACTGCCAATGATCTCATTAACTGACCACAGACACAAAACATCATCCACAGTACACAAATAACGTCTACAATGACGTTTCGGTCTGACTTGTACCATTTACGAAGTCACACTAACAAAAAAGGAGAGAAGAAGGGAGTATATATATAGGCCAGCAGACAGGGACGGAACAATTTCTTCCTTTCTTTGATGTTCATGTCCACCGTTCAGATACCGCAAGGCTGTGCACAGTGGCATGTACATTCACTACTTTTCCTATCATGCTTCCTCTGTCATGAAAAGTGTTCTTATCTCCCTCTTTCTCCGTGCTCTGCGCATTTGTCATCCTCAGTTCCTTGAATCAGAAATTTCCACTCTTCATAATTCATTTTCCCGTCTTGGCTACCCTTCCTATTTCATAGACTCTGCTCTCTCACGTGCTAAACCGACTTTCTTCTCTCCCAGACTCTCTACTCCTGGAAACTCTTTTGTCCTCTCCCTTCCCAACATTTCCGGTCTTTCTAATCTTAACAACTCTTTCCGTTCCTTAGACATCAAGCTTTCTTTTCACCAGACTAACACTCTTCGCACTAATCTAGTTCATACCTCTCCTCCCTCTGTAGATGCTTCTGGTGTCTACTCTGTTTCTTGTTCCTCTTGTCCTCTTCAGTGCTTTGGAGAAACTGGTCGATCACTTTCTAACAGACTCAGAGAGCACAAAAATAGTGTTAGGCTTGCCGACACCAACAATGCTCTTTTCTGTCATGGTAGATATCACAGTCATCCCATTGACTGGTCTTCTGCTAAAACTGTCTACCCTACTTCTAGCTTTCACAGTCGCCGTCTGGTTGAATGCTCCCTTATACATAACTTTCCTTGTATGAATTTTAGTTGTGGCTTTGTCTCTGTAGATGCCTTCCTTTCTCATTACACTGTAAAATGCTCCAAAATTCAGAACACCCGTGACTTAACCTGATTCTTTTTCCCCCTTCTCCCTTTTCCCCTTTCTACTTTCTCATTTGGGTTATCTTTCTTCTGCCTTGGGTATTTGCCCTTTATTATTCGTTCCCTCCCCCCTCTGTGTTCTTGCTCCTACCCTTTGTGGGCCCCTAGCTCCCTTACTGTGCTTCTCTTTCTTAATATTTGACTGACTTCACTAGTACTACTACTACTACTACTACTACTACTACTACTACTACTACTACTACTACTACTACTACTACTACTACTACTACTACTACTACTACTAATACTACTACTACTACTACAACAACTACTACTACTACTACTACTACTACTACTACTACTACCACTACTACTACTACTACTACCACTACTACTACTACTACTACTACTACTACTACTACTACTACTACTACTACTACTACTACTACTACCGCTACTACCACTACTACTACTACTACTACAACAACAACAACTACTACTACTACTACTACTATTACTACTACCACTACTACTACTACTACTTCTATCACTACTACTACTACTACTACTACTACTACCACTACTACTACTACTACTACTACTGCTACTACTACTACTGCTGCTACTACAACTACTACTACTACTACTACTACTACTACTACTACTACTACTACTACTACTATCACTACTACTACTACTACTACTACTACTACTACTACTACTACTACTACTACTACTACTACTACTACTACTACTACTACTACCACCTCTCTTCCTCCTTTCCTACTACCTCTCTTGTCTGCTGGCCTATATATGCTCCCTCCTTCTCTCCTTTTTTGAGGCAGTAATTAGGGATCGGGTTGACATCGTCTTGCTACAAGAAACTCTGACTGTCCCGACTATGTGCCCAAGACTACCCGGTTTTGCTGGGTATTTTCGGCACATGGACCCGGGCGTTCACTGCAGAGGCACAGCTGTATTTGTATCCAATACAATACCTCACGAGGTTATAGCCAACCCTGTGGACTGTGGGGAGGATGTCGAGGTACAGGCCATCCTTGTGCACATACCTGGGGCACCCATTACCATCTATAACATCTACAAGAACCCAAGACACACCCTCGACATTGCAGAGCTCCTCGCACTAGCACGCACTGAGTGTATTATTGTGGGTGGAGATTTCAACGCACACCACCCAATGCTGCACTCTCACTCAGCAACCAATGCTGCTGGTAGACACATAGCAATGCTCCTACACGATATTCCAGAGGTAAAGTTGCTAAACAATGGAGACCCCACACACCTGTTGGGTGGCTGCCTCGACCTTACCTTCGGGTCAAGACAACTCGCAGCAGGAGCCACATGGGAAACTCATCCTCACCTTGTCAGTGACCACTTTGCAGTGATCACCACCTTCAAAATCAACAGGCCTCCCACAGTTGTGCTGCCTCCTAGATGGGACGTAAAGAGGGCCAACTGGAAGGTGTTCCAGGATTATCTTCATGACTGGTGGTCCACATACTCTCTATCTGAAGACTGTGATACGGCTGAACAGGAGCTAATCACTTATCATCCAGGCAGCAGAGTGCGCAATTCCAAAGAAGTCCGCAGGACTCACTCACAAAAGAGACTGGTGGTTCTACAACGACGAGGTGCGGGAGCAGAACCACCGCATCAACTCTTTTAGGAAGCTATACAGGCGTAACCCTACGGCAGAGAACAGGAATACTCTGAGAGCCATTGTGCAGCATGCCCGCAGAGTCTCTCTCAGAGGAAAAACTGAGAAATGGCTGGAGTGGTGCTCAACATTCGGGCATCACACCACCTTATCTGAGATATGGGGCAAGCTCAATATAGCAACTGGCAAGGGCAAGCCGAGGCCACCAGCACACCCGAACCCATCCCAGGAAGCTGAGAAACTAGTGGAGGTTTTCACTTCCAGGGGAGCTTCCACTCAGCTCCCACAGGACATCCGGAATATACAGACGGATCTTCTGCCACAGCGCCAGCTAACGATGCAAGCTGCATGTGAGTCGGAAGATGTGACTGATGAAGACCTCACGGACTTGGAACTCCGACGTGCCATTAAGAACACAGGTGACACTGCCCCGGGCATCGATGGTGTTACATACTCCATGATTGCAAGGGCTGGGCAGAGTGGATGGGAGGCCATACTAGACGTCATTAACAAGTCGTGGAGGGCCAGGACACTCCCAGCAGCTTGGAAGAAAGCTACCATCGTACCAATTCCAAAGCCCAAGGACCCAGGCAGTATGAGACCCATATCGCTGACCAGCTGCTTAGCCAAGACTGCTGAGAGGATGGTGTTAAACTGCCTCCTATGGAAACTTGGACCCTCTCATCACCACATTTTTGGCTTCACCAAAGGAGTGGGTACAGCAGAGTGCATAACCACTCTACTAAGCCAGATTGCTGATAGTAACAAAAAACCTAGTATTGTCGTCTACCTCGACCTTGAAAAGGCATTTGAGCTAGCCAGCCCCACAGCAATTCTGGCAATACTAGCTCGGAAGGGAATCAAAGGACGCCTCCTGGCCTGGATAGAGTCCTACCTTAGGGGCAGGCAGGCCTGTGTCAGCTTTCAGGGTCACTACTCTTCCTTTAAATCCCTGGAAAACGGTACGCCACAAGGAGGTGTGCTCAGTCCTACCCTGTTTAACATCCTTATGCAGGAACTTGTGAGCCTTCCCTTTCATAGTGGTACACAGCTCCTCAGCTATGCTGATGATCTTGCACTCGTAGTGAATGGGAAAGGCAATATAGAACGACAGGCTCAGAGAGCTTTGGACCTAATTACGCAGTCTTGCAAGGAACTAGGCCTCAAGATCTCGGCCGAGAAATCTCTTGCAATGATGTTCAAGGGACCAGATCCTGTGAATAGATTACGTATTCAGGATATAGAACTTGAGTGGACAGGCTCCTACCTGTACTTGGGAATCTACATTGATAAAAAGCTGACCTATCAGAAACAGGCCGAGTATGTCAGGTCACGTGCTCTACTCAGACTCAACGCCATGAGAGCCATGACGAGGCACCGTGCAGGGGCAAGCAAAGATGTACTTCGCTTGTACTATATACAAGCTATACGCTCGCTCATTGACTACGGTGCACCGGCGTTAGCTCATCTCTTCCCGCAGAGCAGGCAAAGGGTGGAGGTCGTACAAAATCAGGCGATAAGAACTATGCTTGGGGCCCCCATCTGGACCAACACAGTATGTCTCAGATCTGAGGCCCGGCTTCCTTCCTTGGCTGACAGAGTAAGATACATAAACGCCTGCAAAGTGGCCACGATTCTGCACAGGCAGCAAGGTACCCCACTAAGGAGACGGATATTGACAACCATGGCACAAGATCCCACACTCTTCACGGACTACTCCTGGATTCGTTCGTTTTGTTTTGCTGGGCGGAAGCTGCTGCCTATACAACTACTCCTTGAGAAGAGTTGTGACCTTCCTGTTGCTGGGTACCATCCACCACCTCCCTGGCGCCCAGATCCAGCCGATGTTTGCATCATGCAGCTACCCATCTCTAAGCGTCTCTGTAGTCAAGACACCCTCAGCAATCATGCTGAGACAAGCATGGCACTGGCAGAGGGAGGCACATGTGCAGTGTATTTCACAGATGGTTCTGTCGACCCTGACAGGAAGAGAGCAGCAGCTGGACTGTACCACAATGGTCACACACAAGGCTGGCGACTCCCTGACCACTGCACGATCCTTCAAGCTGAGCTGGTGGGGATTCAGCAGGCATTGTCACATGCCCTACGACATCGACTCCGACCTGTCATACATGTTGATTCCACCTCTGTAATCAGTGCCCTCTCCCATCCTCAAGCACAGGACAATGTTCATCTCATCACATCGATCCTGAGCATAATGACAGCCTTAGAAGTTCAGGGTAACAGATCGACATTGAACTGGATCCCCAGCCATGCTGGCATCCGGGGAAATGAGGCGGCAGATGATGCAGCCAAGGCAGCAACAGACTATACACATGTTGGGATTACTGTCCCAATCAGCCTACGACAGACCAAACTGGTGGCTGCCAGAGCCATGAAACTTATGGGGGAGGTCTTAGGTGATACCCCATCTCAATAGTGGTACCGAGCAGCGACTCAGGGAGAACCCCCTCCATATGATAGAAGCTGGTCCAGAGCGCAGTGTACCGCCATCCATCGGCTTCGTTTGGGCTTTCCCACAGCCAAGATGATGGTAGACAAGGCTGAGGAGGAGATGTGCCAGTATTGTCAGCCAAGCCCATGATGACACTCTTCAGGTCACTTGTTCTATCTAGGCTGGAATATTGCTGCACACTAACAGCACCTTTCAAGGCAGGTGAAATTGCCGACCTAGAAAATGTACAGAGAACTTTCACGGCGCGCATAACGGAGATAAAACACCTCAATTACTGGGAGCGCTTGAGGTTCCTAAACCTGTATTCCCTGGAACGCAGGAGGGAGAGATACGTGATTATATACACCTGGAAAATCCTAGAGGGACTAGTACCGAACTTGCACACGAAAATCACTCACTACGAAAGCAAAAGACTTGGCAGACGATGCACCATCCCCCCAATGAAAAGCAGGGGTGTCACTAGCACGTTAAGAGACCATACAATAAGTGTCAGGGGCCCGAGACTGTTCAACTGCCTCCCAGCACACATAAGGGGGATTACCAACAGACCCCTGGCAGTCTTCAAGCTGGCACTGGACAAGCACCTAAAGTCAGTTCCTGATCAGCCGGGCTGTGGCTCGTACGTTGGTTTGCGTGCAGCCAGCAGCAACAGCCTGGTTGATCAGGCTCTGATCCACCAGGAGGCCTGGTCACAGACCGGGCCGCGGGGGCGTTGACCCCCGGAACTCTCTCCAGGTAAACTCCAGATAAACGTTGTCCAGCGGCCCCTAACACACTATCTTCTGAAGTGCGAAGTTACTGAGACACTCCGCAGGCAACTAGGAGTGATATTCCCTCCCGAAGAGGAACCAGAGATGACTGCGGCCACACTAGTGTACCATGGAGTCAACGAACCAGACAAGCTGTTACCTGTGATAACGACATATCCTCCTCCTCGCTAGTGTCCATAGTTAGGAGTACATACGGTGTTGTCGCTTATGAGATGCACCAGTTGAACTGACCAGAAGAGTGCTTGAACAGCATATGTCGCATCATTGTAGAAACCTTTCTCCCTCGGGAGCCAGAGACGGGTCATCGCAAGATTGAGACCCGTGCCAGGACTACGGTCTTGGCCAACATTATACACACTCCTTTTTTGTTAGTGTGGCTTTGTAAATGGTCCAAGTCGGGCCAAAACGTCGTCGTAAGCTCCTCTCTTCTATGTTCGGATTATTTGTGTAATGTTCCAGTCACGGTATTGTGCCTTTTTTGGTTATTCATCATCCACAGGTTAAGAGAACATTGATAATAGTACCAGTGTTATTCAAGTGTAACCCCAGGATGGCTTTAACAAAACTCACCATAAAAACGGTAGACTTGTGTCTATCGTGTCAGAATGTATCAAAAAACGTGAAGGACACTACTGAGAATGAAAACAGACCTTTTGTAACGGAACTTTCCCTCTTCTCTGCTTTATTTCAGTAGAGGCCTACTGGGAAGAGTGGCAAACTCCCACAGTTTGTCAAGCAACCCCAATAAACTTAATTTCAGATCAAATAACTCTCTGAACTTCAGTGGGTCAGTTGGCGTTGTATGTCCAGTCCAAGTTCAGGGTCGTTAAACACACAGAAAATGCTCGCATGCTATTAAAATCAACAAGAGTGCAATACTAGAATAACTGCTATTCTGGTCCACTGGAACCACTGCTCCTAGCGTATACATGATGCCATGTATATGTGACGTTATAACAGATGGAACTGCAGCAGTAGCGACCATAAAGAAATGCTTTTAGTAAAACAAACTGGAGGTATATAAGCTGGAGGAGAGTAATTCATAATAAACATATAATAATAACAACAGCGAACACAATGTAGAATTAATAAAATATATACACAAGCCAAAGTTACGATTTCCACACTACACAAAAAGACTGGGAATAGTGTAGTATGGATTTATAAGTGTAGCTGAACAGAAAAATTTGCCTAAAACACGCCTGAAATACGGCTAGGTGAGCCAGTGGCTGTGTAGACTTACTGAACAGGCTGGGGACCAGGTTTGAACAAAGGAGTGTTAAGGACTTTCCAGTGAGCCACCCAAAGTTCATTACACCTGAGTAATGCCAAAATAACAGGACTGGTGTACCGACCTACTTGAAACAGCCAGGAGCACTTACACTTGCTCCAGACCAGAGAACAAGCTAGGCTTCACTCGCCATATTGCACTGTTGGTGGCAGGACCTGTCAGTAGCCGTGCACGCCCTGATGATCTGCGAGACGCACCAACTAATGACAATTCAGGGTAAAACATGCAAGGTTCTGCATGGTGCCCTGCTAGACGCCACCACCGGTGCTGTTCAAGGTAAACATACACGAAACAAAGTAAATGTAACCCACATCTTCATACAATAAAATATACTCATGCAATATAACATAATGTACTTGACCAAACATTGAGAGAGAACGTAGATTATAAAATTATTGGCTTAGTAAAACTGTGAAGTAGATGAATGACACGTAACTTACTCAACGATCGTCAATATTTATTTAATCCGGACTTAGTAAAATACTAGGTATGTATTTTACAAGAATAGCAATAATTAAATAACTATATTAACATGGTGGACCCGAACTGAAACAAGGTGAGACCCTACCATAGACTTAATACACTCACCATAGACTTAATACACTCACCATAGACTTAATACACTCACCATAGACTTAATACACTCACCATAGACTTAATACACTCACCATAGACTTAATACACTCACCATAGACTTAATGCACTCACCATAGACTTAATGCACTCACCATAGACTTAATACACTCACCATAGACTTAATGCACTCACCATAGATTTAATGCACTCACCATAGACTTAATGCACTCACCATAGACTTAATACACTCACCATAGACTTAATGCACTCACCATAGACTTAATGCACTCACCATAGACTTAATACACTCACCATAGACTTAATACACTCACCATAGACTTAATACACTCACCATAGACTTAATGCACTCACCATAGACTTAATACACTCACCATAGACTCAATGCACTCACCATAGACTTAATGCACTCACCATAGACTTAATACACTCACCATAGACTTAATACACTCACCATAGACTTAATGCACTCACCATAGACTTAATGCACTCACCATAGACTTAATACACTCACCATAGACTTAATGCACTCACCATAGATTTAATGCACTCACCATAGACTTAATGCACTCACCATAGACTTAATACACTCACCATAGACTTAATGCACTCACCATAGACTTAATGCACTCACCATAGACTTAATACACTCACCATAGACTTAATACACTCACCATAGACTTAATACACTCACCATAGACTTAATGCACTCACCATAGACTTAATACACTCACCATAGACTTAATACACTCACCATAGACTTAATACACTCACCATAGACTTAATACACTTACAATAGACTTATTATACTTACCATAGACTTGTTACGCTCTTTAAACATTTATTACACTCACTATAGACTTACTATACTCACCATAGACTTACTACGCTTACCGTAGACTTAATACACTCTCTATAGAGTCATAAGAGTCACCGCAGACTCAAGCAGGATCTCTGATACAACACTGTTGTGACTCCTAAGACAAGTGTCCACACACTGACCTTAGTTGACCACGAGCCAGGTAGACCTTAAATCCCCTTACTAACCCAACAACCATCCTATCTCAGTTTGTCAACCTACGCCTCCTAACCCAACAACCAGCCTTTCCCAACCCAACAACCAGCTCCTCCCAACCCAACAACCAGCCCCTCCCAACCCATAAATCAATTCCAGCAGGCTTCCCCTCAGTCAATCTGTCAAGGAGTCATTAACCCCAGGTCAACTACCCCTTCAACCTCGAGTTGCACTTACCTGATTATCTGGGTAGAGGGTCGAGCACGCTCTACCTGTACCACTAGCTCTAGCTGGACCATTAGCTCTAACTGGGTCACTAAGTCTAACTGGGCCACTAGTTCTAGTTGGGTCTCTAGCAATAGCTGGGCCACTTGCTCTAGCTGGGTCACTAGCACTAGTTGGACCACTAGCAATAGCTGGCTACTAGCTCTAGCTGGGCAACTAGCACTAGCTGGGTCACTAGTTCTAGCGGTTCCACTAGCTCTAGCTGAGCAACTAGCACAAGCTGGGCCACTAGCACTAGCTGGGCCACTAGCTCTAGCATGGATAGCAGCAATAGCTTGGCCACTACCTCTAGGTGGGCCACTAGCACAAGCAAGACCACTAGCACTAGCTGGATCACTAGCATAATGTGGGCCACTAGCACTAGCTGGACCACTAGCCAAAGCTGGACCACTAGATCTAGCTGGGCCACTAAATCTAGCTGGGTCTCTAGCACAAGCTGGGATCATAGCACTAGCTGGGTCACTAGCATAATGTGGGCCACTAGCTCTAGCTGGGCCACTAGTTTTAGCTGGCCCACGAAGTATAACTGATCTACTAGCACTACCTGGGCCACTAGCATAAGCTGGGCCACTAGCACATGCTGGGCTACTAGCTCTAGCTGGATCAGTAGCAATAGCTGTGCCACTAGATCTTGCTGGGCCCCTAGCACAAGCTGGGCCACTAGCACTAGCTGGGCCACTGGCACAAGCTGGGCCACTAGCATAAGCAGAGCCACTACCGAAAGTTAGGCCACTAGCACTAGTTGGGCTACTAGCACAAGCTGAACCACTAGATCTAACTGGGGCCACTAGCTCTAGCTGAGCCACTATCACAACCTGGGACCCTAGCACTAGCTGGGCCACTATCACAACCTGGGACCCTAGCACTAGCTGGGCCACTATCACAACCTGGGACCCTAGCACTAGCTGGGCCACTAGCTCTAGCTAGGCTTCTCACTCACTTGCTAGTTCCGCCTCCCGGACGTGGACCATGACCTAGACCCAGGTAGGGAAGCCTACGCTCTCATTCTACACGGAGAGTCACCGAAACCAGGAGTTGTATGGTAAACATCTGCAGCCCAGAGCCTGCAGTTGCATGCTACCCACACGCTGGATATTATTGACGGTGTTGGTACTGGTCGGGATATCAGTGGTGGTACTGGTTGTGGTGTTGGTGGTACTGGTGTTGGTACTGGTGTTGATGTTGATACTGATGGAAGAGTTGGTACTGGGTGGTAGTATCTGTAGAGGTAACGAGCGAGTAGGAACAAGGCAGGGTAGTTTAAGCTCTCGTTGACTAGACTGTGGTGTATTGGCAGTGCTTCTCCCAGGCAAACAACCAGTACGGATGAGCGTAGGACAAAATTCAAGGGGAAAGGTATTCTCTTTAGGGCGGCTATGAAGAGTCTCTGCGATAACTGGTGGCTCACCTCCGCGCGGCCCTCTAGCGAGAGGTGTGCGAAACAGGCTCCAGGTGGCATTATGAAATTGCACTGATAATAACGTGATGTCGCTTGGCCACGCATTTTGGGTCGTCCAGACTCAACAGAACAGGCGTACGTAAGATGAAAATTTAAATGCACCTATGGAAGTTGGCTCTGGATTACCCACTTACAAAATGATAAAAACGCTGGGCCTAAAGAAATTTCCAACGCTAAATGCAGAAGAGAAAAAGGCGGGCTGAACTGCCGGCAAAGATGGCGATAGTTAGGGCCCAGGGACGTCAAGACAACATTAGAGTATATATCTTCTCTGTACAAGTGGCTCACAAGGTTGCACAGGACGTCAGGCATTGTCTGCACGTCGAGGGACATTGATCCATCTACACATCTATAAAGCAATGACTGGAGGTAGCATTTCCTAGGGTGTGGCATGTGACATGAAAGGGTGGCACTGACGTGGCCTATGAAACAGATCGTACAATATGCGCTACGTGAGGTTAAAATTACAGTTGCATGACTAGTAAAGAAAATACAATGGGTACCCTTATATACATGAAATATACCTACACAGAGCGGTCCGCATGACCTCGTTATGTGAGCTTTTAACTAACTGTAAAGCGTATGAGCGTTGATACCCAGTTCAGCAATAAGTCAGCAAAGGAGTCGGGCAAGTCAGGGTTGTGCCACTGTCATAGAAATGTACTGCTGTCGTAGGTCGCAGACCATGGGTATGCCCTGGGACAGGAAGAGTCATTGGCCACGTCAGTAGAGACAGAAGCAGTAGAAAGATTGTCGCTAGTGTCACAACTCACGTTCCTCTAGCTCGGCTTCAGCTTGCACAGTGCCAATGTACTTCATGTGGCTAAGATGAGCTTCCATAGTTTGCCCCACTGGCAATCTCCCTCACCTGAACCTTGTTGCTGTGAAGCTGAGGACACAGTAAGGAGCGACAATATTGGGAGGAGACTTATACATACCAGCGTGTTGAGTAGAAGGTTGCAACACGACTTTGCAGCCTGTAGCTACCTTCCTCGCCTTAGCAATGGCATTATGATTAGACAAACTTATCTGTTTCTTAAGATTGTTTTTCTGAAAGACGAAATGGTAAGTCTGCATCTTATTGATGCTAAAATTACCATTATCATAGACAGGTTGAGGCAGAGCAAACAGAATTTCGAAAGGCAAGTGCTTGTTATAGTTATATAATGCAAAGTGGGTTGTCTCTCCAATCGAGATGTTGTGCAAAGAGTTTACCGTACTCTGTACGTCTGGAATGGCATCATCCCCTGTGATACGACTCGGACTGGTGGTCATTCTGAGCACTTCTAAGACTTTGCGATGTGTGCTTTCGACAAGGCTATTGCTCGATGAAAGTACTGGTTTGGTAATAGGGTAGTTGATGAGTGAAACAGTCTACCTAGTATGTAAAGTAAAAGGACACAAGTACAACTAATGTGACATTTTATTGTGGCAACGTTTCGCTCTCCAGGAGCTTCTTCAAGCCGTTATGGAAAGAGAACGGCTTGACAAAGATCCTGGAGAGCGAAACGTTGCCACAATATAAATGTTACATTAGGTGCACTTGTGTCCTTTTACTTTACATATTGTCGGTAATTCTTCCAACTTTATTACAGTCTACCTAGTAGGGTTATCGAAGCTAAAACCTTGGGTAGTTTCAAATTTAGGTTGGATAAATACATGGGTGAGAGGGGTTGGATTTGAGTGGGCCTTGCACATGAGTAAATAGAATTAGAGCCTGGTGTCCCTGGTCATCAGAGCCTGGTATCCCTGGTCATCAGAGCCTGGTGTGATCCTGGTCTCAGAAAGCTTCTGTGATCTTAGTCTCAGGCAGCTGCTGTGATCCTGGTTTCAGGCAGATACTGTGATCCTAGTCTCAAGCAGCTGCTGTGATCCTAGTCTCAGGCAGCTGCTGTGATCTTAGTCTCAGGCAGCTGTTGTGATCCTGGTTTCAGGCAGATACTGTGATCCTAGTCTCAGGCAGCTGCTGTGATCCTAGTCTCAGGCAGCTGCTGTGATCCTGGTCTCGGACAGCTACTGTGATCCTAGTCTCAAACAGCTACAGTGATCCTGGTCTCGGGCAGCTACTGTGATCCTAGTCTCAGTCAGCTACTGTGATCCTGGTCTTGGGCAGCTGCTGTGATGGTCCCATCCAACTGTGGCTTCCTAAGCGGTCAGCGGAGATCATTGCAGAATTCACCCCAGGGGCGCACATTAGGCCATTACCTGTACAGAAACTTCACATTCCAGATTGAATTCCAGGCGCCAAATGAAGACTAGAAAAGACCAGGAGATAAGTATACCGTCCCGCTTCCTGCACTCCAGGAAGGAGCTGCAGCAGTAGGAACCGCAGGAAGGAGGGGTCGTCCAGCATTGTACTGTACTAATCTACAGTACTTTCTGAAGCATTTATGGAAAGAGTGCACGTTTGGCGTGACTGAAGGCGGGGAAGACGCTCAGACGAGTGAGGAGAGGGTAGAGAGAGGGAAAGAAAGAAGGAAAGGGAGAACTGGAAGGACGGGAGCTTTGGGGAAGGACACAGAGAAAGGAGGTTCCATCGTGTCATTTTTTCTCTCTTATTTCGCTTAATTAAGCTAATATCCCCACCACGGCTTGGTGAGTATGCCTCGCCTCGCCTCGCGCGTTTCATTTTGCTCCTTGTACACAACCTTGGTGTTCTTGTAGTCTTCGTGTTACTAGGCCTCATATTACGAAAAAAATGGTTGTAATCATAACCATAATTTTTGAATGGTGGGACCAATAAGCCAGTGGAAGGCCTCGGTCAGATGACAAAAAGCTCCAGCTGCGAGTTATTATATAACTAAAACCCGCATCAGGAGAAACTTGTCCTGTTTCCTGGCAAACTTTACTTAACCTAACCTTCGTATTGACCTGACAAAGTTATTGTACCGGCAAGCTAAACGTAGCCGCGGTAAATTGTTTATTAGTTACTATAAGACCATACACACTGACACCTGTGTGGTGGTCATACACTGACACCTGTGTGGTGGCCACACACTGACACCTGTGTGGTGGTCACACACTGACACCTGTGTGGTGGTCACACACTGACACCTGTGTGGTGGTCACACACTGACACCTGTGTGGTGGCCACACACTGACACCTGTGTGGTGGTCACACACTGACACCTGTGTGGTGGTCACACACTGACACCTGTGTGGTGGTCACACACTGACACCTGTGTGGTGGTCATACACTGACACCTGTGTGGTGGTCACACACTGACACCTGTGTGGTGGTCACACACTGACACCTGTGTGGTGGTCACACACTGACACCTGTGTGGTGGCCACACACTGACACCTGTGTGGTGGTCACACACTGACACCTGTGTGGTAGTCACACACTGACACCTGTGTGGTGGTCACACACTGACACCTGTGTGGTGGTCATACACTGACACCTGTGTGGTGGTCACACACTGACACCTGTGTGGTGGTCACACACTGACACCTGTGTGGTGGTCACACACTGACACCTGTGTGGTGGTCATACACTGACACCTGTGTGGTGGTCACACACTGACACCTGTGTGGTGGTCACACACTGACACCTGTGTGGTGGTCACACACTGACACCTGTGTGGTGGTCACACACTGACACCTGTGTGGTGGTCATACACTGACACCTGTGTGGTGGTCACACACTGACACCTGTGTGGTGGTCACACACTGACACCTGTGTGGTGGTCACACACTGACACCTGTGTGGTGGTCACACACTGACACCTGTGTGGTGGTCACACACTGACACCTGTGTGGTGGTCACACACTGACACCTGTGTGGTGGTCACACACTGACACCTGTGTGGTGGTCATACACTGACACCTGTGTGGTGATCACACACTGACACCTGTGTGGTGGTCACACACTGACACCTGTGTGGTGGTCATACACTGACACCTGTGTGGTGGTCATACACTGACACCTGTGTGGTGATCATACACTTACACCTGTGTGGTGATCATACACTTACACCTGTGTGGTGGTCATACACTGACACCTGTGTGGTGATCATACACTTACACCTGTGTGGTGGTCACACACTGACACCTGTGTGGTGGTCATACACTGACACCTGTGTGGTGGTCATACACTGACACCTGTGTGGTGGTCACACACTGACACCTGTGTGGTGGTCATACACTGACACCTGTGTGGTGGTCACACACTGACACCTGTGTGGTGGTCATACACTTACACCTGTGTGGTGGTCACACACTGACACCTGTGTGGTGGTCATACACTTACACCTGTGTGGTGGTCACACACTGACACCTGTGTGGTGGTCATACACTTACACCTGTGTGGTGGTCACACACTGACACCTGTGTGGTGGTCATACACTGACACCTGTGTGGTGGTCATACACTTACACCTGTGTGGTGGTCACACACTGACACCTGTGTGGTGGTCACACACTGACACCTGTGTGGTGGTCACACACTGACACCTGTGTGGTGGTCATACACTGACACCTGTGTGGTGGTCATACACTTACACCTGTGTGGTGGTCACACACTGACACCTGTGTGGTGGTCATACACTGACACCTGTGTGGTGGTCACACACTGACACCTGTGTGGTGGTCACACACTGACACCTGTGTGGTGGTCATACACTGACACCTGTGTGGTGGTCATACACTGACACCTGTGTGGTGGTCACACACTGACACCTGTGTGGTGGTCACACACTTACACCTGTGTGGTGGTCACACACTGACACCTGTGTGGTGGTCACACACTGACACCTGTGTGGTGGTCACACACTTACACCTGTGTGGTGGTCACACATTTACACCTGTGTGGTGGTCACACATGGACACCTGTGTGGTGGTCACACACTTACACCTGTGTGGTGGTCACACACTTACACCTGTGTGGTGGTCACACACTGACACCTGTGTGGTGGTCACACACTGACACCTGTGTGGTGGTCACACACTGACACCTGTGTGGTGGTCACACACTTACACCTGTGTGGTGGTCATACACTTACACCTGTGTGGTGGTCACACACTTACACCTGTGTGGTGGTCATACACTTACACCTGTGTGGTGGTTATACACTTACACCTGTGTGGTGGTCACACACTTACACCTGTGTGGTGGTTATACACTGACACCTGTGTGGTGGTCATACACTTACACCTGTGTGGTGGTCATACACTTACACCTGTGTGGTGGTCACACACTGACACCTGTGTGGTGGTCACACACTTACACCTGTGTGGTGGTCATACACTGACACCTGTGTGGTGGTCACACGCTGATACCTGTGTGGTGGTCACACACTGACACCTGTGTGGTGGTCATACACTTACACCTGTGTGGTGGTCACACACTGACACCTGTGTGGTGGTCACACACTGACACCTGTGTGGTGGTCATACACTTACACCTGTGTGGTGGTCACACACTGACACCTGTGTGGTGGTCACACACTGACAACTGTGTGGTGGTCATACACTGACACCTGTGTGGTGGTTATACACTGACACCTGTGTGGTGGTCACACACTTACACCTGTGTGGTGGTCACACACTGACACCTGTGTGGTGGTCATACACTTACACCTGTGTGGTGGTCATACACTGACACCTGTGTGGTGGTCACACACTGACACCTGTGTGGTGGTCATACACTTACACCTGTGTGGTGGTCACACACTGACACCTGTTTGGTGGTCACACACTGACACCTGTGTGGTGGTCACACACTGACACCTGTGTGGTGGTCACACACGGACACCTGTGTGGTGGTCACACACTGACACCTGTGTGGTGGTCACACACTGACACCTGTGTGGTGGTCATACACTTACACCTGTGTGGTGGTCATACACTGACACCTGTGTGGTGGTCACACACTGACACCTGTGTGGTGGTCACACACTGACACCTGTGTGGTGGTCACACACTGACACCTGTGTGGTGGTCACACACTGACACCTGTGTGGTGGTCACACACTGACACCTGTGTGGTGGTCATACACTTACACTTGTGTGGTGGTCACACACTTACACTTGTGTGGTGGTCACACACTTACACCTGTGTGGTGGTCACACACTGACACCTGTGTGGTGGTCACACACTGACACATGTGTGGTGGCCACACACTGACACTTGTGTGGTGATCACACACTTACACCTGGGTGGTGGTCACACACTGACACCTGTGTGGTGGTCATACACTGACACCTGTGTGGTGGTCACACACTTACACCTGTGTGGTGGTCACACACTTACACCTGTGTGGTGGTCACACACTGACACCTGTGTTGTGGCCACACACTGACACCTATGTGGTGGTCATACACTGACACCTATGTAGTGGCCACACACTGACACATGTGTGGTGGTCACACACTGACACCTGTGTGGTGGTCACACACTTACACCTGTGTTGTGACCACACACTGACACCTGTGTGGTGGCCACACACTGACACCTGTGTGGTGGCCACACACTGACACCTGTGTGGTGGTCGCACACTGACACCAGTGTGGTGGCCACACACTAACACCTGTGTGGTGGTCGCTGCATACTGGAGTATGCAGCGCCAGTTTGGAACCCATACCTAACCAAGCACGTCAAAACTAGAGAAAGTGCAAAGGTTTGCAACGAGACTAGTCCCGGAGCTAAGAGGCATGATCTACGAGGAGAGGTTAAGAGAGGTTAAGGGAGTGCGATCTAATGATACAGGAGGACAGGGAAGAGGAGGGGGATATGATAACGACATAAAATACTGAGAGGAATCAACAGGGTTAACAGAGACAGGATGTTTGAGAGATGAGACGCAGCAACAAGGGACCACAATTGGAAGCTGAAGGTTCAGATGAGTCACAGGGATGTTAGGAAGTATTTCTTCAGCCATAGAGTTCTCAGTAAGAGAAATAATCTGGAAAGTGAGGTAGTGGAGGCAGGTACCATATATAGCTTTAAGAAGAGACATAATATAGCTCACGGACCAAGGAGAGAGTGGAGTGAAGAGGCGGGGCCAGGAGCTATGAATCGACCCCTGTAACCACAATTAGGTGAGTACACACACACACGCACACACACACACACACACACACACACACACACACACACACACACACACACACACACACACACAAACACACATACACACACACACACACACGTGGGTCCGTGGGGTGAAGACGTGGGTAACAAGGCTCCGAGAACCTTAGCGTTGAAAGACGCGTAATATCAGCTAGAAGTAATCAGTGGTAGTGGAACGTCAGTGAACAATACTACGAGTGATAATTAAAGTTATTAGTTAAAGAAAGTGAGAGGAAAGCTGAAATCATAATATTTCAAAGCGCAAACCGTTGGGGGTCTTAGGCGCTGTTGCCACATTGGTAGCGGTAGGCCTGATGAAGTGACGTCACGACAAGTTGTGTGCCATTATACATATGAAGTGAAGTGTATATAATGTGAAGTGTATACTATCATCAGTGAAGAGTGAAGTGAGGAAGCGGAATATATGGTTATAATCATCACGGGTGAAGGATCTCCAAAATAGGGATTTAAGGCCTACGTACGACTACGTCATCAGCAGCTGGCAACTGTCAACCGCAAGTTTATTCGCCTAGTTGTGGTTTGCATGTTGACGGCCCTGGCTGGCCTTGTATACTGTTTGATACTGGTCACTCACTCCTGCAAGTTATTACCAGAATTAGATTAGAAATAGCATAGACATAGAGAATATAGTGTTGACGAGTGTGAGAAGGTAGGTGGGACAAGCTTTTAAGGGCAACATTGTAAGACGGTGCTAGGGTAGGTCCCAGGAGAGTTGTCAGGTCACAAGAAGTTGCGGCCAGTAACTACACCGCACAAGACTCTCACACACACACACACACACACACACACACACACACACACACACACACACACACACACTCACACACACACACACACACACGCACACACGCACACAGGCAGTGTTACTACCGGTAGTTATTAGCAGTAAGAATACTTAGGAAGCTAGGAAGTCCTCTCTCAATGTGAACAAGGAAAATGATAATAACCAGCAACAATTAACACGTAAATCCAGAAAGGGCAATAAGTGGAGAGAGTAGATAATTGGGAAAGATAAATGAGACTAAATTTGTGCCTACACGACGGACCTTTCAACCACACCCCCCCCTAACCCTCCCTCCCTCACACACAAGCACACACACACAAGGGTAGACACTCACACACACACACACACACACACACACATACATACACACACACACACACACACACACACACACACACACACACACACACACACACACACACCCTCCGCCACTTGACACAAACACTTGACACAAACACGTAACACTCCTTCCCTAACCACCTCACCTTAGCCACCTACCCCACCCCCCAACCACCAAACCCCGCCCCCAACCGGCAAACCCCCGCCCAACAACCTCCCTCCCTCCAATAACCATCCTCCCCCTCCCCCATAACCATCCATCCCCTCTCTCCCCCAAACCATCTAACTCCCTCCCCCAACTATCTCTGCCCCTCCAATAACCATCCTCCCCCTCCCCCACAACCATCCATCCCCTCTCCTAACCATCTATTCCCCTCCCCCTAACCAGGATGAGGACAAGGGGCTCCAAGGACGAATCTGAGAGGGAGGAATGGGAGATAGAGCTCCAAAAAAGGGAGGAAGACTGGGGAAGGAGACTAGATGAGCTGGAAAGGAAGATGGAAGAGAGGTTAGCAGCAGAATGCAGAAGGTGGAAGCAACAGGCCACAGCAGCAGAAATCAAGATAGAGAGATTAGAAGAGGAGCTGAGACATCTGAAACAGCACAGAGACAAAGATATTACAGAAGTAGCATCGGCAATGGCTACATCGAACACAGACAACAGGTCCGAAGGAAGCATGGAAACTAAACTGTATGCAGAGGTCCTGTCAAACCCACATGGGGCCAAAACAAAGACAGGGAGCACTCTAGGACAGAAAGAGAGGTTGGAAGACATTGATGGAACTAGGACATGTGCAAGGACCTTACCAGATACCTGTGGGGGCCAGGAGCAGGTGAGCAGGAAGGATAAACCAAGAAGCATAGGGGCCATAACGAGGGAAGGGACTGAAGGAAGGAACACTCCACGGGAAGGAACTAAAACACATCAGAGGATGCAATGGGAGTCACAGTGGGAGGTGGAAAGGGAGAGATCCGTGTTTGTCTATGGGCTAGACGAAGCTAAAGGGGAAACTTATGATGAAAGAAAGCAGGAGGAGAAAAAAGCGATTGAAGACATCATGAAGGTGATAGGCGAGGGGGACATGACCCAGGTGGCAAATTTTCGGAGAATTGGGTGGTTCACAAAGAAAAGGAATCGGCCTCTCAAAGTAATTTTCAAGGCAGAATCAACCCGAACCATGATCCTGCAGGAGAAAGCACGGCTGAGAGGCAAGCAGGAGTTCCGGAGTGTGTACCTCGACCGAGACAGAACACAGGACGAAAGGAAGACAATGAAAGAGAGAGTTCAAAAACGAAAGGAGAAATGGGAGGAAATGAAAAAGGAGAGCAGAATAACCCAGGATCAAATGGAAGGACAAGCGCACCCCCCAGAAACACCTGCAGAAGGACTCCAGCCACGACACCCCCAAGGCAACTGAACATTCCAAACCAACCATCATACACCGATCCCTCTGTTTCCACCCCCCGCACCACAGTTACAGTATTAGAACAGAAGTTGAAGGTTTGGTACACAAATGCAGATGGATTAACGAATAAACATGAGGAATGGCAAGAAAGAATCAATGAGAAGTCCCCAGACATCATAGCAGTTACAGAAACAAAACTCATGGAGACAATAACAGATGCAATCTTCCCACCAGGATACCAGATCATGAGGAAAGATAGAAGGGGTAGGGGGGGAGGTGGGGTTGCTCTGCTCGTAAAAAACAGATGGAAATTCGAGAAAATGGAAGGAATAGATGAGACAGGAGAAAGAGACTACATAGCAGGTACACTTCAGTCTGGGGAACACAAAGTGGTCATTGCAGTGATGTATAATCCACCACAGAACTGCAGGAGGCCAAGAGAGGAATATGAAGAGAGCAACAGAGCAATGGTGGACACACTTGCTGAGGTGGCAAGAAGAGCTCACTCCAGCAGAGCAAAGTTGCTGGTTATGGGGGATTTCAACCACAGGGAGATTGACTGGGAAAACCTGGAGCCACATGGGGGTCCCGAGACATGGAGAGCCAGGATGTTGGACGTGGTGCTGGAAAACCTCATGCACCAACATGTTAAGGACACTACCAGAGTGAGAGGGGAGGATGAACCAGCAAGATTGGACCTTGTGTTCACCCTGGGCAGCTCAGACATTGAGGACATCAAGTATGAGAGTCCCCTAGGAGCTAGCGACCACGTGGTTCTGTGCTTTGAATACATAGTAGAGCTGCAAGTGGAGAGAATAACAGGAGTAGAATGGGAAAAGCCTGACTATAAAAGAGGGGACTACATAGGGTTGAAGAACTTCCTGCGGGAGGTCCAGTGGGACAGAGAACTGGCAGGAAAGCCAGTAAATGAAATGATGGAATATGTAGCAACAAAATGCAAGGAGGCAGTGGAAAGGTTCATTCCCAAGGGCAACAGTAACAACGGGAAGACCAGAACAAGCCCCTGGTTTACCCGACGGTGTAAGGAGGCAAAAACAAAGTGCAATAGAGAATGGAAAAAGTACAGAAGGCAGAGAACACACGAAAATAGGGAGATCAGTCGCAGAGCCAGGAACGAGTACGCACAGGTAAGGAGGGAGGCCCAGCGACAGTATGAAAATGACATAGCATCGAGAATCAAGACTGACCCGAAACTGTTGTATAGCCACATCAGGAGGAAGACAACAGTCAAAGACCAGGTGATCAGATTAAGGACAGAAGGTGGAGAACTCACAAGAAATGATCAGGAGGTATGTGAGGAGCTGAACAGGAGATTTAAGGAAGTTTTTACAGTAGAGACAGGAAGGGCTGTGGGAAGACAGCACAGAAGGGAACATCAAGAGGGAATATACCAACAAGTGTTGGATGACATACGAACAACTGAGGAGGAGGTGAAGAAGCTCTTAAGTGACCTTGACACCTCAAAGGCGATGGGACCGGACAACATCTCCCCATGGGTCCTTAGAGAAGGAGCAGAGATGCTGTGTGTGCCTCTAACCACAATCTTCAACACATCCCTTGAAACTGGGCAACTACCTGAGAAATGGAAGACAGCTAATGTAGTCCCCATATTTAAGAAAGGAAACAGAAACGAGGCACTAAACTACAGACCTGTGTCTCTGACATGTATTGTGTGCAAAGTCATGGAGAAGATTATCAGGAGGAGAGTGGTCGAACACCTGGAAAGGAACAAGATTATAAATGAAAACCAGCATGGGTTCATGGAAGGCAAATCTTGTATCACAAACCTCCTGGAGTTTTATGACAAGGTAACAGAAGTAAGACACGAGAGAGAGGGTTGGGTAGATTGCATTTTCCTAGACTGCAGGAAGGCCTTTGACACAGTTCCCCACAAGAGATTAGTGCAGAAGCTGGAGGATCAGGCACACGTAAAAGGAAGGGCACTGCAATGGATAAGGGAATACCTGACAGGGAGGCAGCAACGAGTCATGGTACGTGAAGAGGTATCACAGTGGGCGCCTGTTACGAGCGGGGTCCCACAGGGGTCAGTTCTAGGACCAGTGCTATTTTTGATATATGTGAACGACATGATGGAAGGAATAGACTCTGAAGTGTCCCTGTTCGCAGATGACGTGAAGTTGATGAGAAGAATTAAATCGGACGAGGATGAGGCAGGACTGCAAAGAGACCTGGAGAGGCTGGACATGTGGTCCAGTAACTGGCTCCTCGAATTCAATCCAGCCAAATGCAAAGTCATGAAGATTGGGGAGGGGCAAAGAAGACCGCAGACAGAATATAGGCTAGGTGGACAAAGACTACAGACCTCACTCAGGGAGAAAGACCTTGGGGTGACCATAACACCGAGCACATCACCGGAGGCACACATCAACCAAATAACCGCTGCAGCATACGGGCGCCTGGCAAACCTGAGAATAGCGTTCCGATACCTTAATAAGGAATCGTTCAAGACACTGTACACTGTGTATGTTAGACCCATACTGGAGTATGCAGCACCAGTCTGGAACCCACACCTGGTCAAGCACGTCAAGAAGTTAGAGAAAGTACAAAGGTTTGCAACAAGGCTAGTCCCAGAGCTCAAGGGAATGTCGTACGAGGAAAGGTTAAGGGAAATCGGACTGACGACACTGGAGGACAGAAGGGTCAGGGGAGACATGATAACGACATACAAGATACTGCGGGGAATAGACAAGGTGGACAGAGATAGGATGTTCCAGAGAGGGGACACAGGGACAAGGGGTCACAACTGGAAGCTGAAGACTCAGACGAGTCACAGGGACGTTAGGAAGTATTTCTTCAGTCATAGAGTTGTAAGCAAGTGGAATAGCCTAGCAAGTGAAGTAGTGGAGGCAGGAACCATACATAGTTTTAAGAAGAGGTATGACAAAGCTCAGGAAGCAGAGAGAGAGAGGATCCAGTAGCGATCAGTGAAGAGGCGGGGCCAGGAGCTGAGTCTCGACCCCTGCAACCACAATTAGGTGAGTACACACACACACACACACACACACACACACACACACACACACACACACACACACACACACACACACACACACACACACACACACACACACACACACAACACACAAACACACACACACACACACACACACACACACACACACACACACACACACACACACACACACACACACACTCACACACATGTACTAACAAGTTTAAATTAAGAAACTTTGTTACAATAAGACGTGTCTTGTGTCCCACCTAACCTGTCTCAGTTATCTCTCAAGTCTCTCTCAGTTGTATATCACTCAGTCAATGTCTCTCAGCCCTCTCTCAGTCTCGGTCTGTCTCTCTAGCAGTGTCTTAGAGACAGGAAGTAAAGCGCTAGTGGTCACTCGCTGCAGTGACAATCTCTCCATCTCTTCTCACTGTGGTGAACTGAACCAGAAACTAACAGGAAAGTTAAGATATTTGATGTTGTTAGTGGCGCTGGTTACCTCTGTTGGGCTCCCGTGACTTGTTGTGCTCCCGTGACTTGTTGTGCTCCCGTGACTTGTTGTGCTCCCGTGACTTGTTGTGCTCCCGTGACTTGTTGTGCTCCCGTGACTTGTTGTGCTCCCGTGACTTGTTGTTCTCCCGTGACTTGTTGTGCTCCCGTGACTTGCTGTGCTCCCGTGACTTGTTGTGCTCCCGTGACTTGTTGTGCTCCCGTGACTTGTTGTGCTCCCGTGACTTGTTGTTCTCCCGTGACTTGTTGTGCTCCCGTGACTTGTTGTGCTCCCGTGACTTGTTGTGCTCCCATGACTTGTTGTGCTCCCGTGACTTGTTGTGCTCCCGTGACTTGTTGTGCTCCCGTGACTTGTTGTGCTCCCGTGACTTGTTGTGCTCCCATGACTTGTTGTGCTCCCGTGACTTGTTGTGCTCCCGTGACTTGTTGTGCTCCCGTGACTTGTTGTGCTCCCGTGACTTGTTGTGCTCCCGTGACTTGTTGTTGTGCTCCCGTGACTTGTTGTGCTCCCGTGACTTGTTGTGCTCCCGTGACTTGTTGTGCTCCCGTGACTTATTGTGCTCCCGTGACTTGTTGTGCTCCCGTGACTTGTTGTGCTCCCGTGACTTGTTGTGCTCCCGTGACTTATTGTGCTCCCGTGACTTGTTGTGCTCCCGTGACTTGTTGTGCTCCCGTGACTTGTTGTGCTCCCGTGACTTGTTGTGCTCCCGTGACTTATTGTGCTCCCGTGACTTGTTGTGCTCCCGTGACTTGTTGTGCTCCCGTGACTTGTTGTGCTCCCGTGACTTATTGTGCTACCGTGACTTGTTGTGCTCCCGTGACTTGTTGTGCTCCCGTGACTTGTTGTGCTCCCGTGACTTGTTGTGCTCCCGTGACTTATTGTGCTCCCGTGACTTGTTGTGCTCCCGTGACTTGTTGTGCTCCCGTGACTTGTTGTGCTCCCGTGACTTATTGTGCTCCCGTGACTTGTTGTGCTCCCGTGACTTGTTGTGCTCCCGTGACTTGTTGTGCTCCCGTGACTTGTTGTGCTCCCGTGACTTGTTGTGCTCCCGTGACTTGTTGTGCTCCCGTGACTTATTGTGCTCCCGTGACTTGTTGTGCTCCCGTGACTTGTTGTGCTCCCGTGACTTGTTGTGCTCCCGTGACTTATTGTGCTCCCGTGACTTGTTGTGCTCCCGTGACTTGTTGTGCTCCCGTGACTTGTTGTGCTCCCGTGACTTATTGTGCTCCCGTGACTTGTTGTGCTCCCGTGACTTGTTGTGCTCCCGTGACTTGTTGTGCTCCCGTGACTTGTTGTGCTCCCGTGACTTGTTGTGCTCCCATGACTTGTTGTGCTCCGGTGACTTGTTGTGCTCCCGTGACTTGTTGTGCTCCCGTGACTTGTTGTGCTCCCGTGACTTGTTGTGCTCCCGTGACTTGTTGTGCTCCCGTGACTTGTTGTGCTCCCGTGACTTGTTGTGCTCCCGTGACTTGTTGTGCTCCCGTGACTTGTTGTGCTCCCGTGACTTATTGTGCTCCCGTGACTTGTTGTGCTCCCGTGACTTGTTGTGCTCCCGTGACTTGTTGTGCTCCCGTGACTTATTGTGCTCCCGTGACTTGTTGTGCTCCCGTGACTTGTTGTGCTCCCGTGACTTGTTGTGCTCCCGTGACTTGTTGTGCTCCCGTGACTTATTGTGCTCCCGTGACTTGTTGTGCTCCCGTGACTTGTTGTGCTCCCGTGACTTGTTGTGCTCCCGTGACTTATTGTGCTCCCGTGACTTGTTGTGCTCCCGTGACTTGTTGTGCTCCCGTGACTTGTTGTGCTCCCGTGACTTGTTGTGCTCCCGTGACTTGTTGTGCTCCCGTGACTTGTTGTGCTCCCGTGACTTGTTGTGCTCCCGTGACTTGTTGTGCTCCCGTGACTTGTTGTGCTCCCGTGACTTGTTGTGCTCCCGTGACTTGTTGTGCTCCCGTGACTTGTTGTGCTCCCGTGACTTATTGTGCTCCCGTGACTTGTTGTGCTCCCGTGACTTGTTGTGCTCCCGTGACTTGTTGTGCTCCCGTGACTTGTTGTGCTCCCGTGACTTATTGTGCTCCCGTGACTTGTTGTGCTCCCCTGACTTGTTGTGCTCCCGTGACTTGTTGTGCTCCCGTGACTTATTGTGCTCCCGTGACTTGTTGTGCTCCCGTGACTTGTTGTGCTCCCGTGACTTGTTGTGCTCCCGTGACTTGTTGTGCTCCCGTGACTGGTTGTGCTCCCGTGACTTGTTGTGCTCCCGTGACTGGTTGTGCTCCCGTGACTTGTTGTGCTCCCGTGGCTTGTTGTGCTCCCGTGACTTGTTGTGCTCCCGTGACTTGTTGTGCTCCCGTGACTTGTTGTGCTCCCGTGACTGGTTGTGCTCCCGTGACTTGTTGTGCTCCCGTGGCTTGTTGTGCTCCCGTGACTTGTTGTGCTCCCTTGACTTGTTGTGCTCCCGTGACTTGTTGTGCTCCCGTGACTTGTTGTGCTCCCATGACTTGTTGTGCTCCCGTGACTTGTTGTGCTCCCGTGACTTGTTGTGCTCCCTTGACTTGTGCTCCCGTGACTTGTTGTGCTCCCGTGACTTGTTGTGCTCCCTTGACTTGTGCTCCCGTGACTTGTTGTGCTCCCGTGACTTGTTGTGCTCCCGTGACTTGTTGTGCTCCCGTGGCTTGTTGTGCTCCCGTGACTTGTTGTGCTCCCGTGACTTGTTGTGCTCCCGTGACTTGTTGTGCTCCCGTGACTTGTTGTGCTCCCGTGACTTGTTGTGCTCCCATGACTTGTTGTGCTCCCGTGACTTGTTGTGCTCCCGTGACTTGTTGTGCTCCCGTGACTTGTTGTGCTCCCGTGACTTGTTGTGCTCCCGTGACTTGTTGTTGTGCTCCCGTGACTTGTTGTGCTCCCGTGACTTGTTGTGCTCCCGTGACTTGTTGTGCTCCCGTGACTTATTGTGCTCCCGTGACTTGTTGTGCTCCCGTGACTTGTTGTGCTCCCGTGACTTGTTGTGCTCCCGTGACTTATTGTGCTCCCGTGACTTGTTGTGCTCCCGTGACTTGTTGTGCTCCCGTGACTTGTTGTGCTCCCGTGACTTGTTGTGCTCCCGTGACTTGTTGTGCTCCCATGACTTGTTGTGCTCCCGTGACTTGTTGTGCTCCCGTGACTTGTTGTGCTCCCGTGACTTATTGTGCTCCCGTGACTTGTTGTGCTCCCGTGACTTGTTGTGCTCCCGTGACTTGTTGTGCTCTCGCGACTTGTTGTGCTCCCGTGACTTGTTGTGCTCCCGTGACTTGTTGTGCTCCCGTGACTTATTGTGCTCCCGTGACTTGTTGTGCTCCCGTGACTTGTTGTGCTCCCGTGACTTGTTGTGCTCCCGTGACTTATTGTGCTCCCGTGACTTGTTGTGCTCCCGTGACTTGTTGTGCTCCCGTGACTTGTTGTGCTCCCGTGACTTATTGTGCTCCCGTGACTTGTTGTGCTCCCGTGACTTGTTGTGCTCCCGTGACTTGTTGTGCTCCCGTGACTTGTTGTGCTCCCGTGACTTGTTGTGCTCCCATGACTTGTTGTGCTCCCGTGACTTTTTGTGCTCCCGTGACTTGTTGTGCTCCCGTGACTTGTTGTGCTCCCGTGACTTGTTGTGCTCCCGTGACTTGTTGTGCTCCCGTGACTTGTTGTGCTCCCGTGACTTGTTGTGCTCCCGTGACTTGTTGTGCTCCCGTGACTTGTTGTGCTCCCGTGACTTATTGTGCTCCCGTGACTTGTTGTGCTCCCGTGACTTGTTGTGCTCCCGTGACTTGTTGTGCTCCCGTGACTTATTGTGCTCCCGTGACTTGTTGTGCTCCCGTGACTTGTTGTGCTCCCGTGACTTGTTGTGCTCCCGTGACTTGTTGTGCTCCCGTGACTTATTGTGCTCCCGTGACTTGTTGTGCTCCCGTGACTTGTTGTGCTCCCGTGACTTGTTGTGCTCCCGTGACTTATTGTGCTCCCGTGACTTGTTGTGCTCCCGTGACTTGTTGTGCTCCCGTGACTTGTTGTGCTCCCGTGACTTGTTGTGCTCCCGTGACTTGTTGTGCTCCCGTGACTTGTTGTGCTCCCGTGACTTGTTGTGCTCCCGTGACTTGTTGTGCTCCCGTGACTTATTGTGCTCCCGTGACTTGTTGTGCTCCCGTGACTTGTTGTGCTCCCGTGACTTGTTGTGCTCCCGTGACTTATTGTGCTCCCGTGACTTGTTGTGCTCCCGTGACTTGTTGTGCTCCCGTGACTTGTTGTGCTCCCGTGACTTGTTGTGCTCCCGTGACTTATTGTGCTCCCGTGACTTGTTGTGCTCCCGTGACTTGTTGTGCTCCCGTGACTTGTTGTGCTCCCGTGACTTATTGTGCTCCCGTGACTTGTTGTGCTCCCGTGACTTGTTGTGCTCCCGTGACTTGTTGTGCTCCCGTGACTTGTTGTGCTTCCGTGACTGGTTGTGCTCCCGTGACTTGTTGTGCTCCCGTGACTGGTTGTGCTCCCGTGACTTGTTGTGCTCCCGTGTCTTGTTGTGCTCCCGTGACTTGTTGTGCTCCCGTGACTTGTTGTGCTCCCGTGACTTGTTGTGCTCCCGTGACTGGTTGTGCTCCCGTGACTTGTTGTGCTCCCGTGTGTTGTTGTGCTCCCGTGACTTGTTGTGCTCCCTTGACTTGTTGTGCTCCCGTGACTTGTTGTGCTCCCGTGACTTGTTGTGCTCCCATGACTTGTTGTGCTCCCGTGACTTGTTGTGCTCCCGTGACTTGTTGTGTTCCCTTGACTTGTGCTCCCGTGACTTGTTGTGCTCCCGTGACTTGTTGTGCTCCCTTGACTTGTTCTCCCGTGACTTGTTGTGCTCCCGTGACTTGTTGTGCTCCCGTGACTTGTTGTGCTCCCGTGGCTTGTTGTGCTCCCGTGACTTGTTGTGCTCCCGTGACTGGTTGTGCTCCCGTGACTTGTTGTGCTCCCGTGGCTTGTTGTGCTCCCGTGACTTGTTGTGCTCCCGTGACTTGTTGTGCTCCCGTGACTTGTTGTGCTCCCGTGACTGGTTGTGCTCCCGTGACTTGTTGTGCTCCCGTGACTTGTTGTGCTCCCGTGACTTGTTGTGCTCCCGTGACTTGTTGTGCTCCCGTGACTTGTTGTGCTCTTGTGACTTGTTGTGCTCCCGTGACTTGTTGGGCTCCCGTGACTTGTTGTGCTCCCGTGACTTGTACTCCCGTGACTTGTTGTGCTCCCGTGACTTGTTGTGCTCCCGTGACTTGTTGTGCTCTCGTGACTTGTTGTGCTCCCGTGACTTGTTGTGCTCCCGTGACTTGTTGTGGTCCCGTGACTTTCTGTGCTCCCGTGACTTGCTGTGCTCCCGTGACTTGCTGTGCTCCCGTGACTTGCTGTGCTCCCGTGACTTTCTGTGCTCCCGTGACTTGCTGTGCTCCCGTGACTTGTTGTGCTCCCGTTACTTGTTGTGGTCCCGTGACTTTCTGTGCTACCGTGACTTGTTCTGCTCCCGTGACTTGTTGTACTCCCGTGACTTGTTGTGCTCCCGTGACTTTCTGTGCTCCCGTAACTTCTTGTGCTCCCGTGACTTGTTGTGCTTCCGTGACTTGCTGTGCTCCCGTGACTTGTTGTGCTCCCTTGACTTGTTGTGCTCCCGTGACTTGTTGTGCTTCCGTGACTTGCTGTTCTCCCGTGACTTGTTGTGCTCCCTTGACTTGTTGTGCTCCCGTGACTTGTTGTGCTCCCGTGACTTGTTGTGCTCCCGTGACTTGTTGTGCTCCCGTGACTTGTTGTGCTCCCGTGACTTGTTGTGCTCCCGTGACTTGTTGTGCTCCCGTGACTTTCTGTGCTCCCGTGACTTGTTGTGCTCCCGTGACTTGTTGTGCTCCCGTGACTTGTTGTGCTCCCGTGACTTGTTGTGCTCGCGTAACTTGTTGTGCTCCCGTGACTTGTTGTGCTCCCGTGACTTGTTGTGCTCCCGTGACTTGTTGTGCTCCCGTGACTTGTTGTGCTTCCGTGACTTGTTGTGCTCCCGTGACTTGTTGTGCTTCCGTGACTTGTTGTGCTCCCGTGACTTGTTGTGCTCCCGTGACTTGTTGTGCTCCCGTGACTTGTAGTGCTCCCGTGACTTGTTGTGCTCCCGTGACTTGTTGTGCTCCCGTGACTTGTTGTGCTCCCGTGACTTGTTGTGCTCCCGTGACTTGTTGTGCTTCCGTGACTTGTTGTGCTTCCGTGACTTGTTGTGCTCCCGTGACTTGTTGTGCTCCCGTGACTTGTAGTGCTCCCGTGACTTGTTGTGCTTCCGTGACTTGTTGTGCTCCCGTGACTTGTTGTGCTCCCGTGACTTGTTGTGCTCCCGTGACTTGTTGTGCTTCCGTGACTTGTTGTGCTTCCGTGACTTGTTGTGCTCCCGTGACCTGTTGTGCTCCAGTGACTTGTTGTGCTCCCGTGACTTGTTGTGCTCCCGTGACTTGTTGTGCTCCCGTGACTTGTTGTGCTCCCGTGACTTGTTGTGCTCCCGTGACTTGTTGTGCTCCCGTGACTTGTAGTGCTCCCGTGACTTGTTGTGCTCCCGTGACTTGTTGTGCTTCCGTGACTTGTTGTGCTCCCGTGACTTGTTGTGCTCCCGTGACTTGTTGTGCTCCCGTGACTTGTTGTGCTCCCGTGACTTGTTGTGCTTCCGTGACTTGTTGTGCTCCCGTGACTTGTTGTGCTCCCGTGACTTGTAGTGCTCCCGTGACTTGCTGTTCTCCCATGGCTTGCTGTGTTCCGTGACTTGCTGTGCTCCCGTGACTTGCTGTGTCCCGTGACTTGCTGTGCTCCCGTGACTTACTGTGCCCCCGTGACTTGCAGTGCTCCCGTGACTTGCTGTGCCCCCGTGACTTCCTGTGTTTCCGTGACTTGCTGTGTTCCGTGACTTGCAGTGCTCCCGTGACTTGCTGTGCTCCCGTGACTTACTGTGCTCCCGTGACTTGCTGTTCTCCCGTGACTTGCTGTCACCCCGTGACTTGCTGTACTCCCGTGACTTTCTGTGCCCCCCTGACTTGCAGTGCCCCGTGACATGAAGTGCCCCCGTGACTTGCAGTGCTCCCGTGACTTTCAGTGCTCCCGTGACTTGCAGTGCTCCTGTGACTGGCT
>NC_091293.1:75347269-75349769 GCF_038502225.1 Cherax quadricarinatus
TCTTTATATAATTTTGTGCGACGAGTTGAAGCTGAGGTTTGACTTCGAGGGCGGAGCAACACGGACGATTATCAGAATATCAGATACAAAAGAAAGATGAAAATGAAAGAGTGGACAGGAATAAGACGGCGAGAGAAGGTGGGGACGAGAACACTGATACAAGTGGCGGGATTAACTTTTACTGTGAGGCAACGTTTTGCTCCGTTATATCATGTTTCTCTGCGTGCAGAGTCGTATCGAGCCATGCAAAGTCGTATCAAGCCATGCAAAGTCGTATCAAGCCATACAAAATCGTATCAAGTCATGCAAAGTCGTGTCATGTCATGCAAAGTCGAATCAAGCCATGCAAAGTCGTATCAAGCCATACAAAGTCGTATCAAGTCATGCAAAGTCGTATCAAGTCATGCAAAGTCGTATCAAGCCATGCAAAGTCATATCAAGCCATGCAAAGTCGTATCAAGCCCTGCAAAGTCGTATCAAGCCATGCAAAGTTGCATCAAGCCATGCAAAGTTGCATCAAGCCATGTAAAGTCATATCAAGTCATGCAAAGTCGTATCAAGCCATAGAAAGTCGTATCAAGCTATGCAAAGTCGTATCAAGCCATGCAAAGTCGTATCAAGTCATGCAAAGTCGTATCAAACCATGCAAAGTCGTATCAAGCCATGCAAAGTCGTATCAAGTCATGCAAAGTCGTATCAAGCCATGCAAAGTCGTATCAAGTCATGCAAAGTCGTATCAAGTCATGCAAAGTCGTATCAAGCCATGCAAAGTCGTATCAAGCCATGCAAAGTCGTATCAAGCCATGCAAAGTCGTATCAAGCCATGCAAAGTCGTATCAAGCCATGCAAAGTTGTACTCAACACGCCGATATCCTTCTTACCTTCAGTAGCACATCAGCTCCATAACTGTAACCTTTCCATGTCACGATGACAGAGCGACATGTTGTGTAATTACAAAGGTGGTTCTGCAACTTGTAACAATGGTTCGACACTTGTGGACAATAAACCGACTCGCCCGGGAGAAGTGTACACCAGAATACGTATGCTGAAAATGATACAGAAAGAATACGGACAAGTTGATGGATAAGACAACAGTGTGTTACTGTGCGGGTTATTCGTGTATTGTTCCAGTCACGGTATTGTGCTATTTTTTTTTTTATGTTAGCCTCGATTGGGTTGTAATCCAACCCATCACAACCTAACTCGATCTAACTGAAGCCAACCCAACCCTCGACCTTGCCTATATTAGCCTAACCTAACCTAACTTAACCTAACCTAACCTAACCTAACCTAACCTAACCTAACCTAACCTAACCTAACCTAACCTAACCTAACCTAACCCAACCTAACTCGACCTAACTGAATCTAACCCAACCCTCAACCTTGCCTATATTAGCCTAACCTAACCTAATATAAACATAAGTTACACTGAAAATCACTTTACTGATGCAGTAATCAGTCTGTGTTGTTAAAAACTCGTCTTGTTCACTAAATTCCGTCGAAAAACGTAAATTCACACGAATTAAATCATTTTGTGGATTACGTTGCTTCTCAACTGAGTATATCTCTAGAGCTTCCTGACTGGACGCTAGAGCAAATTAGGTCAACAAACATTTAAGCACATACGGTGTTCCTATCGTAAAAATGTTTATGTGGGTAATATTTCCCAATATAACAATACTAACATTACTACTGTCACTGTTCTCTCTGCTACTACCAACACTTAACATTACTATTGTCACTGTTCTTTCTACTACTTCCACTACTACTAACATTACTACCATCACTGTTCTTTCTACTACTACCACTACTAACATTACTACTGTCACTGTTCTCTGTACTACTACCACTACTAACATTACTACTGTCACTGTTCTCTGTACGACTACCATTACTAACATTACTACTGTCACTGTTCTATGTACTACTACCACTACTAACATTACTACTGTCACTGTTCTCTGTACGACTACCATTACTAACATTACTACTGTCACTGTTCTATGTACTACTACCACTACTAACATTACTACTGTCACTGTTCTCTGTACTACTGCTACTACTAACATTACTACTGTCACTGTTGTCTGTACTACTGCCACTACTAACATTACTACTGTCACTGTTCTCTGTACGACTACCATTACTAACATTACTACTGTCACTGTTCTATGTACTACTACCACTACTAACATTACTACTGTCACTGTTCTCTGTACTACTGCCACTACTAACATTACTACTGTCATTGTTCTCTGTACTACTACCACTACTAACATTACTACTGTCACTGTTCTATGTACTACTACCACTACTAACATTACTACTGTCACTGTTCCCTGTACAACTACCACTACTAACATTACTACTGTCACCGTTCTCTGTACTACTACCACTACTAACATTACTACTGTCACCGTTCTCTGTACTACTACCACTACTAACATCACGGTAATTTGACAGTAACGACTTGTCCCCTGCTTTAAAAATAGTTATTACA
>NC_091293.1:75354769-75432269 GCF_038502225.1 Cherax quadricarinatus
TATATATATATATATATATATATATATATATATATATATATATATATATATATATATACATATATATATATATATATATATATATATATATATATATATATATATATATATATATATATATATATATATATATATATATATATATAATATATATATAATATCCATTTTTATTGTGTGTCAAATAATAAAAGCTTGTCCAGCAGCAAAAGGATTTTTTAATTTTTTCCCAGGTTGTCGACATACGAATTTGATGGAAAAACTGATACCGCTTAAAAATATTCATATAGTTCACTGGGTTATTGTTTTTTGTAGGATATTATTGTACTGGAGGATCATCACTAGCAGGAGTTATCATCACTAGCAGGAGTTATCATCACTAGCAGGAGTTATCATCACTAGCAGGAGTTATCATCACTAGCAGGAGTTATCATCACTAGCAGGAGTTATCATCACTAGCAGGAGTTATCATCACTAGCAGGAGTTATCATCACTAGCAGGAGTTACCATCACTAGCAGGAGTTATCATCACTAGCAAGAGTTATCATCACTAGCAGAGTTATCATCACTAGCAAGAGTTATCATCACTAGCAGGAGTTATCATCACTAGCAGGAGTTACCATCACTAGCAGGAGTTATCATCACTAGCAGGAGTTATCATCACTAGCAGGAGTTATCATCACTAGCAGGAGTTATCATCACTAGCAGGAGTTATCATCACTAGCAGGAGTTATCATCACTAGCAGGAGTTACCATCACTAGCAGGAGTTATCATCACTAGCAAGAGTTATCATCACTAGCAGGAGTTATCATCACTAGCAGGAGTTATCATCACTAGCAGGAGTTATCATCACTAGCAGGAGTTATCATCACTAGCAGGAGTTATCATCACTAGCAGGAGTTATCATCACTAGCAGGAGTTATCATCACTAGCAGGAGTTATCATCACTAGCAGGAGTTATCATCACTAGCAGGAGTTATCATCACTAGCAGGAGTTATCATCGCTAGCAGGAGTTATCATCACTAGCTGGAGTTATCATCACTAGCAGGAGTTATCATCACTAGCAGGAATTACCATCACTAGCAGGAGTTATCATCACTAGCAAGAGTTATCATCACTAGCAGGAGTTATCACTAGCAGGAGTTATCATCACTAGCTGGAGTTATCATCACTAGCAGGAGTTATCATCACTAGCAGGAGTTACCATCACTAGCAGGAGTTATCATCACTAGCAGGAGTTACCATCACTAGCAGGAGTTACCATCACTAGCAGGAGTTATCATCACTAGCAGGAGTTACCATCACTAGCAGGAGTTATCATCACTAGCAAGAGTTATCATCACTAGCAGGAGTTATCATCACTAGCAGGAGTTATCATCACTAGCAGGAGTTACCATCACTAGCAGGAGTTATCATCACTAGCAAGAGTTATCATCACTAGCAGGAGTTATCATCACTAGCAAGAGTTATCATCACTAGCAGGAGTTATCATCACTAGCAGGAGTTACCATCACTAGCAGGAGTTATCATCACTAGTGTTACGCGCCCCTACTTCACTCCATTATATACAAAAATAAAAGGCCTGGTTAAAATAAGTTCTGTAATAATATATCGCGAACCACTTTATTACTAGCTAGATAAAGCAGGTTCGACTATATATTATTATCGGGTACAGTATGAATCAAAAGTACTCTCATTGTATTATATTGTATTATATTATATCTTTCCCCATGATTATTATAACTATAATATTATATTATATTATTATTAGGTTAGGTATTACGAATGTGTAACCACTACTGTAGTGACCAATTGGTGGTTCTAGAATTGACGCCACGCGTCGCCTTCTGGCAGAGCTGAAGTCTGACTATGAAGTAGTTGAGTGAGTCAGTCAGCTCCTAGCTCTGACTCGGTACGGGTCTTCAACCCAAAGCTCCTAGCTTAAACTAAAACTGTATACCAAGTCTTGCCTTTGCCATTAGTCTGGTAATTCATGTCACTTATGAAAGATAACTATTTCGTTACCCTAGACCTTTCTAAAAGAGTAGATTATTAATTGAAATTATTGTATCATACTCTGTTAATGAGAATTTGAATGTAAGATTGGGTTTCTTGCTGTATAGTGTTTCATTTATAATTGCTTGCGGTTATTTTAATTCACTAACCAAATACCAATGAAGCTAAATGATTGGTAATAAAATAAAACTAACAAAAAAAAAATGGAGTTATTTGTGCCCCTATTGTTACGGTGAAGATTAAGTCGTAACAAATGGGGGCCTGTCCGGGAGCTACTTACCCTGAAGTACATATTTGTTTTGCATTAAAATTAAGCTCCCTTGCGAGAATTAAGAAAATGGATCCAGAAATTAAGTCATTATTAGATGAATTAACAGAGGCTACTCTTGACACTTTAAAATTACAGACGTGTTGGCAAATAGCTAGACAGTTGGATATACCTTATAATAGATACCATAGCGCAGAGACTCTTAGGTCCCTAATTAAGGATAGATTATTTCCGAAAACCCAAGCAATGCCAGAACTAGATTCGGAAGATAGTTTTATTTCTCAGTTTGAGGAAGTAGAAATCCCACGGACGGGAACTGCCTTAAATAATGAAGTTGAACCAGGGTTTACAAGGCCTTACTACTCACTCCAGTCTCAAAGCTCTCCCCCGTTCATTTCCCCGGAGTATGTATCGGTGGTTGGAACGAACCCTCAGTCAAATGACGGGGATAATTTTAGGACTGGTGCTCGTCCCAAAATACTTCCGGAGAAGACGCCCGAATTCCCTTCGGTGTCATTACCTCTTGGGAATTTCACGTCCGAACAACTAGAGAGAATAGAACGCATATTACTATTACAAAACTCTCAAATCGAAGCTAGAAGACGTCTAAACGAGGAAGAATTTAGGCGTGAAAGGTTTCGTTTTGAAACAAAGCAGAAGGGAGTTCCGGAAGAAAGAGACGTGAAGAGCACGGTAACCGGGTTTGACTTGCATAAAGCAGCTCTAATGGTACCTAAGTTTAACGAAACAGACTTAGATGAATTCTTTGAAATTTTTGAGAATCAGGCACGTTCAATGGGCTGGCCCAAAGACAAATGGGCCACATTGCTGCACACGTCTCTATATGGAAAGGCGCAGTCTTGTGTCGCCTCCTTACCATATGAGTTTTATGTCCAGTACGACGTAGTAAAGAGAACTATTTTAGAAGCATATGACATGCTCCCTATTAGTTACCAAATAGCTTTTCGTTCCATGAAACGGCAAACAGGACAAACTTATTTAGATTTTGCCCGAGGGAAAGCAGTGGCGTTTGAACGTTGGTGTCGAGCTTCTCGGGTCACGACTTTAAAAGATCTATCACAATTAATGTTACTAGAAGATTTGTATGCAAATTTTCCAGAGGGAGTTCGCCAGTATCTTGTTGGCCATCCGCAAACGACGTTGTTAGAGACTGCCGCGCTGGCAGACAACTTCGAGATTTCCCAGAGGTTGGTACAATCTGAAAGCAGCCAGGTTATCAAACCAGCAACGAGACCCGAACCTGCGAAGTCTTTCGGTAAGCGACCTACCCAACCCGTTCACTCCCGTGTAACAAGTAAACCCGAAGTAAAACACCAAATTCAATCGAGCCCATCCTATAGACCAGATAGGTCATGGGAAAAAATTAAATGTTCGTACTGTTCGAAGCTGGGACATTTTAAATCACAATGCTTTAAGCGTGATAGGGACCAGGGAAGGAGTCCATCCTATAGATTGCCCACACAAATCATATCCTCTACGACTCATCCAAGGAAGTCCGAGCCAAGAGTAGACGCTCTGTCCCAAGGAAAAGGAACAGATCCTCCTAGTTGACTAAGCAGAATATGGGTATCATCGTCGAACTTGTCAAGAGCTATGAGTCCTTACTTTTCCAAAAGCAAAGTAGGAATTACCGATAGCCAGTTGTTGCAAGTAAATTCCTTTAGGGATACGGGGTCCTACTTAACATTATTAAGAGAAGGACTGTTATCATTCCCCGCCAGATCATATACGGGTTTCGACGCTCTGTTGGAAGCTTATGGTGGCTCCACTACGCGAGTACCCCTGTACAAGTTATATGTTGAAACTCCTATTTTTACAGGCTGGACGTCAATCGGAGTGTCTCCAACTAACTTCCCCATAAAAGACGTAGACCTATTGATTGGGAACGACTTAGCGGAAGAAGGAATATGGAAAGAGCCCATAGTTATGGAAAATCCAACCGAGGAAAATTACGTCATCGAAGCCCGACGAACGGAACCTACCCTCTTTCCTCTGAGCGTAGTAACCCGGGCGATGACCAAACAGTCGCGTTCTCAGTTGGTATCGGAGGAAGTCATGGACGACGTCGACGTAGGAGTAAGAGACATATTCAACGAAAGCTCGAGTGTAGAGCCAACAATCCACCCAGAACCGATACCAGTTCCTAAGTCGGTGGTTTCCGAAATAGATTTATTCTCGAAGGAGGATCTAGTAAGAGAACTCCAAATAGACCCCTCCTTAAGTGACCTCAGGAAGCTTGCTGTGTTGGGAGAAGAAGCCCTTAAAAGTGACTGCTCTTACTATTGGGAGAAGGACTTACTGAAAAAGAAACTAGGATCTCTTAAAAGTGATCATCTACTGGTCTTGCCTACCCCGTTTAGAAATTTAGCATGTAAGTTTGCTCATGACAGTCCTCAAGGTGGACATCTGGGACAAAAGAAGACTTTTAGAAAAATTGCTAAGCACTTCACATGGCCAAAAATGAAGGAAGAAGTGGAACAGTATGTAAAAAGCTGTTCTGTGTGTCAACTAGTAGGCAAACCTGCACATAATCCACCACCTGCGCCGTTGAACCCTATACAAGTAACAGGCGAACCCTTTTCACGTCTGGTGATCGACTGTGTCGGCCCGCTACCCAAGACTCGGCAGGGCAACCAGTTCCTGTTCACCATCATGGACACCGTCACCAGGTACCCGGAAGCAGTTCCTCTCAGGAGGATTAATGCTCGCCTAATAGTGAGAGCACTGATTAAGTTCTTCTCTCACTTTGGATTTCCAAGAGAAGTTCAATCGGATCAAGGGTCGAATTTTACTTCAAAATTTTTCCGTGAAGCCTTGGCTCAGTTAGGGGTCAAGACGGCTTACGCGACGGCCTATCGACCCCAATCACAAGGCGTGGTGGAAAGGTTCCATCAAACTTTGAAGATTATGATGAGGTCCTATTGTTTACAGTATTCCAAAGATTGGGATGAAGGTATTCCACTACTCTTGTTTGCCCTAAGAGAAAGCGAACAAGACAACTTGAAGTTTTCGCCATTTGAGTTAATATATGGGCATCAAATTAGAGGACCAGTACAGGTTCTCAAAGAAGCTTGGACCGGGGAAGAAACGCCGACTTTTAGGAGCTCTCCTACCTTAATGAAAGAACGCCTGAGCCTAGCTAGAGAATTGGCCGCCGAAAACTTACGACAAGCACAGAGTAAGATGAAGGAGGAATACGATCGTCGAACTAAACTTCGTTCATTTGAACCAAAAGATCAAGTTCTGGTTCAACGATTTCATCAGGGACATGCTCTACAGCCCAAATTTGAAGGTCCTTTAGAAATCGTGAAGCGCCTAAGTGACGTGAACTACTTGGTAAGGACGCCGAAGAAGAGGAACTCACAACGGACGTATCACATTAACCAACTTAAACCCTATTCAGGAATCGTTTCACCAGTTTCTACTATAACTCCTCTAAACCAAGAACGGGTTCCAGTAAGTTCAGATGAAATGATAGGAATACCAGTTCTTCTGAACAATTCGACAGCCTTAAAGAATTTAAATTCTCTACTGATAAATCTGGAAGTGGACAAAGGACACGAAATAAAATCCCTGATTAAGGCAAATCTCCACCTGTTCAACGACGTCCCAAAACCGTGTACGTTGGGTGTGCACGATGTTACTCTCCGAGAACCTACTCCAATCAAGCAATCTCCCTACAGAGTGAGTCCCAAGAAACAAGGTGAGCTAGAGGCAGAGGTGAACTTCTTACTCTCACACGGGTTGATAAAACCAAGTAACAGTCCTTGGGCATCCCCGTGCATTCTAGTCCCCAAACCAGATGGGACTTCCCGTATGTGCACGGATTTTAGAAAAGTCAATGCTGTAACAGTGCCTGATGGGTTTCCAATACCCAGAATTGACGACTTAATAGACAAGGTCTCGAGAGCTAAGTATATCAGTAAATTGGACTTGTTAAGAGGGTATTACCAAGTCCCGTTGTCACCAAGAGCTCAAGAGATATCGGCTTTTACGATACCTGGTGGCCTATACAAGTATTGCGTTATGCCCTTCGGCTTCTGTAACGCGGCCTCTACGTTCCAGCGTATTATGAACATACTTACGGGCGGATTGGACGGAGTAGAAGCTTACTTAGACGACTTAGTCGTATACAGCGACAGTTGGCCCCAACACCTTAGACAGCTTAAAGCCTTGTTTGACGCCTTAAGTAAACATAATTTTACAGTGAATTTGTCCAAGTGTGAGTTTGGCCAGACGAAAATTAAATACTTAGGATTTCGGATTGGACAAGGTGAAGTCGCTCCTTTGAACGCCAAAGTAAAGGCCCTCTTAGAATTTCCTACCCCTAAGGATAGGAAAAGCGTATCAAGATTTTTAGGAGTTGCCGGTTACTACCGTCGGTTCTGTCCGAATTTTGCACAGGTAGCTTTTCCCCTAACTGAATTAACAAGTCCAAAAACAAAGTTTTCATGGACTCAGGACTGTGAAATTGCTTTTAATCGTTTAAAAAGATTACTATCCTCTTCCCCAGTATTGCTAAGTCCTGATTTTAATAAACCATTCCACTTACAAATAGATGCCAGTGCGTATGCTTTGGGAGCCGCATTGTTACAGAAGGCTCCAAATTCTGACCTATTACAACCTGTTTCTTATTTTTCTTCTAAGTTAAAGAAACACCAAATTAATTATTCGACTATAGAAAAAGAAGCCTTAGCTCTCGTTGTATGCCTAGAGAATTTTGATGTATATTTAGGATCTTCTACCCATCAGATATCGGTGTACTCCGATCATAATCCTTTGACCTTCATAAATTCTATGAAATCGAAGAATGCCAGAATACTTCGTTGGGCTTTGAGAATTCAACCCTTCTCTATTACCATTTCCCATATAAAAGGAAAACATAATCTCATTGCTGATGCCCTCTCTAGGCCTTGAAATTTTATTAATATACATTTATTTTTAACAGTATGAGTCGGTACTTTTATGACCATCTATGTTGTGGAGAAAGCTGGAGATGATGTAGGACTGCTGTCTATGTTACAACCTCTGCTACTATGACAGATGCTACCCACCACAGAGAGTACAAGTCAATGGCGACCGTCAGTCACGAGGGGGGAGGTGTTACGCGCCCCTACTTCACTCCATTATATACAAAAATAAAAGGCCTGGTTAAAATAAGTTCTGTAATAATATATCGCGAACCACTTTATTACTAGCTAGATAAAGCAGGTTCGACTATATATTATTATCGGGTACAGTATGAATCAAAAGTACTCTCATTGTATTATATTGTATTATATTATATCTTTCCCCATGATTATTATAACTATAATATTATATTATATTATTATTAGGTTAGGTATTACGAATGTGTAACCACTACTGTAGTGACCAATTGGTGGTTCTAGAATTGACGCCACGCGTCGCCTTCTGGCAGAGCTGAAGTCTGACTATGAAGTAGTTGAGTGAGTCAGTCAGCTCCTAGCTCTGACTCGGTACGGGTCTTCAACCCAAAGCTCCTAGCTTAAACTAAAACTGTATACCAAGTCTTGCCTTTGCCATTAGTCTGGTAATTCATGTCACTTATGAAAGATAACTATTTCGTTACCCTAGACCTTTCTAAAAGAGTAGATTATTAATTGAAATTATTGTATCATACTCTGTTAATGAGAATTTGAATGTAAGATTGGGTTTCTTGCTGTATAGTGTTTCATTTATAATTGCTTGTGGTTATTTTAATTCACTAACCAAATACCAATGAAGCTAAATGATTGGTAATAAAATAAAACTAACAAAAAAAAAATGGAGTTATTTGTGCCCCTATTGTTACGGTGAAGATTAAGTCGTAACAACTAGCAAGAGTTATCATCACTAGCAGGAGTTATCATCACTAGCAGGAGTTACCATCACTAGCAGGAGTTATCATCACTAGCAAGAGTTATCATCACTAGCAGGAGTTATCATCACTAGCAAGAGTTATCATCACTAGCAGGAGTTACCATCACTAGCAGGAGTTATCATCACTAGCAGGAGTTACCATCACTAGCAGGAGTTACCATCACTAGCAGGAGTTATCATCACTAGCAAGAGTTATCATCACTAGCAGGAGTTATCATCACTAGCAAGAGTTATCATCACTAGCAGGAGTTATCATCACTAGCAGGAGTTACCATCACTAGCAGGAGTTATCACTAGCAAGAGTTATCATCACTAGCAGGAGTTATCATCACTAGCAGGAGTTACCATCACTAGCAGGAGTTATCATCACTAGCAAGAGTTATCATCACTAGCAGGAGTTATCATCACTAGCAAGAGTTATCATCACTAGCAGGAGTTACCATCACTAGCAGGAGTTATCATCACTAGCAGGAGTTACCATCACTAGCAGGAGTTATCATCACTAGCAGGAGTTACCATCACTAGCAGGAGTTATCATCACTAGCAGGAGTTATCATCACTAGCAGGAGTTACCATCACTAGCAGGAGTTATCATCACTAGCAGGAGTTACCATCACTAGCAGGAGTTATCATCACTAGCAAGAGTTATCATCACTAGCAGGAGTTATCATCACTAGCAGGAGTTATCATCACTAGCAGGAGTTACCATCACTAGCAGGAGTTATCATCACTAGCAAGAGTTATCATCACTAGCAGGAGTTATCATCACTAGCAAGAGTTATCATCACTAGCAGGAGTTATCATCACTAGCAGGAGTTACCATCACTAGCAGGAGTTATCATCACTAGCAGGAGTTATCATCACTAGCAGGAGTTATCATCACTAGCAGGAGTTATCATCACTAGCAGGAGTTATCATCACTAGCAGGAGTTATCATCACTAGCAGGAGTTATCATCACTAGCAGGAGTAACTGTCACTAGCAAGAGTAATTATCACTAGCAAGAGTTATCATCACTAGCAAGAATAATTATCACAGGCAAGAGTAATTATAACTAGCCAGAGTTATCATCACTAGCCAGAGTTATCATCATTACCAAGAGTAATTATCACTAGCAAGAGTAATTATCACTAGCCAGAGTTATCATCACTAGCCAGAGTTATCATCACTAGCAAGAGTAATCATCACTAGTAAGAGTAATTATCACTAGCAAGAGTAATTATCACTAGCAAGAGTAATTATCACTAGCAAGAGTAGTCATCACTAGCAAGAGTAATTTTCACTAGGAAGAGTAATTATCAATAGCAAGAGTAATCATCACTAGCAAGAGTAATCACTAGCAAGAGTAATCATCACTATCAGGAGTAATCATCACTAGCAAGAGGAATTATCAGTAGCAAGAGTAATTATCACCAGCAAGAGTAATCATCACCAGCAAGAGTAATCATCACTAGCAAGAGCAATCATCACTAGCAAGAATAATTATCACTAGCAAGAGTAATTATTACTAGCAAGAGTAATCATCACTAGCAAGAGTAATTATCACTAGCAAGAGTAATTATCACTAGCAAGAATAATTATCACTAGCAAGAGTAATTATCACTAGCAAGAATAATTATCACTAGCAAGAGTAATCATCACTAGCAAGAGTAATCATCACTAGCAAGAGTAATTATCACTAGCAAGAGTAATTATCACTAGCAAGAGCAATCATCACTAGCAAGAGTAATTATCACTAGCAAGAATAATTATCACTAGCAAGAGTAATTATCACTATCAAGAATAATTATCACTAGCAAGAGTAACTATCACTAGCAAGAATAATTATCACTAGCAAGAGTAATTATCACTAGCAAGAGTAATTATCACTAGCAAGAGTAATTATCACTAGCAAGAGTAATCATCACTAGCAAGAGTAATTATCACTAGCAAGAGTAATTATCACTAGCAAGAGTAATTATCACTGGCAAGTGTAATTATCACTAGCAAGAGTAATTATCACTAGCAAGAGTAATCATCACTAGCAAGAGTAATTATCACTAGCAAGAGTAATTATCACTAGCAAGAGTAATCATCACTAGCAAGAGTAATTATCACTAGCAAGAGTAATCATCACTAGCAAGAGTAATTATCACTAGCAAGAGCAATTATCACTAGCAAGAGTAATTATCACTAGCAGGAGTAATTATCACTAGCAAGAGTAATTATCACTAGCAAGAGTAATCATCACTAGCAAGAGTAATTATCACTAGCAAGAGTAATTATCACTAGCAAGAGTAATCATCACTAGCAAGAGTAATTATCGCTAGCAAGAGTAATCATTAGCAAGAGTAATTATCACTAGCAAGAGTAATTATCACTAGCAAGAGTAATTATCACTAGCAAGAGTAATTATCACTAGCAAGAGTAATCATCACTAGCAAGAGTAATTATCACTAGCAAGAGTAATTATCACTAGCAAGAGTAATTATCACTAGCAGGAGTAATTATCACTAGCAAGAGTAATTATCACTAGCAAGAGTAATCATCACTAGCAAGAGTAATTATCACTAGCAAGAGTAATTATCACTAGCAAGAGTAATCATCACTAGCAAGAGTAATTATCGCTAGCATGAGTAATCATCACTAGCAAGAGTAATTATCACTAGCAAGAGTAATTATCACTAGCAAGAGTAATTATCACTAGCAAGAGTAATCATCACTAGCAAGAGTAATTATCACTAGCAAGAGTAATTATCACTAGCAAGAGTAATTATCACTAGAAGGAGTAATTATCACTAGCAAGAGTAATTATCACTAGCAAGAGTAATCATCACTAGCAAGAGTAATTATCACTAGCAAGAGTAATTATCACTAGCAAGAGTAATCATCACTAGCAAGAGTAATTATCACTAGCAAGAGTAATTATCACTACTAGGAGGTCTTCACAACTAACTAACAGTCTTCACCACTAACAACCATTCTTCACCACTAACAACCAGTCTTCACCACTAACAACCAGTCTTCACCATTAACAAGCATTCTTCACCACTAACAAGCAGTCTTCACCACTAACAAGCAGTCTTCACCACTAACAAGCAGTCTTCACCACTAACAACCAGTCTTCACCACTAACAAGCATTCTTCACCACTAACAAGCAGTCTTCACCACTAACAAGCAGTCTTCACCACTAACAACCAGTCTTCACCACTAACAAGCAGTCTTCACCACTAACAAGCAGTCTTCACCACTAACAACCATTCTTCACCACTAACAAGCAGTCTTCACCACTAACAAACAGTCTTCACCACTAACAAGCAGTCTTCACCACTAACAAACAGTCTTCACCACTAACAAACAGTCTTCACCACTAACAAACAGTCTTCACCACTAACAAGCAGTCTTCACCACTAACAAGCAGTCTTCACCACTAACAAACAGTCTTCACCACTAACAAACAGTCTTCACCACTAACAAGCAGTCTTCACCACTAACAAACAGTCTTCACCACTAACAAGCAGTCTTCACCACTAACAAACAGTCTTCACCACTAACAAACAGTCTTCACCACTAACAAACAGTCTTCACCACTAACAAACAGTCTTCACCACTAACGAACAGTCTTCACCACTAACAAACAGTCTTCACCACTAACTAACAGTCTTCACCACTAACAAGCAGTCTTCACCACTAACAAGCAGTCTTCACCACTAACAAACAGTCTTCACCACTAACAAACAGTCTTCACCACTAACAAACAGTCTTCACCACTAACTAACAGTCTTCACCACTAACAACCAGTCTTCACCACTAACAACCAGTCTTCACCACTAACAAACAGTCTTCACCAATAACAAGCAGTCTTCACCACTAACAAACAGTCTTCACCACTAACAAACAGTCTTCACCACTAACAAACAGTCTTCACCACTAACAACCAGTCTTCACCACTAACAAACAGTCTTCACCACTAACAAGCAGTCTTCACCACTAACAAACAGTCTTCACCACTAACAAACAGTCTTCACCACTAACAAGCAGTCTTCACCACTAACAAGCAGTCTTCACCACTAACAAGCAGTCTTCACCACTAACAAGCAGTCTTCACCACTAACAAGCAGTCTTCACCACTAACAAGCATTCTTCACCACTAACAAGCAGTCTTCACCACTAACAAGCAGTCTTCACCACTAACAAACAGTCTTCACCACTAACAAACAGTCTTCACCACTAACAAACAGTCTTCACCACTAATAACCAGTCTTCACCACTAACAAACAGTCTTCACCACTAACAAGCAGTCTTCACCACTAACAAACAGTCTTCACAACTAACAAACAGTCTTCACCACTAACAAGCAGTCTTCACCACTAACAAGCAGTCTTCACCAATAACACCCAGTCTTCACCACTAACAAACAGTCTTCACCACTAACAAACAGTCTTCACCACTAACAAACAGTCTTCACCACTAACAAGCAGTCTTCACCACTAACAAACAGTCTTCACCACTAACAAACAGTCTTCACCACTAACAAACAGTCTTCACCACTAACAAACAGTCTTCACCACTAACAAACAGTCTTCACCACTAACAAACAGTCTTCACCACTAACAAACAGTCTTCACCACTAACAAGCAGTCTTCACCACTAACAAACAGTCTTCACCACTAACAAGCAGTCTTCACCACTAACAAACAGTCTTCACCACTAACAAACAGTCTTCACCACTAACAAACAGTCTTCACCACTAACAAACAGTCTTCACCACTAACTAACAGTCTTCACCACTAACAAACAGTCTTCACCACTAACAACCAGTCTTCACCACTAACAACCAGTCTTCACCACTAGCAAACAGTCTTCACCACTAACAAGCAGTCTTCACCACTAACAAACAGTCTTCACCACTAACAAACAGTCTTCACCACTAACAACCAGTCTTCACCACTAACAAGCAGTCTTCACCGCTAACAACCAGTCTTCACTAACAAACAGTCTTCACCACTAACAAACAGTCTTCACCACTAACACACAGTCTTCACCACTAACAAGCAGTCTTCACCACTAACAACCAGTCTTCACCACTAACAAGCAGTCTTCACCACTAACAATCAGTCTTCACCACTAACAAGCAGTCTTCACCACTAACAAGCAGTCTTCACCACTAACAAGCAGTCTTCACCACTAACAAGCAGTCTTCACCACTAACAAACAGTCTTCACCACTAACAAACAGTCTTCACCACTAACAAACAGTCTTCACCACTAACAACCAGTCTTCACCACTAACAAGCAGTCTTCACCACTAACAAGCAGTCTTCACCACTAACAACCAGTCTTCACCACTAACAAGCAGTCTTCACCACTAAGAAGCAGTCTTCACCACTAACAAGCAGTCTTCTCCACTAACAAACAGTCTTCACCACTAACAATCAGTCTTCACCACTAAGAAGCAGTCTTCACCACTAACAAACAGTCTTCACCACTAACAAGCAGTCTTCACCACTAACAAGCAGTCTTCACCACTAACAAGCAGTCTTCACCACTAACAAGCAGTCTTCACCACTAACAAACAGTCTTCACCACTAACAAACAGTCTTCACCACTAACAAGCAGTCTTCACCACTAACAAGCAGTCTTCACCACTAACAAGCAGTCTTCACCACTAACAACCAGTCTTCACCACTAACAAGCAGTCTTCACCACTAAGAAGCAGTCTTCACCACTAACAAGCAGTCTTCACCACTAACAAACAGTCTTCACCACTAACAAACAGTCTTCACCACTAAGAAGCAGTCTTCACCACTAACAAGCAGTCTTCACCACTAACAAGCAGTCTTCACCACTAACAAGCAGTCTTCACCACTAACAAGCAGTCTTCACCACTAACAAGCAGTCTTCACCACTAACAAGCAGTCTTCACCACTAACAAACAGTCTTCACCACTAACAAACAGTCTTCACCACTATGAAGCAGTCTTCACCACTAACAAACAGTCTTCACCACTAACAAACAGTCTTCACCACTAACAAGCAGTCTTCACCACTAACAAGCAGTCTTCACCACTGCTTGTTTAGCTTCAGATGCTACAAGGTTAATTTGTCTAAATCTTCCTGAAGTTTAAAAGTCTTCTTCATTATTTTCTTTTCAGCTTAATTTTGTGTCATCAGTGAATTTATTCATGTCAGCTGTTCTCCCCTCATCTTCCTCTGGCTACTGATGTAAATTATGTAAAATAATCATTATAAAACTTAATGAGCGCCGCATGTGACTGGTACTCTTTCTTATTGTACCTTATTTATGCCAGTTATTTGTTAGTTATGCCTCGAGCCATGGCAGGACTTTATTCCTTGGGTGGCCATGTTCTTTTACAATCATTCTTGTGGTAGTCTATCAAAAGTTTTACTAAAACCCAAAAAAACAACATCTGTCGTGATCCAGTACCTCAAATGTTTTGCTATAAAAGAACAGTAAGTTTGTTAGGCATTAACGGGTAATTTTGGACTTGGTATTAAGATTCGTTAATCGAATTATGCTCATCAAGGTGGCTTTATATTATATCGTTTGTAATCGACTCTAATAATTTGCCTGCTATTGATGTTATGCTTTTTGAGAGGTAATTTGACGGTTTCTACTGGTCTCCTGATTTAAAGATAGGAATTCCATTGACCATCTTCCACATCTCCGGTATTATACCTGTTTGGAGTGATGTACTAAAAACGTTAACTGATACTTCACTGTGTTCCATTTAGCACTCTTTAACAACGCCTGACAAAAGATGTTAATCGGGACTTGGGGACTAATTTTTAGTCGCTCAACTTTTGTGTTGACCACATCCCAAGTGACTGTGAGATTACATTATTTGTTTTCCTCAACTCCATTAAAATAATGTTAATTGGACATCCTTTTTGTGCATTCTTGTTTGAAGAATGAAAATAAATGTACGTTAAAAATTGTCCAAATTGTCTTTATGATGGTCAGTAACCTGTTGCAAGGAGACCTTGGGTCTTCTCTAATATTGTTCAATATACTTTGAAGAGAAAAACTTGTCTTTGACACCTTTGCAACTTTAATTTCATAGTCATGTTTATTGTTCTTATCCCCAGTTAACCTCTCCTTAAACATTGGTTCATGAGGTGACCATCTCCTCTAATGATATGCATAAAAACTTTTTTCTTCTCCCCTAAAAGTTGTTTAAATATTATTTTCATCCATTTCAGATAATGAATATATGTCCTTTGAGCAACTTGCAGTGCATTTATGAATTGATACATTGATATTTCTCTTCGTTGTCCTAACCATCACATTACAAGCGTTCTCTAAGTCTATGGTAACCTGCACAACAAAAATCTGAGGCCTTTGATGCATTATCTTCACTATCACACTTACCGTCAAGCTCCTCCACAATCTCCAGATTGTTCACAAAGGTCTCCTTGTTTGCCAAAACCAAATCAAGCAGGTTATTTTCCCTCATTGGTCCTCTATTGTCTCTAGAAAACCGTTGTACTCTAGGTTCAGCCAACGATTTCTTGTTATTTTGACTAGGGCTAAAATCCCCTAGAATTACCACATTATTACTCGAAGTCTTCAAAGACTAACTGTTGCAACCCCTGAATGGGTTACAATGATTATTATGTATATATAATGTATATTATCTTTTCATATAATTTTATATTGCTTATATTTGCGATAATAGCTAAATCGTAAATGTATGACTTTATATTATTATTTGACTGTTATATTCTTATTTAGCTTATGTTGTTAGGATGTATATAAAATGTGCTCAGTTAGTCTTGATTGTCAAACTACTGTAATTATCGCTTGTCGCTCGTTATACTGCCGGCTTCTGAGCTGCAGTTGTCCACGTAGCTATCACGTGATCGAGGGGGGGGGGTGTCCTCACCTCTCGTGAAATTGTCAGTCTGCTGGAGACTCGCTTGCTGGTTGGACAGATTGTCTGTCTCATTATTCTTGTTAGTTCTGTAGAACTTTGTTCACAGAACATTGTAAAGACTTAGTGATTTTCGACGTTGTACTGAGGTTGTGTGTCACATAGACACTCTGAACATCTCAGGTCCTTAGCTATAGCTTCTGACCTAATTTTGTACTGGTTTCTGTGCATTGTCACAGTCGAGTTTTCCTATGCTGAACGAAGATTCAGTATTATGGGAGTTTTGTAACTTTTGTGGAGGATCTGCTGATGGTCCCTACTTAGGATCGTTATATTATTTCCCAGTTCCTGATTCTGTGTCGCAGTCGCTTGATATTGCATTGCTATTGGGCTTAGCATTCTTTGTTGTTCAAGCAGACTGTTCGGGTTGCCAGTCGGTCAAGAAGTTAGTTTATTTGAGGACTTTGTCAGTCACTTGTTTAAGTCTTATTCGAGTCTTGAGACATAGCTAACTACTTAAGAGCACTTACACGCATACACACACTTGTACATATTTGTAATATCTTATTAAATGTTAATGTACCTGACGGTACTTAAGAATTATAAATGTGATATGTGCTTTCAGCACAATAACATTGAACTCGAGAGATTGATTTTATTTTGATTGCTGTAATTAATTTAATTTGATAATATACCTCTAGACAACTTACTACTTAATAAATTTATTAAATTTTAATTTCTCTAGTTAGTAGCCTACCAGTTGTAATCCTAAAGCACTATTGAACCATACTGAATTTTAATGGATAATTGGACAAGGATACTGACTACTTGTTACGAAAACCCAGTAACAGGCTGAATGCTAGAAGGGCAGTCCTTTCTAGTATTCACTGGAGATCTTTAAGCTTTTAGAATCGCGTTTTTTGTAACAAATGGGGGCCTGTCCGGGATGCTCTTGATCCAAGGTGTTGGAGAAATTGTCCAGTTTGACATACTAGTACTTCTATGGTCAAACTCTTTGAGTACTTTCCTAATCTGAAGACTTTGAGTTTAGTCTTGTACAACATACCAGGTGGATGTATGTACTTGACTGAGTCTCTTGATCCAAGGAGATGGAAATACTGTTTGAGTTCTAGCTCTAAGACAACCAACACTAAAATTCCTATTAGGATTATAGTTTCCCATAATCACTCTCTCGTAGTACAATTATTTTCGTGATGTATGCTAAAGTGAAACAGTTAATTGATACTCTGACTTTGTCTGAGTTAAGTACATTAAAACTTCAGACGTGTTGGCAAGTAGCCAAGTATCTCGGTGTGACGTATAACAGGAATTACACCGCAGAAACTGTCAGAGCATTAATTAAAGATATATTGTTTCCTGCTCATACAGAGATGTCTGATTATGATTCAGATTCAGAAAGCCTAGTGTCACAATTAGGAAGTATGACTCTATTTGATGAAGAAAGAACAACTAGAGCAGAAGTGAGCCTAGTGTCTGAGCCTAGTGTAGATCAGTTCTCGCTCGCTCCTTCCTTCACTGACACTATAGTACAGAGTATAGCTGTTAGTATGACACAGCCTAATACTAGTACAGTGTATGATACACCTGTATTTACTTATCCTAGACCAGATCTAGACACTCTAGAGACGGCTGGACCAAGTGTCCGACCTAAGGACCGTCCAGACCATGTTAATTTCCCTACTCCTCCATTACCCACTGGTCCTATCTCTCAGGAACAGTTTGAGAGGTTTGAACGCCTCCTTATGTTGCAGACTGCACAAATAGAGGCACAGAGGAGATTGAACGAAGAAGATTTCCAAAGAGAAAATGTTCGTCTGGGAAGACAACAGACTGATAGATCACAGGACACATTTAATGTGCAGAAAGCTGCATCCATGGTTCCTAAGTTTTTTGAAAGTGACTTAGACACATATTTTGATGTGTTTGAGAACCAGGCACGTGCTATGAACTGGCCACGTAAGCACTGGGCAACATTGCTTCATACTGCTTTGACGGGAAGAGCTCAAACTTGTACTGCTGCTTTACCATTTGCCAAGTACATTAGTTATGACGCTGTCAAACAAACTATTCTAGAGACATATAACTTGTTACCTGTAAGTTATCAAAGAGCATTTCGTACGTTACAACGACGACAAGATCAAACTTGTGTAGAGTTTGCTCGTGAGAAAAAAGTTGCATTTCAGAGATGGTGTAGAGCTGCTAAATGTAAAAACTACAACAGCCTTGTTCAGTTGTTACTACACGAAGAGTTTAACAACTGTATGTCTGCGGACATACAAGAATATCTGATCGATCATACTACCTCAGATATTCTGGAAACTGCAGCCTTAGCAGACAATTATGAAATTTCTCACAAACTTGTACGTACTAAAACACTCAGAAACAAGGTAACTAAAAATTGTCCTAGAAGTTGGCAAACTAAATCAGCTGCTCATTGCCGGCCTGATGTACCTGCTACTGTAACTTCTCGTACCTTTACCAGGAAAACTCACAATCCTGAATCTGTCTCTGTGGCTAGACAGAAATCTGGTATCGAGAAGAAGAAAGTTAAATGTACCTATTGTAACAGAAAAGGACATACTAGAGAGTATTGCTATAAATTAGAAAGAGATACGAGAAACAGTCGTGCGGCTGGCGCCCCCACTCAAGTCGTATCCTCTTCCGAGCAACAAAGGCACCAAAATCCTAGCAATTCCTCTTATCCTACTGTTTTAGATAATGCTACTCAGGATAGATGACTAGCGTCAGAAAGTGTATCTGACGAAAAGATTCGTTCAGCGATGAGTCCTTACTTTTCGAGAGATAAAGTAGGATTTGACGAATCACATCTAACTGAGATAATTTCTTTCAGAGACACTGGCAGTTATCTCACGTTATTAAGAGAAGATGTACTGCCCATAACTGACGATACCTATTGCAAGATAGATGTATTGTTAGAAGCCTATGGAGGGGCTGTTATAAAAGTGCCTCTGCACAAAGTTTATATTGAAACAAGCTATTATACTGGTTATATTTCAGTGGGTATATCCAGTGGTGTATTTCCCATCAGGTCAGTGGACTTGTTGATAGGGAACGATATCCTTCATGCTGGTATATGTAAGGAACCACTTGTGATTGATAATAACACTGATGATAATTATGCCATTGAAGCTTGTAGAGAGAAACCTATTTTATTTCCTCTCAGCGCAATTACTAGAGCTATGTCAAAGATTCAACAACCATCCTTGTCTCCTGTTGAGTTAGTTGATGACAATGATTTGGGGTTGAATATATTGTTTAGTGACGCTCTGCGCCCAGGATCATTAACACTGACTCCCCCCGGTCATCAACCTAGTCAGGACACAACTGACGTTAAATTTCTTACTCATGATGATTTAATCAAGGATCAGTTTGTTGATCAGTCATTGGAAAGACTGAGAGATATAGCAGTTACTGAGAGTGAAGCAAAGGATCTCGATAATTGTTACTATTATAGTAACGGTGTACTGATGGAGAAAACTACATGTAAGTTGTCAGCTGATAGTGTTTCCATCACAGTCAAGCATTCCGTAGTGTTACCAGTTACATTTCGTGAACAAGCCATTGATTTTGCTCACAATAGTCCCATAGGAGGACATTTGGGTGTCAAGAAGACACTCGGTAAACTGGCAAAACATTTTACTTGGCCAAAGATGAAGGAAACAGTAGCTGATCATGTGCGACGTTGCCACGTGTGTCAAGTGACAGGCAAACTAGCACACACACCTCCACCTGCGCCTCTCATTCCTATCACCGTGCATGGTGAACCATTCTCACGTCTTATTATTGATTGTGTTGGTCCTTTGCCTAGAACCAAACTAGGAAACCAATACTTATTTACTATTATGGACGCTGCAACACGCTATCCCGAAGCTATTCCTATGAGAAAAATTAATGCTCGTGCTATTGTGAGAGCGTTGATGAAATTTTTCTCCCAGGTTGGATTGCCACGAGAGATACAATCAGATCAGGGATCTAACTTCACTTCTAAGATCTTTCGAGAAGCATTATCCCACCTAGGAATAAAGTCTGTACTTTCAACCAGTTATCATCCACAGTCACAAGGGGCTCTAAAGAGATTTCATCAGACACTGAAGTCCATGATGAGAGCTTATTGTGAACATTTTTCTAGAGACTGGGATGAGGGTATACCTTTTCTTCTGTTCGCTATGAGAGAAAGTGAGCAAGAAAGTCTCGGGTTTAGTCCGTTTGAATTAATATTCGGACACCAAGTGCGTGGTCCTCTCGCAGTGTTAAAAGACGTGTGGACAGGAAAATCAAATCCATCATTGAGTACTTCACCTTCATTAATGCAGCAACATTTGACAGCCGCTAGAGAGCTAGCTTCGAAAAACCTAGTTTCAGCCCAAGCTAGAATGAAGCAACATTATGACAAGCGTGCTGTCCCTCGTTCTTTTAAAGCAGGAGATAAGGTGATGGCTCGGAAATTAGTACCAGGTCATGCTCTACAAGCCAGGTATGATGGTCCCCTGGAAGTAGTGAAAAAGCTTAGCGACGTAAATTATTTGGTACGTACGCCTGGGAAAAAGAAATCTAATCATGTGTACCATGTTAACCAGCTCAAGGCATACTACGCTAGTCCTCTACCTACTACTTCTATTCTTCCTAGGACAGAGGAAGAAAACGTCAGTCTACCTGACATCTCTAGAGGTATAGAGGTTCGTTTAGAAAATTCAGTGACTCTACACTCACTAGACGATTTTCTTAGTAACCTTGGGATTGATAAAGCTGGTGATGTTAAAAACATGATTTTGCATTTCCCTGAATTGTTCGGTGATGTTCCTAAACGTTGTACTCTGGGTGTACATGACGTTGATGTACAGGGAGCATCACCCATTAAGCAATCACCATATAGAATGAGTCCAACAAAGCATAAAGCATTGAGAGAAGAGGTTGATTTTCTGTTATCTCACGGACTTATTGAACGCAGTAAAAGTCCATGGGCATCTCCCTGTATTTTAGTGCCTAAACCTGACGGTAGTTTCAGGATGTGCACTGATTACAGGAAAGTGAACTCTGTCACCTTGCCTGATGGTTATCCTCTACCTCGCATTGACGACCTTATTGATCGTGTGTCAGGAGCCCAGTTTGTCAGCCGTTTAGATCTCTTACGAGGCTATTATCAAGTCCCGCTTACTGAACGTGCTCAAGAAATATCTGCTTTTACTGTTCAAGATGGATTATTTAACTACCTCGTCACCCCCTTCGGCCTATGTAACGCGGCTTCTTCATTCCAACGTATAATGAACGAGTTGACCCACAACTTAGAAGGAGTAGAAGCCTACCTTGACGACTTAGTGGTGTACAGTGACGAGTGGGAACAGCACTTGACGCGTCTCAGAGCATTGTTTGAGAGACTGGCGCACTACAACTTCACTGTTAACTTAGCTAAATGTAGTTTTGGTCAAGCCAAGATTACCTATCTAGGCTTTTGTATTGGCCAAGGTGAGGTTGCTCCTATTGAGGCTAAGGTTCGTGCAATTTCTGAATTTCCAGTGCCACAGGATAGGAAAGGAGTACAGAGATTCCTGGGTATGGCAGGATATTATCGCAGGTTCTGTCCAAACTTTTCTCAGATTGCAGCTCCTCTCACTGAGCTTACTAGCAGCAAAGTTCAGTTCACCTGGACTAGAGATTGTTCAGACTCGTTCAAAAGGTTGAAACGTTTGCTCTCCTCTGCTCCTGTGTTGAAGAGTCCTAATTTCAATCTTCCCTTCTTTTTACATATAGATGCGAGTGGTTATGCAGTGGGTGCTGTGCTGCTCCAACAGTCAACATCCACTGATATTCTCCATCCTATATGTTACTATTCATCTAAGCTTAAACGACACCAGAAAAATTATGCCACTATTGAGAAAGAGGCTCTAGCTCTTGTGGTGTCCTTGGAACATTTTGACGTGTATTTGGGCACTTCCCCATTTAAAATTAACGTTTTTTCAGACCACAATCCACTCACTTATATAAACATCATTCGCTGCCTGACCACGGTGGAGTGAGGTTGTCTCGGCACCCCTCTGCTGTCTTCAGGCGAGCTACCTTAGTTCAGCAACAACCATTGAGTAGTGAGGACGTGCGCTGCTCATTGGGATATCAACATGGCGGAACATACAGTACGGAGAGTGAATACTATCTGCATAGAGCTGGTTCGTGGTACGTTAAGTGGAGATACGATGAACGTCCTTCTCCCTAACATCATCAGGGATACATATGGTATTCCCAACGAGGAATTGTATGGCGTCGCCCTTAATGGTTTAACAAGAATCTTTGTGAAATTTCTACGAGTCGATTACTACACAAGAATTGTCGAGCATTACCAGGAACAACGCATGAGTGTGAATTCAACGATGGATGTTGTGTTACATGACGTCTCTAAGTACTTCACATGGGTGAAGGTACGGAATGTACCCTTCGAGGCTACGGCTTATGGCCTGCAGGAGTTTTTTCGAAGTTATGGGATAGTGCATTCTGCAACAATGGGGGTGTGGAGGGATGGTCCATATGAAGGAATGCCGGAAGGTTCTTACACCCTTAAAATGACCTTAACAAGGCCTATACCATCCTATGTTACGATGATCGGTTGTAGAACACAGGTTTATGTGTACTATGCTGGGCAAAGGAAAACATGTCGTCTATGTAGCTCTTATGAGCACATGGCAGCCCAGTGTCCTAGGAGGCGGGCTTCTCGAATTCTCGACACTCCAATTGTGATTCAACAGTCGTGTAATTTGGTGCCTGGCTCTGATGCCTCGGGAGGCCGGAGGAATGACCTCTGGAGCGAAGAGGTCGACCGGGAGGTGGCGGCGGCGGAGACATGTGTCACTCTCCCAGGGGCGTCGGGGGAGTTGAAGGTGACATCTGAGGAGACTTTCGTCCAGGAAGCTTCAACCCAGGATGGGTTATTGGCAGATGTGATCAAGGATTTTTTGGATGAGGAGGAACCCTGTGCAAAAGGTGTCCTCAGTTCATGTGAAGCTGGAACTTTGGAGGGACAACAAATTGTTGAGGAAGACTTGAGTAAGATTGGGCGGGAGCATGTGGTGGCCGTGGAGGTACACCAGGAGGAATTGTCTGAGGGTGATATGTGTGTAAGTGTGAGTTCTAGGAAACGAACTGCGGCATCAGAGATAGATGAGGTCATTACCCCAGGGCAGAGGCCGGGGAAGAAGTCATGGGCAGCGGTTGTGGAGCCGAGGACACATAGTGGTAGAGGTGTGCCTGAGTTGCAAATTGGGAAAGGGAGGGGGGAAGTGATTGCACAGGAAAACTCGAGTGGCAAAGGAACACGTAATATGAAAAGTGCAGTGGGTAAATCCCAGAGGCATAGGGGAAAGCCGCCCCTTCTGTAATTTTCAGATGTGTCATGCTTAATGTTAATGGACTTAAGACTGAGGTCAAGAAAGTTTGGTTGGAGTGGTTTTTTAAGGCGGTTTGATGTTGACATAAGCTTTTTGCAAGAGCATAATCACAGGGCTGGTAGTGTGTTGAGGGTGAAAGGATATCGGATGTATGTAACCAGTGGTTTGCAATTGAAAGGTGGGGTAGCAGTTGCGGTAAAGGAGACCAGCCCCTTGCGTGTCATCGGTTGGGAAGAGGGGGGGGGGGTGGGAGGATCGTGAGGGTGGATGGCGTCTGGGGTGAGAGTCGAGTTAGTTTCGTGGGAGTTTACATGCCAGCAACTAGTAATATCAGGGTAAAAGTAGATTTTGTCAGAGAAGTATTGCTGTATCACTTGAGAGGTTTGCCTGCTATAACAGTAATAGGAGGTGATTGGAATTGTGTGATTAGGAGTGGTGATGTCGAACCGAGAGGGGCGGGTTGTGTGCTGAGTGTGCTGAGGGATGTATTGCGAGATATTGGGGTTGTTGATGTGGTGGGGAGGGGGGGTTACCTAGTGGAGCATACGTTCGTCCGTAGGGGATATGAAGCGCGATTAGACAGAATTTATATTAAGCAGGGTATAGATGTTGTGAGGGTGCAAACCTTCGATGTGGGGTTTTCTGATCACAGAGCGGTAATAGCAGATTTGATGTGGGATGGAGTGGTGCGTATTTATTCTGGGTACTGGAAATTAAATGTAAGGCTTCTTAAGGAGGAGGGGGAGGGGCCTTTTTTCAGTGATTGGTGGTTGCCTTTTTGGGAGGCTAGGAACAGGGAGATAGATCTGTTAGATTGGTGGGAAATGCAGGCAAAACCTGGAATAGCGAATTTTTTTAAGGCTAGGGGACGAGAGGAGGCGAGGTGGCGTTTTGGGTTGCAAAATTATCTGGAGGGACAGTTGCAAGATTGTTATGTTGGGGGAGGTGGTAGGAGGGATGATATGGACAGACTGCGGAGTAGAATAGCTGAATTACACAATGATAGGTTTGATGCAATTAGGGTTAGGGCGGGGTTAGAGGATGTTTTGTGGGGTGATAAACCGTCTGGGTATGTTTTACGTAAATTTCGGGACCGACAGAGTGTAACCACCATTCTACAATTGGAGACAAGCCCTGGGGTGGGAGGGTATCCAGTGGGTCGAGTCCTATCCAATACGGAAAGTATGAGTCTCTATGCTGATAGTTGGTTTAGAGAGAAATGGAGTTGGAGGGAGGGGGGTTCCTGGGAGGGTTTTTTTGAAGGGGGGTTCCATAGCGTTTTAAGTGAGCAGGATAGAGTGGGGTTGGAGGTTGGTATAAGTGAGGTTGAGGTGGAAGAGGCAGTTTTCGGGATGAGTACCGGGAAAACACCAGGGATAGACGGTATACCAAATGATTTTTATAGAGCACATTGGGGGTGTATTAGGCAGTGTTTTGTTAGGCTATTGGACCATATGTTAACTAGTGGGAAGTTGGGCATATCGCAAAGTACGGGTGTCATAGTTTTGGTGCCAAAGAAGGGGGGGGGGGTAGAGAGTTGAGTGCTTACCGTGCAATATCTTTGATGTGCGCTGATTACAAGGTTTTTGCGAAAATTTTGGGTAATAGACTGAAGAAGGTCATGGGGTCGGTGATACATGGGGGACAGTTTGGTATCCCGGGGAGGAGTATGCGGGTAGGTCATGGTCGTATTCGGGATTTCCTTGAGGGTAGTAATAAGGGAGGTATTCTAGGTCTGGATTGGGAGAAAGCTTATGATTATGTGGATAGGGAATTTTTGATTGAGAGTATGGTGAGAATGGGTTTTGGAGGGAGGGTGGTTGGATGGGTGAGGACTTTGTATGAGAATGCATCAATGAGAGTACAGGTAAATGGGAGGTTGGGTAGTTCAGTAAGCATGGGAAGGGGTTTAAGGCAGGGGTGTCCACTCTCCCAAATACTCTTTGCATGTATGCAGAACCCTTTCTATGTTCTGGTTGATGGTGGGATGGGAAGGTTGGGGGAGAGTGGAGGATATTGTGGGAATATTGTTGGTTATGTAGATGATACAACTGTTTTACTTAATGAGATTGAAGATTTAAGAAAAGTGGGAAGGGTAATTGAGATTTTTGGGAATGCTACTGGGATGAGAGTTAATAAGCAGAAATCACGGTTGTTGGAGGTAGGCGCTTGGGTAGGAGGGACCTTGGGGGAGGAGTTTGGTTGGATAACTGTAGATAGGCTAAAGATTTGTGGGATTTTGTTTTTGGCAGATGCACAGGAGAGCAGGAGGGTTAATTCAGAAATGGTAATGGACAGAGCTTTGAGTAGGCTGAGGGGTCTAAGGGCCGGGGATGTAACCTTGCATCAAAGGGTTGTGGTGGTAAATACGCTGATTTATAGTAAGGTGTGGGGAGTGGCGGAAATTTACCCATTAAGAAGTCAGGATATTATGGAAATGCAAAGAAGGGTCTTAAGGTATGTGTGGGGCTATGGGAGGGCGTGGTTGGGCAAAGATGTAGTAATGACTGCGGTAAGGCAGGGAGGACTGGGATTGATTGCATTAGGGTCTAGGGTGAAGGCGCTATATGTGAAGCAGAGGTATATTCGGGCAGCGGGGGAAAGGGGTCTTCGGGTGGGGGAGGTGATGGGGGATATCCGCAAATGGTGGGGTGGCAGGGACTTAGTGGAGTGTGAAGACATGTTGCGGTTTATGTTAAAGGTATGCAATGTTAAAAAACTCAAGGTAAAACGGTTAGTGGGTGTGGGCCGTCGTCAGGAATTAATGCAAGGGATGGCAGTGTATCCCACATATGATTGGAGAGTGATATGGGTGGAATTTAGTAATTTAAGAATACCGGCAAGAGCGAGGGAATTAGTATATAGATTTCTTATGGGGACGTTAGCATCGAAAGAGGTGCTAAGACGAATGGGTTTTGTGAAAGAGGCGTCATGCGCTTTTTGTGGGGAAGTTGAAACGGCTTTTCATGTAGTATATTTCTGTTCTGCATTGGAGGTGGTAAGATTGTGGTTGAAGAGGGTTTTCTTTTTATTGGGGGGGGAAAGATATCACCCCTTAGGGCTTTAATGTTAGATATGGAAGGGGTACCCAAAGAGGTGGGAAGGGCTATCAGATATGTAATAGTTGATTACTTGTATGTTTCTTGGGGGATGAGGGAGGTGGAGGGGAACATTAGGATAAAAGCGCTGGCGGCGAGTTTTTATAGGACAGCATGTAGGAACAAACAATTATATGGGGGAAGGTGGGTAATTAGTTTTCCGGAGGGATATCGTGGACTTACTGTTGAACGTTTACTCCGTTTGAGTATGGGGTGAGAGGCAAGGGGTTGGTCTCTTCAGTGGTGCGCCCTCTTGGTGTGATTGGAAGCCTGGTGAGGTATGGTTGATTGGTTTGCACGGTGGTTGATGTGGGTAAAGTTTATTGTAGGAGTATGTAGACCTTATGAATTTTTGTAAAATCACAGAGTCAAAAGTTATGTGATTTTCGGTTTTTTCCCTTATTGTTATAAGAATCATTTTATATAGGAGGTTTATATTTATATGTAAAATGTGAGGTTATGTCTTATATATTTTTAATCTGAAGATAGATTTAGCCTTGTCATACACCTCTTTTTTATTATTGTATTGAATATGTACATTATGCACTATGTACGAAAATATATAAGTATTTGATGGGGTTTATATATCCCCTTATTTTGTATGGAAGGTCCTATTATATATAGAGTGTTAATCAGTAACATTAACTTTGTGTATGTGTAGGGTGTTTGGGGGAACCAATGTCTTTGGTATAGTTCTATCATAAATTGTAATATTTAGTTTATTTGCAGACAAGTCATTTAGCGATTTATTTTCTATGTATGATTTAGTTGGTTCTTATGAATAAGTGCACATACACGTATGTGTATATTAATGCTTATATGTATACATATATGACTGCAGGACTCGTTCCTACATGTCTTATAATGACCCTGACTGTTTTTGTTTGGAAGTCTGCTGGGTTGGGTTATTTTAGTAGAAATTGTTTTCAATGGCCATTCATTAGGGAAATTAATGTATGTTATTTAGAATGGGGACTGTACATACGGGGGGGGGGGTAGAAGTGTCAGCTGTGTCGGCACTGGCAATGATGAGTATTGTAAAGGAGGGTTTGAAGGTTATGTGGATTAATAATATATAAATAACAAAGTGGAAAAAATAATGCAGATTGTAGGTTTGGGTTTTCCTTGGTTATAATAATAATGATGAATATTGTTATGTTATCTTGTGTAATCTTACTTAACATAGTTACATTGGATGGGATTTATAATTTTGAGTAAGAACTGATAATGTGTTCTTTTATCTATTTAATGTATTGTGTTGTTTAAATAAAAATATAAAAAAAAAAAAAACTTATATAAACACCATGAAGAGTAAGAATGCTAGGATCATGAGGTGGGCCCTCAGAATCCAACCATATTCTATTAGCATAAAACATATAAGTGGTCATTATAATGTAATTGCCGACGCTCTGTCTCGTCCTTAATAATTATCAGTTACATTAAATTAACGTAATTTTATGCCCAAATACCTTTTGTTACTTGCTATGTCAAATTCAGTAAAGTAACTTAATCCCTCCAGCCCATATTAACTATATATACTCATGTCATGTCTAATTATTATATTTATATATTCACAGTAATGTTGTGTGAGGAGGAGACAAGCTGAGTGTTGAGTGAGTAGTGTGGTGCGGGCGAGGTACTGCGTGACGCAACACTGTCCTGTCGCAGACCCCCCCCCCCTCACTACACACCTTAAGCTGTTTCATACTCAGATGTTCATACTGCCTAGCATTCCACAACCACTACTTAAGAGTGGAATGCAGTCTCCTCTACTATGATCGAGCCTCAACGTGCCCTCCTTGTCAGCGCTATCCTGTCTCTACACTGATGTATATAACAACGAGTATGCAGAAATACGATACTGTGTACTGCCCTAGTTAGGGGCATATCCTAGTGACGGACGCTGTGAAATTGTAGAAGTGCTTGGCACAAGAGACTCGGATTAATATTTTATTGATATGAGTAACCAGAAATAATGTGATAGACATTCATGCAACTCCTAGTGCGACCCTCTGTCGTGTTGCGGGGGGGTGTTGCAACCCCTGAATGGGTTACAATGATTATTATGTATATATAATGTATATTATCTTTTCATATAATTTTATATTGCTTATATTTGCGATAATAGCTAAATCGTAAATGTATGACTTTATATTATTATTTGACTGTTATATTCTTATTTAGCTTATGTTGTTAGGATGTATATAAAATGTGCTCAGTTAGTCTTGATTGTCAAACTACTGTAATTATCGCTTGTCGCTCGTTATACTGCCGGCTTCTGAGCTGCAGTTGTCCACGTAGCTATCACGTGATCGAGGGGGGGGTGTCCTCACCTCTCGTGAAATTGTCAGTCTGCTGGAGACTCGCTTGCTGGTTGGACAGATTGTCTGTCTCATTATTCTTGTTAGTTCTGTAGAACTTTGTTCACAGAACATTGTAAAGACTTAGTGATTTTCGACGTTGTACTGAGGTTGTGTGTCACATAGACACTCTGAACATCTCAGGTCCTTAGCTATAGCTTCTGACCTAATTTTGTACTGGTTTCTGTGCATTGTCACAGTCGAGTTTTCCTATGCTGAACGAAGATTCAGTATTATGGGAGTTTTGTAACTTTTGTGGAGGATCTGCTGATGGTCCCTACTTAGGGTCGTTATATTATTTCCCAGTTCCTGATTCTGTGTCGCAGTCGCTTGATATTGCATTGCTATTGGGCTTAGCATTCTTTGTTGTTCAAGCAGACTGTTCGGGTTGCCAGTCGGTCAAGAAGTTAGTTTATTTGAGGACTTTGTCAGTCACTTGTTTAAGTCTTATTCGAGTCTTGAGACATAGCTAACTACTTAAGAGCACTTACACGCATACACACACTTGTACATATTTGTAATATCTTATTAAATGTTAATGTACCTGACGGTACTTAAGAATTATAAATGTGATATGTGCTTTCAGCACAATAACATTGAACTCGAGAGATTGATTTTATTTTGATTGCTGTAATTAATTTAATTTGATAATATACCTCTAGACAACTTACTACTTAATAAATTTATTAAATTTTAATTTCTCTAGTTAGTAGCCTACCAGTTGTAATCCTAAAGCACTATTGAACCATACTGAATTTTAATGGATAATTGGACAAGGATATTGACTACTTGTTACGAAAACCCAGTAACAGGCTGAATGCTAGAAGGGCAGTCCTTTCTAGTATTCAATGGAGATCTCTAAGCTTTTAGAATCGCGTTTTTTGTAACACTAACAAGGACCGTAGTGGTCCGTGGGGGACCGTGAGGAGACTTAAATTGTCTAGACTCTTGGCCAGAGTTGTTACAACCTAGCTGTTCGTCCTCCTTGTTACCAGTCTCTCTACAGCAGCGACAGCAATTGGCTAATCTCCCCTTCGAGGCAAGTGGCTAACCTTACCAATGAGGCTAGTGGCTAACCTCACCTTCGAGGCAAGTGGATAACCTCACCTTCGAAGCAAGTGACTAACCATACTTTCGAGGCAAATCATTAACCTTACCTTCGAGGCAAGTGGCTAACTTCACCTTTGAGACAGGCGGCTATCCTCACCCTTGAGACAGGTGGCTATCCTGCCAAGGCCCTTCACGTTATTTACTCTCGTGGAGTTAGTCACTATTTCGAGTTATCTCTGTGTATTTCGTTATGATTCATTCAGTCAATTCACATTTCTCGTTGCTATGTCTTCTTCTTGTTTACCGACCTTGTACTGACACCAGTGTTGCACCGCTGGCATCTCCTCGCCGGAGTGTTTTCAAGTAGTGTCATCAAATAAAAAGCCGGAAAATTTCAATATGTGGATTTTTTTTTTGTTTTGGTTTCTAGGCAGGAAACAGCCTTCAAGGAGGATTTTATCTGGTTTTCTTCGCATGCGAGTTGAAATCCAGATATTCCTACTGCACCAAAATCTGAAAGATAAAATAGAACTAGAGTTGCTGAGCAGTGGCACTCTCCACTGAGGAAGTTTTTATTAATAGGTCTTGTGATATAATTGTATGAGACAGGAGGAACTAGTGATGATGCTGATGGCTTGGATCAACTGCTGGAAAAAATGATAGAAAAATATAAAGTCTGAAGTCTTATCTTCTGGCGTCACTGCTGTGACTATTGTCACTGCTGATGTTACTGCTGCTGCTCCTGTTACTGCTAGTGTTGTTGCTACTTATATTACTGCTGCTGCTCCTGCTGCTACTACTGTTGTTGATACTGATGTTACTACTGCTACTCCTACTGTTACTACTATTGTTGCTGCTGATGTTAATGCTGCTGCTCCTGTTGTTACTACCGTTGTGCTACTGTGCTGCTGCTACTATTGCTGTCACTGATGTTACTGCTGCTGCTCCTGCTGTTACTACTGTTGTTGTTAGTGATGTTATTGCTGCTGATACTACTGCGGTTGCTACTGTTACTGCTGCTGCTTCTGTTGTTACTACTTATATTACTACTGCTGCTTCTACTGTTACTACTGTTGTTGCTTCTGATGTTAATGTTGCTGTTCCTGCTGTCCCTACTGTTGTTGCTGCTATTGTTACTCCTGCTCCTGCTGTTACTATTGTTGTTGTTACTTATGTTACTGCTGCTTCTAATACTGTTGTTCCTACTGATGTCACCGTTGCTGCTCCAGGTGTTACTATTGTTATTCCTATTGGTGTTACTACTGGTACTATTGTTGTTGTTACTGATGCTACTGCTATTGCGCTTGCTGCTGCTGCCGATGTTACTGCTACTGCTCCTGCTGCTGCTGCTGTCGTGGCTAAGCGCTGAGTAATCCGTAAGTGTGTAGCGCTTTCGATGATAATAAAACAGCAATAATTCTGCTGTCTGTGCCACCAAGTAATGCTGCTGTTGGTTTTGTTATTGCTGTTGCCGTTCCTGTTGCTACTGATGCTGTTGTTGGTGTTGCTGCTACTACTGCTGCCGTTGATGAGGCTACCGATGCTGTCATGTGTGTTGCTGCTACTGCTGTTGCCGTTCCTGTTGCTACTGATGCTGCTGTTGGTGTTGCTGCTACTACTGCTGCCGTTGATGTTGCTACCGATGCTGTCGTATGTGTTGCTGCTACTGCTGCTGCCGTTGATGAGGCTACCGATGCTGTCGTATGTGTTGCTGCTACTGCTGCTGCCGTCCCTGTTGCTACTGATGCTGTCGTGCGTGTGTTACTGCTACTGCTGTTGCCGTTCCTGTTGCTACTGATGGTGTCGTGTGTGTGTTACTGCTACTGCTGTTGCCGTTCCTGTTGCTACTGATGCTGTCGTGTGTGTGTTACTGCTACTGCTGTTGCCGTTCCTGTTGCTACTGATGGTGTCGTGTGTGTGTTACTGCTACTGCTGTTGCCGTTCCTGTTGCTACTGATGCTGTCGTGTGTGTGTTGCTGCTATTGCTGCTGCCGTTCCTGTTGCTACCGATGCTGTCGTGTGTTACTGCTACTGCTGCCATTTCTGTTGTTTCTAACATTAATGCCGTTCTCGTTGCTTTTATTACTCTTGTTACTTTTACTGCTGCAACTACTAATTACTGCTATTATTCCTCTTTCAACTACTGCTGCCGCAACTGTTGTTGGCGTTGCCTTTTTTTTTACTGTTGTCATTACTGTTAACTGTAGTGCTTTGGCTGTTACTACTGCCTTTCTTTTGCTGTTTGTGGCGAGGCCGACTAAGTTGGCATTCGCCTGCTTGGTCACGTCCGTAGTTAAGGTAGTGCTGTGTATAGTAACACCACCCCACTCATAACAGCACACTGGCACTCAGATAAACAGATCATATCTTGGAAACCATCTTTTTCTTGAGAGAGAGAGAGAGAGAGAGAGAGAGAGAGAGAGAGAGAGAGAGAGAGAGAGAGAGAGAGAGAGAGAGAGTCAGTTACATACATAACGCAACTTTAATTCGTATTGATAAATGGTTCAGAGAAGCGACAGAGTTGATATATTAGACACATGTGCAGTTCTTGGGTATCTTTATTGAGGAAACGTTTCGCCACACAGTGGCTTTATCAGTCCATACAAAGGAGAATGGTGAAGAACAGGAGGAGTGTGAGGTAATCAGTCCCTCAGTCTTGAGTCGATGTAATCAGCCCATCAATCTTGAAAAGGGTAATTTATCAACTTAGGTTCATCTCTCACTTCCGTCCTGTCGGTACAAATATTTTCGTGAGTAGTACAGTGGTTGAAGGTTCACGTTCACGTAACTCCTTCTTGTCACATTTACACTGTAAGCACCATCTCTATGTAACGATCATCTGCCTCTTATCTCCCCAGAGACTGCCTCTTATCTCCCCAGAGACTGCATCTTATATCCCCAGAGAGGACACGATATCTCCCCCATGGAGGATGCCTTATCTCCTCCAGAGAGGACACCTTATCTTCCCCAGAGAGGATGCTTTATCTCCCCAAGAGAGGACACCTTATCTCCCCAGAGAAGATACCTTATCTCCCCTGAGACTGCATCTTATCTGACCAAGAAATTGCATCTTATCTCCTCCAGAAATTGCATCTTATCTCCCCCATAGAGGACATCTTACCTCTCCATAGAGGACATCTTATCTCCCCAGAAACCGCATCTTATCTCCCTTGAGAGAACACATTTTATCTCTTTCAGAGAGTACAGCTTGTCTTCCCCAGAGAGAGCAGCTTGTCTTCCCCAGCGAGGGCAGCTTGTCTTCCCTACAGAGGGCAGCTGGTCTCCCCAGAGAGAACTGCTTGTCTCCCCCAAAGAGGGCAGCTTGTCTCCCCCAAAGAGGGCAGCTTGTCTTCCCCACAGAAGGCAGCTTGTCTTCCCCAGAGAGGACAGCTTGTCTTCCCCAGAGAGAGAAGCTTGTCTCCCCCACAGAGAGAAGCTTGTCTCCCCCAGAGAGAGAAACTCGTCTCCCCAGAGAGGGCTGTACATTGTCACTACTAATTATACAAAATTCGACCATAAATTGGGTCCTTAATGGCTCTTCAGAAAGGTCAATTTCCTCCTGGAATTGAATCCTTTTGTGTTAAGGACAATACGCGATTGGACTCGCTAATGCTAAAATTGGATTCTGTTGTGTGTTTTGCCAGGCATATGTGTAGGTGAGCCCCTGGGAGCTTCTGCTAGACTCACTCATTAATTACCGTAAAATAGTGTAAAATTTCGAGAGGATTATTTTTATTGGAGGGGGTGTTTGTTTGTGTTTTTTGGTTAGGTGTTTGTGTTTGGAGGAGGTGGGAGGAGGGGGGGAAGGAGGGGGGGAAGGAGGGGTGAAGAAGATATACTTTAGAGTTACTCTTGGGATGAGGGTGAGTGCGAGCGTGTGTGTGAGTGGGAGGGTGTGAGTGTGTGTGAGTGTGAGCGTGTGTGTGTGAGCGTGTGTGTGTGAGTGTGAGCGCGTGTGTGAGTGTGAGTGCGAGCTTGTGTGTGAGTGTGAGCGTGTATGTGAGGGTGAGCGTGTGTGTGAGCGTGTGTGTGAGTGTGAGCGTGTGTGTGAGCGTGTGTGTGAGTGTGAGCGTGTGTGTGAGTGTGAGTGCGAGCGTGTGTGAGTGTGAGCGTGTGTGTGAGTGTGAGCGTGTGTACTCACCTAGTTGTACTCACCTAGTTGAGGTTGCGGGGGTCGAGTCCGAGCTCCTGGCCCCGCCTCTTCACTGATCGCTACTAGGTCACTCTCCCTGAGCCGTGAGCTTTATCATACCTCTGCTTAAAGCTATGTATGGATCCTGCCTCCACTACATCGCTTCCCAAACTATTCCACTTACTGACTACTCTGTGGCTGAAGAAATACTTCCTAACATCCCTGTGATTCATCTGTGTCTTCAGCTTCCAACTGTGTCCCCTTGTTACTGTGTTACTTGTTACTTGTTACTGTGTCCAATCTCTGGAACATCCTGTCTTTGTCCACCTTGTCAATTCCTCTCAGTATTTTGTATGTCGTTATCATGTCCCCCCTATCTCTCCTGTCCTCCAGTGTCGTCAGGTTGATTTCCCTTAACCTCTCCTCGTAGGACATACCTCTTAGCTCTGGGACTAGTCTTGTTGCAAACCTTTGCACTTTCTCTAGTTTCTTCACGTGCTTGGCTAGGTGTGGGTTCCAAACTGGTGCCGCATACTCCAACATGGGCCTAACGTACACGGTGTACAGGGTCCTGAATGATTCCTTATTAAGATGTCGGAATGCTGTTCTGAGGTTTGCTAGGCGCCCATATGCTGCAGCAGTTATTTGGTTGATGTGCGCTTCAGGAGATGTGCCTGGTGTTATACTCACCCCAAGATCTTTTTCCTTGAGTGAGGTTTGTAGTCTCTGACCCCCTAGACTGTACTCCGTCTGCGGCCTTCTTTGCCCTTCCCCAATCTTCATGACTTTGCACTTGGTGGGATTGAACTCCAGGAGCCAATTGCTGGACCAGGTCTGCAGCCTGTCCAGATCCCTTTGTAGTTCTGCCTGGTCTTCGATCGAGTGAATTCTTCTCATCAACTTCACGTCATCTGCAAACAGGGACACCTCAGAGTCTATTCCTTCCGTCATGTCGTTCACAAATACCAGAAACAGCACTGGTCCTAGGACTGACCCCTGCGGGACCCCGCTGGTCACAGGTGCCCACTCTGACACCTCGCCACGCACCATGACTCGCTGCTGTCTTCCTGACAAGTATTCCCTGATCCATTGTAGTGCCTTCCCTGTTATCCCTGTTTGGTCCTCCAGTTTTTGCACCAATCTCTTGTGTGGAACTGTGTCAAACGCCTTCTTGCAGTCCAAGAAAATGCAATCAACCCACCCCTCTCTCTCTTGTCTTACTGCTGTCACCATGTCATAGAACTCCAGTAGGTTTGTGACACAGGATTTCCCGTCCCTGAAACCATGTTGGCTGCTATTGATGAGATCGTTCCTTTCTAGGTGTTCCACCACTCTTCTCCTGATAATCTTCTCCATGATTTTGCATACTATACATGTCAGTGACACTGGTCTGTAGTTTAATGCTGTGTGTGTGTATGTGAGTGTGAGCGTGTGTGTACTCACCTAGTTGTACTCACCTAGTTGAGGTTGCGGGGGTCGAGTCCGAGCTCCTGGCCCCGCCTCTTCACTGATCGCTACTAGGTCACTCTCCCTGAGCCGTGAGCTTTATCATACCTCTGCTTAAAGCTATGTATGGATCCTGCCTCCACTACATCGCTTCCCAAACTATTCCACTTACTGACTACTCTGTGGCTGAAGAAATACTTCCTAACATCCCTGTGATTCATCTGTGTCTTCAGCTTCCAACTGTGTCCCCTTGTTACTGTGTCCAATCTCTGGAACATCCTGTCTTTGTCCACCTTGTCAATTCCTCTCAGTATTTGGTATGTCGTTATCATGTCCCCCCTATCTCTCCTGTCCTCCAGTGTCGTCAGGTTGATTTCCCTTAACCTCTCCTCGTAGGACATACCTCTTAGCTCTGGGACTAGTCTTGTTGCAAACCTTTGCACTTTCTCTAGTTTCTTCACGTGCTTGGCTAGGTGTGGGTTCCAAACTGGTGCCGCATACTCCAACATGGGCCTAACGTACACGGTGTACAGGGTCCTGAATGATTCCTTATTAAGATGTCGGAATGCTGTTCTGAGGTTTGCTAGGCGCCCATATGCTGCAGCAGTTATTTGGTTGATGTGCGCTTCAGGAGATGTGCCTGGTGTTATACTCACCCCAAGATCTTTTTCCTTGAGTGAGGTTTGTAGTCTCTGACCCCCTAGACTGTACTCCGTCTGCGGCCTTCTTTGCCCTTCCCCAATCTTCATGACTTTGCACTTGGTGGGATTGAACTCCAGGAGCCAATTGCTGGACCAGGTCTGCAGCCTGTCCAGATCCCTTTGTAGTTCTGCCTGGTCTTCGATCGAGTGAATTCTTCTCATCAACTTCACGTCATCTGCAAACAGGGACACCTCAGAGTCTATTCCTTCCGTCATGTCGTTCACAAATACCAGAAACAGCACTGGTCCTAGGACTGACCCCTGCGGGACCCCGCTGGTCACAGGTGCCCACTCTGACACCTCGCCACGTACCATGACTCGCTGCTGTCTTCCTGACAAGTATTCCCTGATCCATTGTAGTGCCTTCCCTGTTATCCCTGCTTGGTCCTCCAGTTTTTGCACCAATCTCTTGTGTGGAACTGTGTCAAACGCCTTCTTGCAGTCCAAGAAAATGCAATCAACCCACCCCTCTCTCTCTTGTCTTACTGCTGTCACCATGTCATAGAACTCCAGTAGGTTTGTGACACAGGATTTCCCGTCCCTGAAACCATGTTGGCTGCTATTGATGAGATCGTTCCTTTCTAGGTGTTCCACCACTCTTCTCCTGATAATCTTCTCCATGATTTTGCATACTATACATGTCAGTGACACTGGTCTGTAGTTTAATGCTGTGTGTGTGTGTATGTGAGTGTGAGCGTGTGTGTACTCACCTAGTTGTACTCACCTAGTTGAGGTTGCGGGGGTCGAGTCCGAGCTCCTGGCCCCGCCTCTTCACTGATCGCTACTAGGTCACTCTCCCTGAGCCGTGAGCTTTATCATACCTCTGCTTAAAGCTATGTATGGATCCTGCCTCCACTACATCGCTTCCCAAACTATTCCACTTACTGACTACTCTGTGGCTGAAGAAATACTTCCTAACATCCCTGTGATTCATCTGTGTCTTCAGCTTCCAACTGTGTCCCCTTGTTACTGTGTCCAATCTCTGGAACATCCTGTCTTTGTCCACCTTGTCAATTCCTCTCAGTATTTGGTATGTCGTTATCATGTCCCCCCTATCTCTCCTGTCCTCCAGTGTCGTCAGGTTGATTTCCCTTAACCTCTCCTCGTAGGACATACCTCTTAGCTCTGGGACTAGTCTTGTTGCAAACCTTTGCACTTTCTCTAGTTTCTTCACGTGCTTGGCTAGGTGTGGGTTCCAAACTGGTGCCGCATACTCCAACATGGGCCTAACGTACACGGTGTACAGGGTCCTGAATGATTCCTTATTAAGATGTCGGAATGCTGTTCTGAGGTTTGCTAGGCGCCCATATGTGTGTATGTGAGTGTGAGCGTGTGTGTGTATGTGAGTGTGAGCGTGTGTGTGTATGTGAGTGTGAGCGTGTGTGTGAGTGTGAGTGCGAGCTTGTGTGTGAGTGTGAGCGTGTATGTGAGGGTGAGAGTGTGTGTGAGCGTGAGCGTGTGTGTATGTGAGTGAGAGCGTGTGTGTGTATGTGAGTGTGAGCGTGTGTGCGTATGTGAGTGCAAGCGTGTGTGTGTATGTGAGTGTGAGCGTGTGTGTGTATGTGAGTGTGAGCGTGTGTGTGTATGTGAGTGTGAGCGTGTGTGTGTATGTGAGTGTGAGCGTGCGTGTGTATGTGAGTGTGAGCGTGTGTGTGTATGTGAGTGTGAACGTGTGTGTGTATGTGAGTGTGAGCGTGTGTGTGTATGTGAGTGTGAGCGTGTGTGTGTATGTGAGTGTGAGCGTGCGTGTGTATGTGAGTGTGAGCGTGTGTGTGTATGTGAGTGTGAGCGTGTGTGTGTATGTGAGTGTGACCGTGTGTGTGTATGTGAGTGTGAGCGTGTGTGTGTATGTGAGTGTGAGCGTGTGTGTGTATGTGAGTGTGAGCGTGTGTGTGTATGTGAGTGTGAGCGTGTGTGCGTATGTGAGTGTGAGCGTGCGTGTGTATGTGAGTGTGAGCGTGTGTGTGAGTGTGAGCGTGTGTGTGTATGTGAGTGTGAGCGTGTGTGTGTATGTGAGTGTGAGCGTGCGTGTGTGAGTGTGAGCGTGTATGTGAGTGTGAGCGTGTGTGTGTATGTGAGTGTGAGCGTGTGTGTGTGTGTATGTGAGTGTGAGCGTGTGTGTGTGTGTATGTGAGTGTGAGCGTGTGTGTGTGTATGTGAGTGTGAGCGTGTGTGTGTATGTGAGTGTGAGCGTGTGTGTGTGTGTATGTGAGTGTGAGCGCGTGTGTGTATGTGAGTGTGAGCGTGTGTGTGTATGTGAGTGTGAGCGTGTGTGTGTGTGTGTGAGTGTGAGCTTGTGTGCGTGTATGTGAGTCTGAGCGCGTGTGTGTATGTGAGTGTGAGCGTGTGTGTGTATGTGAGTGTGAGCGTGTGCGTGTATGTGAGTGTGAGCGTGTGTGTGTATGTGAGTGTGAGCGTGTGTGTGTACGTGAGTGTGAGCGTGTGTGTGTATGTGAGTGTGAGCGTGTGTGTGTATGTGAGTGTGAGCGTGTGTGTGTATGTGAGTGTGAGCGTGTGTGTGTGTGTGAGTGTGAGCGTGTGTGAGTGTATGTGAGTGTGAACGTGTGTGTGTATGTGAGTGTGAGCGTGTGTGTGTATGTGAGTGTGAGCGTGTGTGTGTGAGTGTGAGCGTGTGTGTGTATGTGAGTGTGAGCGTGCGTGTGTATGTGAGTATAAGCGTGTGTGTGAGTGTGAGCGTGTGTGTGTATGCGAGTGTGAGCGTGTGTATGTGAGTGTGAGCGTGTGTGTGTATGTGAGTGTGAGCGTGTGTGTGTATGTGAGTGTGAGCGTGTGTGTGTATGTGAGTGTGAGCGTGTGTGTGTATGTGAGTGTGAGCGTGTGTGTGTATGTGAGTGTGAGCATGTGTGTGTATGTGAGTGTGAGCGTGTGTGTGTATGTGAGTGTGAGCATGTGTGTGTATGTGAGTGTGAGCATGTGTGTGTATGTGAGTGTGAGCGTGTGTGTGTGTGTGAGCGTGTGTGTGAGTGTGAGCGTGTGTGTGTATGTGAGTGTGAGCGTGCGTGTGTATGTGAGTGTGAGCGTGTGTATGTGAGTGTGAGCGTGTGTGTATATGTGAGTGTGAGCGTGTGTGTGTATGTGAGTGTGAGCGTGTGTGTGTATGTGAGTGTGAGCGTGTGTGTGTATGTGAGTGTGAGCATGTGTGTGTATGTGAGTGTGAGCGTGTGTGTGTATGTGAGTGTGAGCGTGTGTGTATGTGAGTGTGAGCGTGTGTGTGTATGTGAGTGTGAGCGTGTGTGTGTATGTGAGTGTGAGCATGTGTGTGTATGTGAGTGTGAGCGTGTGTATGTGAGTGTGAGCGTGTGTGTGTGTGAGCGTGTGTGTGTATGTGAGTGTGAGCGTGTGTGTGTATGTGAGTGTGAGCATGTGTGTGTATGTGAGTGTGAGCGTGTGTGTGTATGTGAGTGTGAGCGTGTGTGTGTATGTGAGTGTGAGCGTGAGTGTGTATGTGAGTGTGAGCATGTGTGTGTATGTGAGTGTGAGCATGTGTGTGTATGTGAGTGTGAGCGTGTGTGTGTGAGTGTGAGCGTGTGTGTGTGTGAGCGTGTGTGTGAGTGTGAGCGTGTGTGTGTGTGTGAGCGTGTGTGTGAGTGTGAGCGTGTGTGTATGTGAGTGTGAGCGTGTGTGTGTATGGGAGTGTGAGCGTGTGTGTGTATGTGAGTGTGAGCGTGTGTGTGTATGTGAGTGTGAGCGTGTCTGTGCATGTGAGTGTGAGCGTCTGTGTGTATGTGAGTGTGAGCATGTGTGTGTATGTGAGTGTGAGCGTGTGTATGTGAGTGTGAGCGTGTGTGTGTGAGTGTGAGCGTGTGTGTGTGTGAGCGTGTGTGTGAGTGTGAGCGTGTGTGTGCATGTGAGTGTGAGCGTGTGTGTGTGAGTGTGAGCATGTGTGTGTATGTGAGTGTGAGCGTGTGTATGTGAGTGTGAGCGTGTGTGTGAGTGTGAGCGTGTGTGTGTGTGAGCGTGTGTGTGAGTGTGAGCGTGTGTGTGTGTGAGCGTGTGTGTGTGAGTGTGAGCGTGTGTGTGTGTGAGCGTGTGTGTGAGTGTGAGCGTGTGTGTGTGTGAGCGTGTGTATGTGAGTATAAGCGTGTGTGTGAGTGTGAGCGTGTGTGTGTGTGAGCGTGTGTGTGAGTGTGAGCGTGTGTGTGAGTGTGAGCGTATGTGTGAGTGTGAGCGTGTGTGTGAGTGTGAGCGTGTGTGTGAGTGTGAGCGTGTGTGTGAGTGTGAGCGTGTGTGTGAGTGTGAGAGTGTGTGTGTGAGTGTGAGCGTGTGTGTGCGTGTGAGCGTGTGTGTGTGAGTGTGAGCGTGTGTGTGTGAGTGTGAGCGTGTGTGTGAGTGTGAGCGTGTGTGTGTGAGTGTGAGCGTGTGTGTGAGTGTGAGCGTGTGTGTGAGTGTGAGCGTGTCTGTGAGTGTGAGCGTGTGTGTGTGAGTGTGAGCGTGTGTGTGAGTGTGAGCGTGTGTGAGTGTGAGGGTGTGTGTGAGTGTGAGCGTGTGTGTGAGTGTGAGCGTGTGTGTGAGTGTGAGCGTGTGTGTGTGAGTGTGAGCGTGTGTGTGAGTGTGAGCGTGTGTGTGAGTGTGAGCGTGTGTGTGAGTGTGAGCGTGTGTGTGAGTGTGAGCGTGTGTGTGAGTGTGAGCGTGTGTGTGAGTGTGAGCGTGTGTGTGAGTGTGAGCGTGTGTGTGAGTGTGAGCGTGTGTGTGAGTGTGAGCGTGTGTGTGAGTGTGAGCGTGTGTGTGAGTGTGAGGGTGTGTGTGAGTGTGAGCGTGTGTGTGAGTGTGAGCGTGTGTGTGAGTGTGAGCGTGTGTGTGAGTGTGAGCGTGTGTGTGAGTGTGAGCGTGTGTGTGAGTGTGAGCGTGTGTGTGAGTGTGAGCGTGTGTGTGAGTGTGAGCGTGTGTGTGAGTGTGAGCGTGTGTGTGAGTGTGAGCGTGAGCGTGTGTGTGAGTGTGAGCGTGTGTGTGAGTGTGAGCGTGTGTGTGAGTGTGAGCGTGTGTGTGAGTGTGAGCGTGTGTGTGAGTGTGAGCGTGTGTGTGAGTGTGAGCGTGTGTGTGAGTGTGAGCGTGAGCGTGTGTGTGAGTGTGAGCGTGTGTGTGAGTGTGAGCGTGTGTGTGAGTGTGTGGGTGTGTGTGAGTGTGAGCGTGTGTGTGAGTGTGAGCGTGTGTGTGAGTGTGAGCGTGTGTGTGAGTGTGAGCGTGTGTGTGAGTGTGAGCGTGTGTGTGAGTGTGAGCGTGTGTGTGAGTGTGAGCGTGTGTGTGAGTGTGAGCGTGTGTGTGAGTGTGAGCGTGTGTGTGAGTGTGAGCGTGTGTGTGAGTGTGAGCGTGTGTGTGAGTGTGAGTGTGAGCGTGTGTGTGAGTGTGAGCGTGTGTGTGAGTGTGAGCGTGTGAGTGAGTGTGAGCGTGTGTGTGAGTGTGAGCGTGTGTGTGAGTGTGAGCGTGTGTGTGAGTGTGAGCGTGTGTGTGAGTGTGAGCGTGTGTGTGAGTGTGAGCGTGTGTGTGAGTGTGAGCGTGTGTGTGAGTGTGAGCGAGTGTGTGAGTGTGAGCGTGTGTGTGAGTGTGAGCGTGTGTGTGAGTGTGAGCGTGTGTGTGAGTGTGAGCGTGTGTGAGTGTGAGTGTGAGCGTGTGTGTGAGTGTGAGCGTGTGTGTGAGTGTGAGCGTGTGTGTGAGTGTGAGCGTGTGTGTGAGTGTGAGCGTGTGTGTGAGTGTGAGCGTGTGTGTGAGTGTGAGCGTGTGTGTGAGTGTGAGCGTGTGTGTGAGTGTGAGCGTGTGTGTGTGAGTGTGTGTGTGTGAGTGTGTGTGTGAGTGTGAGCGTGTGTGTGCGTGTGAGCGTGTGTGTGTGAGTGTGTGTGTGAGCGTGTGTGTGAGTGTGAGCGTGTGTGTGAGTGTGAGCGTGTGTGTGTGAGTGTGTGTGTGAGCGTGTGTGTGTGAGTGTGTGTGTGAGTGTGTGTGTGAGTGTGAGCGTGTGTGTGAGTGTGAGCGTGTGTGTGTGAGTGTGTGTGTAAGCGTGTGTGTGAGTGTGAGCGTGTGTGTGAGTGTGAGCGTGTGTGTGAGTGTGAGCGTGTGTGTGAGTGTGAGCGTGTGTGTGAGTGTGAGCGTGTGTGTGAGTGTGAGCGTGTGTGTGAGTGTGAGCGTGTGTGTGAGTGTGAGCGTGTGTGTGTGAGTGTGTGTGTGTGAGTGTGTGTGTGAGTGTGAGCGTGTGTGTGAGTGTGAGCGTGTGTGTGTGAGTGTGTGTGTGAGCGTGTGTGTGAGTGTGAGCGTGTGTGTGAGTGTGAGCGTGTGTGTGTGAGTGTGTGTGTGAGCGTGTGTGTGTGAGTGTGTGTGAGTGTGTGTGTGAGTGTGAGCGTGTGTGTGAGTGTGAGCGTGTGTGTGTGAGTGTGTGTGTGAGCGTGTGTGTGAGTGTGAGCGTGTGTGTGAGTGTGAGCGTGTGTGTGTGAGTGTGTGTGTGAGCGTGTGTGTGTGAGTGTGTGTGTGAGTGTGTGTGTGAGTGTGAGCGTGTGTGTGAGTGTGAGCGTGTGTGTGTGAGTGTGTGTGTGAGCGTGTGTGTGAGTGTGAGCGTGTGTGTGAGTGTGAGCGTGTGTGTGTGAGTGTGTGTGTGAGCGTGTGTGTGTGAGTGTGTGTGTGAGTGTGTGTGTGAGCGTGTGCTTCAGTCAGGAGTCTCTCCCTCTCTTGTTGTCTGAATGATCTTAACTGCCTTCCTAGGAGAAGTATCATCCTAGCTGCCTTCCTAGGAGAAGTATCATCCTAGCTGCCTTCCTAGGAGAAGTATCACCCTAGCTGCCTTCCTAGGAGAAGTATCACCCTAGCTGCCTTCCTAGGAGAAGTATCACCCTAGCTGCCTTCCTAGGAGTAGTATCACCCTAGCTGCCTTCCTAGGAGAAGTATCATCCTAGCTGCCTTCCTAGGAGAAGTATGACCCTAGCTGCCTTCCTAGGAGAAGTATCACCCTAGCTGCCTTCCTAGGAGAAGTATGACCCTAGCTGCCTTCCTAGGAGAAGTATGACCCTAGCTGCCTTCCTAGGAGAAGTATCATCCTAGCTGCCTTCCTAGGAGAAGTATCACCCTAGCTGCCTTCCTAGGAGAAGTATCACCCTAGCTGCCTTCCTAGGAGAAGTAACACCCTAGCTGCCTTCCTAGGAGAAGTATCACCCTAGCTGCCTTCCTAGGAGAAGTATCATCCTAGCTGCCTTCCTAGGAGAAGTATCACCCTAGCTGCCTTCCTAGGAGAAGCATCATCCTAGCTGCCTTCCTAGGAGAAGTATCACCCTAGCTGCCTTCCTAGGAGAAGTATCACCCTAGCTGCCTTCCTAGGAGAAGTAACACCCTAGCTGCCTTCCTAGGAGAAGTATCACCCTAGCTGCCTTCCTAGGAGAAGTATCATCCTAGCTGCCTTCCTAGGAGAAGTATCATCCTAGCTGCCTTCCTAGGAGAAGTATCACCCTAGCTGCCTTCCTAGGAGAAGTATGACCCTAGCTGCCTTCCTAGGAGAAGTATGACCCTAGCTGCCTTCCTAGGAGAAGTATCACCCTAGCTGCCTTCCTAGGAGAAGTATCATCCTAGCTGCCTTCCTAGGAGAAGTATCATCCTAGCTGCCTTCCTAGGAGAAGTATCACCCTAGCTGCCTTCCTAGGAGAAGTATGACCCTAGCTGCCTTCCTAGGAGAAGTATGACCCTAGCTGCCTTCCTAGGAGAAGTATCATCCTAGCTGCCTTCCTCTCTCTCTTGTCTTACTGCTGTCACCATGTCATAGAACTCCAGTAGGTTTGTGACACAGGATTTCCCGTCCCTGAAACCATGTTGGCTGCTATTGATGAGATCGTTCCTTTCTAGGTGTTCCACCACTCTTCTCCTGATAATCTTCTCCATGATTTTGCATACTATACATGTCAGTGACACTGGTCTGTAGTTTAATGCTGTGTGTGTGTATGTGAGTGTGAGCGTGTGTGTACTCACCTAGTTGTACTCACCTAGTTGAGGTTGCGGGGGTCGAGTCCGAGCTCCTGGCCCCGCCTCTTCACTGATCGCTACTAGGTCACTCTCCCTGAGCCGTGAGCTTTATCATACCTCTGCTTAAAGCTATGTATGGATCCTGCCTCCACTACATCGCTTCCCAAACTATTCCACTTACTGACTACTCTGTGGCTGAAGAAATACTTCCTAACATCCCTGTGATTCATCTGTGTCTTCAGCTTCCAACTGTGTCCCCTTGTTACTGTGTCCAATCTCTGGAACATCCTGTCTTTGTCCACCTTGTCAATTCCTCTCAGTATTTGGTATGTCGTTATCATGTCCCCCCTATCTCTCCTGTCCTCCAGTGTCGTCAGGTTGATTTCCCTTAACCTCTCCTCGTAGGACATACCTCTTAGCTCTGGGACTAGTCTTGTTGCAAACCTTTGCACTTTCTCTAGTTTCTTCACGTGCTTGGCTAGGTGTGGGTTCCAAACTGGTGCCGCATACTCCAACATGGGCCTAACGTACACGGTGTACAGGGTCCTGAATGATTCCTTATTAAGATGTCGGAATGCTGTTCTGAGGTTTGCTAGGCGCCCATATGTGTGTATGTGAGTGTGAGCGTGTGTGTGTATGTGAGTGTGAGCGTGTGTGTGAGTGTGAGTGCGAGCTTGTGTGTGAGTGTGAGCGTGTATGTGAGGGTGAGAGTGTGTGTGAGCGTGAGCGTGTGTGTATGTGAGTGAGAGCGTGTGTGTGTATGTGAGTGTGAGCGTGTGTGCGTATGTGAGTGCAAGCGTGTGTGTGTATGTGAGTGTGAGCGTGTGTGTGTATGTGAGTGTGAGCGTGTGTGTGTATGTGAGTGTGAGCGTGTGTGTGTATGTGAGTGTGAGCGTGCGTGTGTATGTGAGTGTGAGCGTGTGTGTGTATGTGAGTGTGAACGTGTGTGTGTATGTGAGTGTGAGCGTGTGTGTGTATGTGAGTGTGAGCGTGTGTGTGTATGTGAGTGTGAGCGTGCGTGTGTATGTGAGTGTGAGCGTGTGTGTGTATGTGAGTGTGAGCGTGTGTGTGTATGTGAGTGTGACCGTGTGTGTGTATGTGAGTGTGAGCGTGTGTGTGTATGTGAGTGTGAGCGTGTGTGTGTATGTGAGTGTGAGCGTGTGTGTGTATGTGAGTGTGAGCGTGTGTGCGTATGTGAGTGTGAGCGTGCGTGTGTATGTGAGTGTGAGCGTGTGTGTGAGTGTGAGCGTGTGTGTGTATGTGAGTGTGAGCGTGTGTGTGTATGTGAGTGTGAGCGTGCGTGTGTGAGTGTGAGCGTGTATGTGAGTGTGAGCGTGTGTGTGTATGTGAGTGTGAGCGTGTGTGTGTGTGTATGTGAGTGTGAGCGTGTGTGTGTGTGTATGTGAGTGTGAGCGTGTGTGTGTGTATGTGAGTGTGAGCGTGTGTGTGTATGTGAGTGTGAGCGTGTGTGTGTGTGTATGTGAGTGTGAGCGCGTGTGTGTATGTGAGTGTGAGCGTGTGTGTGTATGTGAGTGTGAGCGTGTGTGTGTGTGTGTGAGTGTGAGCTTGTGTGCGTGTATGTGAGTCTGAGCGCGTGTGTGTATGTGAGTGTGAGCGTGTGTGTGTATGTGAGTGTGAGCGTGTGCGTGTATGTGAGTGTGAGCGTGTGTGTGTATGTGAGTGTGAGCGTGTGTGTGTACGTGAGTGTGAGCGTGTGTGTGTATGTGAGTGTGAGCGTGTGTGTGTATGTGAGTGTGAGCGTGTGTGTGTATGTGAGTGTGAGCGTGTGTGTGTGTGTGAGTGTGAGCGTGTGTGAGTGTATGTGAGTGTGAACGTGTGTGTGTATGTGAGTGTGAGCGTGTGTGTGTATGTGAGTGTGAGCGTGTGTGTGTGAGTGTGAGCGTGTGTGTGTATGTGAGTGTGAGCGTGCGTGTGTATGTGAGTATAAGCGTGTGTGTGAGTGTGAGCGTGTGTGTGTATGCGAGTGTGAGCGTGTGTATGTGAGTGTGAGCGTGTGTGTGTATGTGAGTGTGAGCGTGTGTGTGTATGTGAGTGTGAGCGTGTGTGTGTATGTGAGTGTGAGCGTGTGTGTGTATGTGAGTGTGAGCGTGTGTGTGTATGTGAGTGTGAGCATGTGTGTGTATGTGAGTGTGAGCGTGTGTGTGTATGTGAGTGTGAGCATGTGTGTGTATGTGAGTGTGAGCATGTGTGTGTATGTGAGTGTGAGCGTGTGTGTGTGTGTGAGCGTGTGTGTGAGTGTGAGCGTGTGTGTGTATGTGAGTGTGAGCGTGCGTGTGTATGTGAGTGTGAGCGTGTGTATGTGAGTGTGAGCGTGTGTGTATATGTGAGTGTGAGCGTGTGTGTGTATGTGAGTGTGAGCGTGTGTGTGTATGTGAGTGTGAGCGTGTGTGTGTATGTGAGTGTGAGCATGTGTGTGTATGTGAGTGTGAGCGTGTGTGTGTATGTGAGTGTGAGCGTGTGTGTATGTGAGTGTGAGCGTGTGTGTGTATGTGAGTGTGAGCGTGTGTGTGTATGTGAGTGTGAGCATGTGTGTGTATGTGAGTGTGAGCGTGTGTATGTGAGTGTGAGCGTGTGTGTGTGTGAGCGTGTGTGTGTATGTGAGTGTGAGCGTGTGTGTGTATGTGAGTGTGAGCATGTGTGTGTATGTGAGTGTGAGCGTGTGTGTGTATGTGAGTGTGAGCGTGTGTGTGTATGTGAGTGTGAGCGTGAGTGTGTATGTGAGTGTGAGCATGTGTGTGTATGTGAGTGTGAGCATGTGTGTGTATGTGAGTGTGAGCGTGTGTGTGTGAGTGTGAGCGTGTGTGTGTGTGAGCGTGTGTGTGAGTGTGAGCGTGTGTGTGTGTGTGAGCGTGTGTGTGAGTGTGAGCGTGTGTGTATGTGAGTGTGAGCGTGTGTGTGTATGGGAGTGTGAGCGTGTGTGTGTATGTGAGTGTGAGCGTGTGTGTGTATGTGAGTGTGAGCGTGTCTGTGCATGTGAGTGTGAGCGTCTGTGTGTATGTGAGTGTGAGCATGTGTGTGTATGTGAGTGTGAGCGTGTGTATGTGAGTGTGAGCGTGTGTGTGTGAGTGTGAGCGTGTGTGTGTGTGAGCGTGTGTGTGAGTGTGAGCGTGTGTGTGCATGTGAGTGTGAGCGTGTGTGTGTGAGTGTGAGATTGTGTGTGTCTGTGAGTGTGAGCGTGTGTATGTGAGTGTGAGCGTGTGTGTGAGTGTGAGCGTGTGTGTGTGTGAGCGTGTGTGTGAGTGTGAGCGTGTGTGTGTGTGAGCGTGTGTGTGTGAGTGTGAGCGTGTGTGTGTGTGAGCGTGTGTGTGAGTGTGAGCGTGTGTGTGTGTGAGCGTGTGTATGTGAGTATAAGCGTGTGTGTGAGTGTGAGCGTGTGTGTGTGTGAGCGTGTGTGTGAGTGTGAGCGTGTGTGTGAGTGTGAGCGTATGTGTGAGTGTGAGCGTGTGTGTGAGTGTGAGCGTGTGTGTGAGTGTGAGCGTGTGTGTGAGTGTGAGCGTGTGTGTGAGTGTGAGCGTGTGTGTGTGAGTGTGAGCGTGTGTGTGCGTGTGAGCGTGTGTGTGTGAGTGTGAGCGTGTGTGTGTGAGTGTGAGCGTGTGTGTGAGTGTGAGCGTGTGTGTGTGAGTGTGAGCGTGTGTGTGAGTGTGAGCGTGTGTGTGAGTGTGAGCGTGTCTGTGAGTGTGAGCGTGTGTGTGTGAGTGTGAGCGTGTGTGTGAGTGTGAGCGTGTGTGAGTGTGAGGGTGTGTGTGAGTGTGAGCGTGTGTGTGAGTGTGAGCGTGTGTGTGAGTGTGAGCGTGTGTGTGTGAGTGTGAGCGTGTGTGTGAGTGTGAGCGTGTGTGTGAGTGTGAGCGTGTGTGTGAGTGTGAGCGTGTGTGTGAGTGTGAGCGTGTGTGTGAGTGTGAGCGTGTGTGTGAGTGTGAGCGTGTGTGTGAGTGTGAGCGTGTGTGTGAGTGTGAGCGTGTGTGTGAGTGTGAGCGTGTGTGTGAGTGTGAGCGTGTGTGTGAGTGTGAGGGTGTGTGTGAGTGTGAGCGTGTGTGTGAGTGTGAGCGTGTGTGTGAGTGTGAGCGTGTGTGTGAGTGTGAGCGTGTGTGTGAGTGTGAGCGTGTGTGTGAGTGTGAGCGTGTGTGTGAGTGTGAGCGTGTGTGTGAGTGTGAGCGTGTGTGTGAGTGTGAGCGTGAGCGTGTGTGTGAGTGTGAGCGTGTGTGTGAGTGTGAGCGTGTGTGTGAGTGTGAGCGTGTGTGTGAGTGTGAGCGTGTGTGTGAGTGTGAGCGTGTGTGTGAGTGTGAGCGTGTGTGTGAGTGTGAGCGTGAGCGTGTGTGTGAGTGTGAGCGTGTGTGTGAGTGTGAGCGTGTGTGTGAGTGTGAGGGTGTGTGTGAGTGTGAGCGTGTGTGTGAGTGTGAGCGTGTGTGTGAGTGTGAGCGTGTGTGTGAGTGTGAGCGTGTGTGTGAGTGTGAGCGTGTGTGTGAGTGTGAGCGTGTGTGTGAGTGTGAGCGTGTGTGTGAGTGTGAGCGTGTGTGTGAGTGTGAGCGTGTGTGTGAGTGTGAGCGTGTGTGTGAGTGTGAGCGTGTGTGTGAGTGTGAGTGTGAGCGTGTGTGTGAGTGTGAGCGTGTGTGTGAGTGTGAGCGTGTGAGTGAGTGTGAGCGTGTGTGTGAGTGTGAGCGTGTGTGTGAGTGTGAGCGTGTGTGTGAGTGTGAGCGTGTGTGTGAGTGTGAGCGTGTGTGTGAGTGTGAGCGTGTGTGTGAGTGTGAGCGTGTGTGTGAGTGTGAGCGAGTGTGTGAGTGTGAGCGTGTGTGTGAGTGTGAGCGTGTGTGTGAGTGTGAGCGTGTGTGTGAGTGTGAGCGTGTGTGAGTGTGAGTGTGAGCGTGTGTGTGAGTGTGAGCGTGTGTGTGTGTGTGAGCGTGTGTGTGAGTGTGAGCGTGTGTGTGAGTGTGAGCGTGTGTGTGAGTGTGAGCGTGTGTGTGAGTGTGAGCGTGTGTGTGAGTGTGAGCGTGTGTGTGAGTGTGAGCGTGTGTGTGAGTGTGAGCGTGTGTGTGAGTGTGAGCGTGTGTGTGTGAGTGTGTGTGTGTGAGTGTGTGTGTGAGTGTGAGCGTGTGTGTGCGTGTGAGCGTGTGTGTGTGAGTGTGTGTGTGAGCGTGTGTGTGAGTGTGAGCGTGTGTGTGAGTGTGAGCGTGTGTGTGTGAGTGTGTGTGTGAGCGTGTGTGTGTGAGTGTGTGTGTGAGTGTGTGTGTGAGTGTGAGCGTGTGTGTGAGTGTGAGCGTGTGTGTGTGAGTGTGTGTGTAAGCGTGTGTGTGAGTGTGAGCGTGTGTGTGAGTGTGAGCGTGTGTGTGAGTGTGAGCGTGTGTGTGAGTGTGAGCGTGTGTGTGAGTGTGAGCGTGTGTGTGAGTGTGAGCGTGTGTGTGAGTGTGAGCGTGTGTGTGAGTGTGAGCGTGTGTGTGAGTGTGAGCGTGTGTGTGTGAGTGTGTGTGTGTGAGTGTGTGTGTGAGTGTGAGCGTGTGTGTGAGTGTGAGCGTGTGTGTGTGAGTGTGTGTGTGAGCGTGTGTGTGAGTGTGAGCGTGTGTGTGAGTGTGAGCGTGTGTGTGTGAGTGTGTGTGTGAGCGTGTGTGTGTGAGTGTGTGTGAGTGTGTGTGTGAGTGTGAGCGTGTGTGTGAGTGTGAGCGTGTGTGTGTGAGTGTGTGTGTGAGCGTGTGTGTGAGTGTGAGCGTGTGTGTGAGTGTGAGCGTGTGTGTGTGAGTGTGTGTGTGAGCGTGTGTGTGTGAGTGTGTGTGTGAGTGTGTGTGTGAGTGTGAGCGTGTGTGTGAGTGTGAGCGTGTGTGTGTGAGTGTGTGTGTGAGCGTGTGTGTGAGTGTGAGCGTGTGTGTGAGTGTGAGCGTGTGTGTGTGAGTGTGTGTGTGAGCGTGTGTGTGTGAGTGTGTGTGTGAGTGTGTGTGTGAGCGTGTGCTTCAGTCAGGAGTCTCTCCCTCTCTTGTTGTCTGAATGATCTTAACTGCCTTCCTAGGAGAAGTATCATCCTAGCTGCCTTCCTAGGAGAAGTATCATCCTAGCTGCCTTCCTAGGAGAAGTATCACCCTAGCTGCCTTCCTAGGAGAAGTATCACCCTAGCTGCCTTCCTAGGAGAAGTATCACCCTAGCTGCCTTCCTAGGAGTAGTATCACCCTAGCTGCCTTCCTAGGAGAAGTATCATCCTAGCTGCCTTCCTAGGAGAAGTATGACCCTAGCTGCCTTCCTAGGAGAAGTATCACCCTAGCTGCCTTCCTAGGAGAAGTATGACCCTAGCTGCCTTCCTAGGAGAAGTATGACCCTAGCTGCCTTCCTAGGAGAAGTATCATCCTAGCTGCCTTCCTAGGAGAAGTATCACCCTAGCTGCCTTCCTAGGAGAAGTATCATCCTAGCTGCCTTCCTAGGAGAAGTAACACCCTAGCTGCCTTCCTAGGAGAAGTATCACCCTAGCTGCCTTCCTAGGAGAAGTATCATCCTAGCTGCCTTCCTAGGAGAAGTATCACCCTAGCTGCCTTCCTAGGAGAAGCATCATCCTAGCTGCCTTCCTAGGAGAAGTATCACCCTAGCTGCCTTCCTAGGAGAAGTATCACCCTAGCTGCCTTCCTAGGAGAAGTAACACCCTAGCTGCCTTCCTAGGAGAAGTATCACCCTAGCTGCCTTCCTAGGAGAAGTATCATCCTAGCTGCCTTCCTAGGAGAAGTATCATCCTAGCTGCCTTCCTAGGAGAAGTATCACCCTAGCTGCCTTCCTAGGAGAAGTATGACCCTAGCTGCCTTCCTAGGAGAAGTATGACCCTAGCTGCCTTCCTAGGAGAAGTATCATCCTAGCTGCCTTCCTAGGAGAAGTATGACCCTAGCTGCCTTCCTAGGAGAAGTATCACCCTAGCTGCCTTCCTAGGAGAAGTAACACCCTAGCTGCCTTCCTAGGAGAAGTATCACCCTAGCTGCCTTCCTAGGAGAAGTATCATCCTAGCTGCCTTCCTAGGAGAAGTATCACCCTAGCTGCCTTCCTAGGAGAAGTATCATCCTACCTGCCTTCCTAGGAGAAGTATGACCCTAGCTGCCTTCCTAGGAGAAGTATCACCCTAGCTGCCTTCCTAGGAGAAGTAACACCCTAGCTGCCTTCCTAGGAGAAGTATCACCCTAGCTGCCTTCCTAGGAGAAGTATCATCCTAGCTGCCTTCCTAGGAGAAGTATCATCCTAGCTGCCTTCCTAGGAGAAGTATGACCCTAGCTGCCTTCCTAGGAGAAGTATCACCCTAGCTGCCTTCCTAGGAGAAGTAACACCCTAGCTGCCTTCCTAGGAGAAGTATCACCCTAGCTGCCTTCCTAGGAGAAGTATCATCCTAGCTGCCTTCCTAGGAGAAGTATCATCCTAGCTGCCTTCCTAGGAGAAGTATCACCCTAGCTGCCTTCCTAGGAGAAGTATCATCCTACCTGCCTTCCTAGGAGAAGTATGACCCTAGCTGCCTTCCTAGGAGAAGTATCACCCTAGCTGCCTTCCTAGGAGAAGTATCACCCTAGCTGCCTTCCTAGGAGAAGTATCACCCTAGCTGCCTTCCTAGGAGAAGTATCATCCTAGCTGCCTTCCTAGGAGAAGTATCATCCTAGCTGCCTTCCTAGGAGAAGTATCACCCTAGCTGCCTTCCTAGGAGAAGTATGACCCTAGCTGCCTTCCTAGGAGAAGTATGACCCTAGCTGCCTTCCTAGGAGAAGTATCATCCTAGCTGCCTTCCTAGGAGAAGTATGACCCTAGCTGCCTTCCTAGGAGAAGTATCACCCTAGCTGCCTTCCTAGGAGAAGTAACACCCTAGCTGCCTTCCTAGGAGAAGTATCACCCTAGCTGCCTTCCTAGGAGAAGTATCATCCTAGCTGCCTTCCTAGGAGAAGTATCACCCTAGCTGCCTTCCTAGGAGAAGTATCATCCTACCTGCCTTCCTAGGAGAAGTATGACCCTAGCTGCCTTCCTAGGAGAAGTATCACCCTAGCTGCCTTCCTAGGAGAAGTAACACCCTAGCTGCCTTCCTAGGAGAAGTATCACCCTAGCTGCCTTCCTAGGAGAAGTATCATCCTAGCTGCCTTCCTAGGAGAAGTATCATGCTAGCTGCCTTCCTAGGAGAAGTATCACCCTAGCTGCCTTCCTAGGAGAAGTATGACCCTAGCTGCCTTCCTAGGAGAAGTATGACCCTAGCTGCCTTCCTAGGAGAAGTATCACCCTAGCTGCCTTCCTAGGAGAAGTATGACCCTAGCTGCCTTCCTAGGAGAAGTATGACCCTAGCTGCCTTCCTAGGAGAAGTATCACCCTAGCTGCCTTCCTAGGAGAAGTATCACCCTAGCTGCCTTCCTAGGAGAAGTATCACCCTAGCTGCCTTCCTAGGAGAAGTATCATCCTAGCTGCCTTCCTAGGAGAAGTATCATCCTAGCTGCCTTCCTAGGAGAAGTATCACCCTAGCTGCCTTCCTAGGAGAAGTATGACCCTAGCTGCCTTCCTAGGAGAAGTATGACCCTAGCTGCCTTCCTAGGAGAAGTATGACCCTAGCTGCCTTCCTAGGAGAAGTATGACCCTAGCTGCCTTCCTAGGAGAAGTATCACCCTAGCTGCCTTCCTAGGAGAAGTATCATCCTAGCTGCCTTCCTAGGAGAAGTATCACCCTAGCTGCCTTCCTAGGAGAAGTATCACCCTAGCTGCCTTCCTAGGGGAAGTAACACCCTAGCTGCCTTCCTAGGAGAAGTATGACCCTAGCTGCCTTCCTAGGAGAAGTATCATCCTAGCTGCCTTCCTAGGAGAAGTATCACCCTAGCTGCCTTCCTAGGAGAAGTATCCTCCTAGCTGCCTTCCTAGGAGAAGTATCACCCTAGCTGCCTTCCTAGGAGAAGTATCATCCTAGCTGCCTTCCTAGGAGAAGTATCATCCTAGCTGCCTTCCTAGGAGAAGTATCACCCTAGCTGCCTTCCTAGGAGAAGTATCATCCTAGCTGCCTTCCTAGGAGAAGTATCATCCTAGCTGCCTTCCTAGGAGAAGTATCACCCTAGCTGCCTTCCTAGGAGAAGTATCACCCTAGCTGCCTTCCTAGGAGAAGTATCATCCTAGCTGCCTTCCTAGGAGAAGTATGACCCTAGCTGCCTTCCTAGGAGAAGTATGACCCTCGCTGCCTTCCTAGGAGAAGTATCACCCTAGCTGCCTTCCTAGGAGAAGTATCATCCTAGCTGCCTTCCTAGGAGAAGTATCACCCTAGCTGCCTTCCTAGGAGAAGTATCACCCTAGCTGCCTTCCTAGGAGAAGTAACACCCTAGCTGCCTTCCTAGGAGAAGTATGACCCTAGCTGCCTTCCTAGGAGAAGTATCATCCTAGCTGCCTTCCTAGGAGAAGTATCACCCTAGCTGCCTTCCTAGGAGAAGTATCCTCCTAGCTGCCTTCCTAGGAGAAGTATCATCCTAGCTGCCTTCCTAGGAGAAGTATCACCCTAGCTGCCTTCCTAGGAGAAGTATCACCCTAGCTGCCTTCCTAGGAGAAGTATCATCCTAGCTGCCTTCCTAGGAGAAGTATCATCCTAGCTGCCTTCCTAGGAGAAGTATCACCCTAGCTGCCTTCCTAGGAGAAGTATCATCCTAGCTGCCTTCCTAGGAGAAGTATCATCCTAGCTGCCTTCCTAGGAGAAGTATCACCCTAGCTGCCTTCCTAGGAGAAGTATCACCCTAGCTGCCTTCCTAGGAGAAGTATCATCCTAGCTGCCTTCCTAGGAGAAGTATCACCCTAGCTGCCTTCCTAGGAGAAGTATCATCCTAGCTGCCTTCCTAGGAGAAGTATCACCCTAGCTGCCTTCCTAGGAGAAGTATCATCCTAGCTGCCTTCCTAGGAGAAGTATCATCCTAGCTGCCTTCCTAGGAGAAGTATCATCCTAGCTGCCTTCCTAGGAGAAGTATCACCCTAGCTGCCTTCCTAGGAGAAGTATCATCCTAGCTGCCTTCCTAGGAGAAGTATCACCCTAGCTGCCTTCCTAGGAGAAGTATCATCCTAGCTGCCTTCCTAGGAGAAGTATCATCCTAGCTGCCTTCCTAGGAGAAGTATCACCCTAGCTGCCTTCCTAGGAGAAGTATCATCCTAGCTGCCTTCCTAGGAGAAGTATCACCCTAGCTGCCTTCCTAGGAGAAGTATCATCCTAGCTGCCTTCCTAGGAGAAGTATCACCCTAGCTGCCTTCCTAGGAGAAGTATCACCCTAGCTGCCTTCCTAGGAGAAGTATCATCCTAGCTGCCTTCCTAGGAGAAGTATCATCCTAGCTGCCTTCCTAGGAGAAGTATCATCCTAGCTGCCTTCCTAGGAGAAGTATCATCCTAGCTGCCTTCCTAGGAGAAGTATCATCCTAGCTGCCTTCCTAAGAGAAGTATCATCCTAGCTGCCTTCCTAGGAGAAGTGTCATCCTAGCTGCCTTCCTAGGAGAAGTATCATCCTAACTGCCTTCCTAGGAGAAGTATCATCCTAGCTGCCTTCCTAGGAGAAGTATCATCCTAGCTGCCTTCCTAGGAGAAGTATCATCCTAGCTGCCTTCCTAGGAAAAGAACCATCCTAGCTGCCTTCCTAGGAGAAGTATCATCCTAGCTGCCTTCCTAGGAGAAGTATCATCCTAGCTGCCTTCCTAGGAGAAGTATCACCCTAGCTGCCTTCCTAGGAGAAGTATCATCCTAGCTCCCTTCCTAGGAGAAGTATCATCCTAGCTGCCTTCCTAGGAGAAGTATCACCCTAGCTGCCTTCCTAGGAGAAGTATCATCCTAGCTGCCTTCCTAGGAGAAGTATCATCCTAGCTGCCTTCCTAGGAGAAGTATCATCCTAGCTGCCTTCCTAGGAGAAGTATCATCCTAGCTGCCTTCCTAGGAGAAGTATCATCCTAGCTGCCTTCCTAGGAGAAGTATCATCCTAGCTGTCTTCCTAGGAGAAGTATCATCCTAGCTACCTTCCTAGGAGAAGTATCATCCTAGCTGCCTTCCTAAGAGAAGTATCATCCTAGCTGCCTTCCTAGGAGAAGTATCATCCTAGCTGCCTTCCTAGGAGAAGTATCATCCTAGCTGCCTTCCTAGGAGAAGTATCATCCTAGCTGCCTTCCTAGGAAAAGAACCATCCTAGCTGCCTTCCTAGGAGAAGTATCATCCTAGCTGCCTTCCTAGGAAAAGAACCATCCTAGCTGCCTTCCTAGGAGAAGTATCATCCTAGCTGCCTTCCTAGGAGAAGTATCATCCTAGCTGCCTTCATAGGAGAAGTATCATCCTAGCTGCCTTCATAGGAGAAGTATCATCCTAGCTGCCTTCCTAGGAGAAGTATCACCCTAGCTGCCTTCATAGGAGAAGTATCATCCTAGCTGCCTTCCTAGGAGAAGTATCATCCTAGCTGCCTTCCTAGGAGAAGTATCATCCTAGCTGCCTTCATAGGAGAAGTATCATCCTAGCTGCCTTCATAGGAGAAGTATCATCCTAGCTGCCTTCATAGGAAAAGTATCATCCTAGCTGCCTTCATAGGAGAAGTATCATCCTAGCTGCCTTCATAGGAGAAGTATCATCCTAGCTGCCTTCATAGGAGAAGTATCATCCTAGCTGCCTTCATAGGAGAAGTATCATCCTAGCTGCCTTCATAGGAAAAGTATCATCCTAGCTGCCTTCCTAGAAGAAGTAATCATGATCTTAACTGCCGTCCTAGATGAGGTATGATCCTAGCTTCCTTCCTAGTAGAAGTAAGCAATTATATACACAGGACTTTTTCCAGGCATCTTTCCCAGCACATTCAGTAAATAAGTGTAGAAAAAATACTACTGAGACCTTCCGTACTTTTAGACACCAGCAGCTTACTGACTGGTATATTCTTCTCTCGTTTGGGCAGATTTCTGTGATCATCCACAACCTCGTTGCTCGAATGACTTCCAGCAACATTAAGAAACTATTAAAATGGAGGAACACACAGCACATTGAATTCATTGCTAATATTTATAATATATCTTATGGGCCATTTGATGATCTATACATATGTGTAATGCCTCGAAGCTTCTAACAACGCATCAAGGAGTGTTTAAAAAAGAGGCAAGTTAAGTAATGCCTTCAACAGACACCACAACACCCACAACCATCTCATGAACTTCCAAAATGCCAGTCTTGTCATCAAAGAATCAGACCGACGTCACAGACTCTGTGTAGAGTCTGCTCTTATCTCCACCAACACCATCGCTAAAAACAGGCAGTTTATGACCTTGGAAATACTTCTCCAACACACCTTTCTTAAGCAGAACAAAGCCATCACGTAGCTCTGCCCACTAGCCCGTGCACCATGGCTTTACATACTCTTGTGTCTTCTATTATCTGTTTTGGATTAATAAATACCCTGGTGAGCGAAACGTCTTCTTAATATCCTAGCTACTGCATTTGTCCGTGTATTTCTTGCATGCAGGGCTCACAAAGCCAGGATGGAGTTAACATACTAGCAACCAGTTTGACAGGCAGGTCCAGGAGGTGAGACTCGACCAGGAAGTGACAGTCGACCAGGAGGTGAGAGTCGACCAGGAGGTGAGACTCGACCAGGAAGTGACAGTCGACCAGGAGGTGAGACTCGACCAGGAAGTGAGAGTCGACCAGGAGGTGAGAGTCGACCAGGAGGTGAGACTCGACCAGGAAGTGACAGTCGACCAGGAGGTGAGACTCGACCAGGAAGTGAGAGTCGACCAGGAGGTGAGAGTCGACCAGGAGGTGAGACTCGACCAGGAGGTGAGAGTCGACCAGGAGGTGAGAGTAGACCAGGTGAGACTCGACCAGGAAGTGAGACTCGACCAGGAGGTGAGAGTCGACCAGGAGGTGAGACTCGACCAGGAAGTGAGAGTCGACCAGGAGGTGAGAGTCGACCATGAGGTGAGAGTCGACCAGGAGGTGAGAGTCGACCAGGAGGTGAGAGTCGACCAGGAGCTGGGAGTCGACCAGGAGGTGAGACTCGACCAGGAAGTGAGAGTCGACCAGGAGGTGAGAGTCGACCAGGAGGTGAGACTCGACCAGGAAGTGAGGGTCGACCAGGAGGTGAGAGTCGACCAGGTGAGAGTCGACCAGAAGGTGAGACTCGATCAGGAGGTGAGAGTCGACCAGGAGGTGGGAGTCGACCAGGAGGTGAGACTCGACCAGGAGGTGAAAGTCGACCAAGAGGTGAGACTCGGCCAGGGGGTGAGACTCGACCAGGAGGTGAGAGTCGACCAGGAGGTGAGAGTCGACCAGGAGGTGAGAGTCGACCAGGAGGTGAGAGTCGACCAGGAGGTGAGAGTCGACCAGGAGGTGAGAGTCGACCATGAGGTGAGACTCGACCAGGAGGTGAGACTCGACCAGGAGGTGAGATTCGACCAGGAGGTGAGAGTAGACCAGAAGGTGAGACTCGACCAGGAAGTGAGACTCGACCAGGAGGTGAGAGTCGACCAGGAGGTGAGAGTCGACCAGAAAGTGAGACTCGACCAGAAGGTGAGAGTCGACCAGGAGGTGAGAGTCGACCAGGAGGTGGGAGTCGACCAGGAGGTGAGACTCGACCAGGAAGTGAGAGTCGACCAGGAGGTGAGACTCGACCAGGAGGTGAGACTCGACCAGGAGGTGGGAGTCGGCCAGGAGGTGAGACTCGACCAGGAAGTGAGAGTCGACCAGGAGGTGAGAGTCGACCAGGAGGTGAGACTCGACCAGGAAGTGAGACTCGACCAGGAGGTGAGAGTCGACCAGGAGGTGAGACTCGACCAGGAGGTGGGAGTCGACCAGGAGGTGAGACTCGACCAGGAACTGAGAGTCGACCAGGAGGTGAGAGTCGACCAGGAGGTGAGACTCGACCAGGAAGTGAGGGTAGACCAGGAGGTGAGAGTCGACCAGGTGAGATTCGACCAGGAGGTGAGACTCGATCAGGAGATGAGAGTCGACCAGGAGGTGGGAGTCGACCAGGAGGTGAGACTCGACCAGGAGGTGAAAGTCGACCAGGAGGTGAGACTCGGCCAGGAGGTGAGACTTGACCAGGAGATGAGAGTCGACCAGGAAGTGAGAGTCGACCAGGAGGTGAGAGTCGACCAGGAGGTGAGACTCGACCAGGAAGTGAGAGTCGACCAGGAGGTGAGAGTCGACCAGGAGGTGAGACTCGACCAGGAGGTGAGAGTCGACCAGGAGGTGAGAGTAGACCAGAAGGTGAGACTCGACCAGGAAGTGAGACTCGACCAGGAGGTGAGAGTCGACCAGAAGGTGAGACTCGACCAGGAAGTGAGAGTCGACCAGGAGGTGAGACTCGACCAGGAGGTGAGAGTCGACCAGGAGGTGAGAGTCGACCAGGAGGTGGGAGTCGACCAGGAGGTGAGACTCGACCAGGAGGTGGGAGTCGACCAGGAGGTGAGACTCGACCAGGAACTGAGAGTCGACCAGGAGGTGAGAGTCGACCAGGAGGTGAGACTCGACCAGGAAGTGAGGGTAGACCAGGAGGTGAGAGTCGACCAGGTGAGATTCGACCAGGAGGTGAGACTCGATCAGGAGATGAGAGTCGACCAGGAGGTGGGAGTCGACCAGGAGGTGAGACTCAACCAGGAGGTGAAAGTCGACCAGGAGGTGAGACTCGGCCAGGAGGTGAGACTTGACCAGGAGATGAGAGTCGACCAGGAAGTGAGAGTCGACCAGGAGGTGAGAGTCGACCAGGAGGTGAGACTCGACCAGGAAGTGAGAGTCGACCAGGAGGTGAGAGTCGACCAGGAGGTGAGACTCGACCAGGAGGTGAGAGTCGACCAGGAGGTGAGAGTAGACCAGAAGGTGAGACTCGACCAGGAAGTGAGACTCGACCAGGAGGTGAGAGTCGACCAGAAGGTGAGACTCGACCAGGAAGTGAGAGTCGACCAGGAGGTGAGACTCGACCAGGAGGTGAGAGTCGACCAGGAGGTGAGAGTCGACCAGGAGGTGGGAGTCGACCAGGAGGTGAGACTCGACCAGGAAGTGAGAGTCGACCAGGAGGTGAGAGTCGACCAGGAGGTGAGACTCGACCATGAAGTGAGGGTCGACCAGGAGGTGAGAGTCGACCAGGTGAGAGTCGACCAGGAGGTGAGACTCGACCAGGAAGTGAGAGTCGACCAGGAGGTGAGAGTCGACCAGGAGGTGAGACTCGACCAGGAGGTGAGAGTCGACCAGGAGGTGAGAGTCGACCAGGAGGTGAGAGTCGACCAGGAGGTGAGACTCGACCTGGAAGTGAGAGTCGACCAGGAGATGAGAGTCGACCAGGAGGTGAGAGTCGACCAGGAGGTCAGGCTCGACCAGAAGGTGAGACTCGACAAGGAGGTGAGAGTCGACCAGGAGGTGAGACTCGACCAGGAGGTGAAAGTAGACCAGGAGGTGAGACTCGGCCAGGAGGTGAGACTCGACCAGGAGGTGAGAGTCGACCAGGAGGTGAGACTCGACCAGGAGGTGAGAGTCGACCAGAAGGTGAGAGTCGACCAGGAGGTGGGAGTCGACCAGGAGGTGAGACTCGACCAGGAAGTGAGAGTCGACCAGGAGGTGAGACTCGACCAGGAGGTGAGACTCGACCAGGAAGTGAGGGTCGACCAGGAGGTGAGAGTCGACCAGGAGGTGAGAGTCGACCAGGAGGTGAGACTCGACCAGGAGGTGAGAGTCGACCAGGAGGTGAGAGTCAACCAGGAGGTGAGAGTCGACCAGGAGGTGAGACTCGACCAGGAAGTGAGAGTCGACCAGGAGATGAGAGTCGACCAGGAGGTGAGAGTCGACCAGGAGGTCAGGCTCGACCAGAAGGTGAGACTCGACCAGGAAGTGAGACTCGACCAGGAGGTGAGAGTCGACCAGGAGGTGAGAGTCGACCAGGAGGTGAGAGTCGACCAGGAGGTGAGAGTCGACCAGGAGGTGAGACTCGACCAGGAGGTGAGACTCGACCAGGAGGTGAGAGTCGACCAGGAGGTGAGAGTCGACCAGGAGGTGAGAGTCGACCAGGAGGTGAGAGTCGACCAGGAGGTGAGACTCTCAATATTTGTGTGTGTACACACAAACACATACTGAGAGGAATCGACAAGGTGGACAGAGACAGGATGTTCCAGAGATGGGACAAGGCAACAAAGGGTCACAATTGGAAGCTGAAGACTCAGATGAGTCACAGAGATGTTAGGAAGTATTTTTTCAGTCACAGAGTTGTCAGGAAGTGAAATAGTCTGGGAAATGATGTAGTAGAGGCACTATCCATACATAGCTTTAAGAAGAGGTATGATAAAGCTCATGGAGCAGGAAGAGTGACCTAGCAGCGACCAGTGAAGAGGCGGGACCAGAAACTGTGACTTGACCCCTGCAAACACAACTAGGTGAGTACAACTTGTTGATTATGACAAAGTGAGTACAACTAGTTGAGTACAGCTAGGTGAGTACACAAACACACACACACACACACACACATTGATTCTTTCTTGAGGAATGGCAAGAAAGAATCAATGAGAAGTCCCCAGACATCATAGCAGTTACAGAAACAAAACTCACGGAGACAATAACAGATGCAATCTTCCCACCAGGATACCAGATCATGAGGAAGGATAGAAGGGGCAGGGGGGGAGGTGGGGTTGCTCTGCTCGTAAAAAACAGATGGAAATTTGAGAAAATGGAAGGTATAGATGAGACGGGAGAAAGAGACTACATAGTAGGTACACTTCAGTCTGGGGAACACAAAGTGGTCATTGCAGTGATGTATAATCCACCACAGAACTGCAGGAGGCCAAGAGAGGAATATGAAGAGAGCAACAGAGCAATGGTGGACACACTTGCTGAGGTGGCAAGAAGAGCTCACTCCAGCAGAGCAAAGTTGTTGGTTATGGGGGATTTCAACCACAGGGAGATTGACTGGGAAAACCTTGAGCCACATGGGGGTCCCGAAACATGGAGAGCCAAGATGTTGGACGTGGTGCTGGAAAACCTCATGCACCAACATGTTAAGGACACTACCAGAGTGAGAGGGGAGGATGAACCAGCAAGATTGGACCTTGTGTTCACCCTGGGCAGCTCAGACATTGAGGACATCAAGTATGAGAGTCCCCTAGGAGCTAGCGACCACGTGGTTCTGTGCTTTGAATACACAGTAGAGCTGCAAGTGGAGAGAATAACAGGAGTTGAATGGGAAAAGCCTGACTATAAAAGAGGGGACTACATATGGTTGAAGAACTTCCTGCGGGAGGTCCAGTGGGACAGAGAACTGGCAGGAAAGCCAGTACATGAAATGATGGAATATGTAACAACAAAATGCAAGGAGGCAGTGGAAAGGTTTATTCCCAAGGGCAACAGTAACAACAGGAAGACCAGAACGAGCCCCTGGTTTACCCGACGGTGTAAGGAGGCAAAAACAAAGTGCAATAGAGAATGGAAAAAGTACAGAAGGCAGAGAACACACGAAAATAGGGAGATCAGTCGCAGAGCCAGGAATGAGTATGCACAGGTAAGGAGGGAAGCCCAGCGACAGTATGAAAATGATATAGCATCGAGAATCAAGACTGACCCGAAACTGTTGTTTAGCCACATCAGGAGGAAGACAACAGTCAAAGACCAGGTGATCAGATTAAGGACAGAAGGTGGAGAACTCACAAGAAATGATCAGGAGGTATGTGAGGAGCTGAACAGGAGATTTAAGGAAGTTTTTACAGTAGAGACAGGAAGGGCTGTGGGAAGACAGCACAGAAGGGAACATCAAGAGGGAATATACCAACAAGTGTTGGATGACATACGAACAACTGAGGAGGAGGTGAAGAAGCTCCAAAGTGACCTTGACACCTCAAAGGCGATGGGACCGGACAACATCTCCCCATGGGTCCTTAGAGAAGGAGCAGAGATGCTGTGCATGCCTCTAACCACAATCTTCAACACATCCCTTGAAACTGGGCAACTACCTGAGAAATGGAAGACAGCTAATGTAGTCCCCATATTTAAGAAAGGAAACAGAAACGAGGCACTAAACTACAGACCTGTGTCTCTGACATGTATTGTGTGCAAAGTCATGGAGAAGATTATCAGGAGGAGAGTGGTCGAACACCTGGAAAGGAACAAGATTATAAATGAAAACCAGCATGGGTTCATGGAAGGCAAATCTTGTATCACAAACCTCCTGGAGTTTTATGACAAGGTAACAGAAGTAAGACACGAGAGAGAGGGGTGGGTAGATTGCGTTTTCCTAGACTGCAGGAAGGCCTTCGACACAGTTCCCCACAAGAGATTAGTGCAGAAGCTGGAGGATCAGGCGCATGTAACAGGGAGGGCACTGCAATGGATCAGGGAATACCTGACAGGGAGGCAGCAACGAGTCATGGTACGTGAAGAGGTATCACAGTGGGCGCCTGTGACGAGCGGGGTCCCACAGGGGTCAGTTCTAGGACCAGTGCTATTTTTGATATATGTGAGCGACATGATGGAAGGAATAGACTCTGAAGTGTCCCTGTTCGCAGATGATGTGAAGTTGATGAGAAGAACTAAATCGGATGAGGATGAGGCAGGACTGCAAAGAGACCTGGACAGGCTGGACATGTGGTCCAGTAACTGGCTTCTCGAATTCAATCCAGCCAAATGTAAAGTCATGAAGATTGGGGAGGGGCAAAGAAGACCGCAGACAGAGTATAGGCTAGGTGGACAAAGACTACAGACCTCACTCAGGGAGAAAGACCTTGGGGTGACCATAACACCGAGCACATCACCGGAGGCACACATCAACCAAATAACTGCTGCAGCATACGGGCGCCTGGCAAACCTGAGAATAGCGTTCCGATACCTTAATAAGGAATCGTTCAAGACACTGTACACTGTGTATGTTAGGCCCATACTGGAGTATGCAGCACCAGTCTGGAACCCACACCTGGTCAAGCACGTCAAGAAGTTAGAGAAAGTACAAAGGTTTGCAACAAGGCTAGTCCCAGAGCTCAGGGGAAGGTCGTACGAGGAAAGGTTGAGGGAGATCGGACTGACGACACTGGAGGACAGAAGGGTCAGGGGAGACATGATAACGACATACAAGATACTGCGGGGAATAGACAATGTGGACAGAGATAGGATGTTCCAGAGAGGGGACACAGGGACAAGGAGTCACAACTGGAAGCTGAAGACTCAGACGAGTCACAGGGACGTTAGGAAGTATTTCTTCAGTCATAGAGTTGTCAGCAAGTGGAATAGCCTAGCAAGTGAAGTAGTGGAGGCAGGAACCATACATAGTTTTAAGAAGAGGTATGATACAGCTCAGGAAGCAGAGAGAGAGAGGACCTAGTAGCGATCAGTGAAGAGGCGGGGCCAGGAGCTGAGTCTCGACCCCTGCAACCACAATTAGGTGAGTACAATTAGGTGAGTACACCACATATTCAGCATATGGGCGCCTGGCAAACCTGAGAATAGCGTTCCGATACCTTAGTAAGGAATCGTTCAAGACACTGTACACCGTGTACGTCAGGTCCATACTGGCGTATGCATCACCCGTTTGGAACCCGCACTTGATAAAGCACGTCAAGAAATTAGATAAAGTGCAGAAGTTTGCAACAACTTTAGTTCCAGAGCTAAGGGGAATGTCCTATGAAGAAAGGCGAAGGGAAATCGGCCTGACGACACTGGAGGACAAGAGGGTTAGGGGAGACATGATAACGACATACAAAATGCTGCGTGGAATAGACAAGGTGGACAAAGACAGGATGTTCCAGAGATGGGACGCAGAAACAAATGGTCACATTTAGAAGTTGAAGACTCGGATGAGTGAAAGGGAAGTTAGGAAGTATTTCTTCAGTCATAGAGTAATCAGGAAGTGCAACAGTCTAGCAAGTGAGGTAGTGGAGGCAGGAACCATACTTAGCTTTAAGACGAGGTATGATAAAGCTCATGGAGTAGGGAGAGGGAGGACCTAGTAGCGTTCAGTGAAGAGGCAAGGCCAGGAGCTGAGTCTCGACCCCTACAACCACAATTAGGCGAGTACACACGCATGCACACATGCACACACGCACACACACAACCAGCACGGATTCATGGAAGGCAAATCCTGTGTCACAAACCTTCTGGAGTTTTATGACAAAGTTACAGAAGTAAGACATAAGAGGGAGGGGGGGGGTTGATTGCATTTTCTTGGACTGCAAGAAGGCCTTCGACACAGTTCCTCACAAGAGATTAGTGCAGAAACTAGAGAATCAGGCGCATATAACAGGAAGGGCACTGCAGTGGATCAGAGGCAACAACGAGTAATGGTATGTGATGAGGTATCACAGTGGGCACCTGTGACGAGCGACATGATGGAAGGGATAGATTCAGAGGTGTCCCTGTTCGCAGATGATGTGAAGTTAATGAAGAGAATTACATCAGACGAGGATCAGGTAGGACTTCAAAGAGACCTGGACAGGCTGGACACTTGGTCCAGCAACTGGCTTCTTGAATTCAACCCTGCAAAGTCATGAAAATCGGAGAAGGGCAAAGAAGACCGCAGACAGAGTATAGGCTAGGTGATGAAGACTGCAAACCTCGCTCAAGGGGTGACCATAACACTGAGCACGTCTCCGGAGGCACACATCAATCAGATAACTGCTGATAAACTAGACACATGTGCAACCATTGGGTATCTTTATTGAGGAAACGTTTCACCACACAGTGGCTTCATCAGTCCATACAAAGGAGAATCTTGAAGAACAGGAGGAGAATGAGGTAATCAGTCCCTCAGCCTTGAGTCGATGTGGTTCTCTGAACCATTCATCTACAATCCTGTCAGACACTGCAACTTCTTGGGATCTTAATACTTGGGAATTCTTCGCTTGCCTAACCCTTGGGCACGACCTACTTCCACATTGAACAAATGTGACACCACCTACGACTGCTGCACCTCTCCTGCCTACGGTTTATAAGCTCCTTCTCCGCACTTATTCCGTAATCTATTCAAGATTGATGGACTGACCACATCGTCTCAAGGTTGAGGGACTGATTACCTCATTCTCCTCCTGTTCTTCAAGATTCTCCTTTGTATGGACTGATGAAGCCACTGTGTGGCGAAACGTTTCCTCAATAAAGATACCCAATAGTTGCACATGTGTCTAATTTATCAACGTGTCGGTTCTCTGAACCATTCATCTACAATCCTGGCAGACACTGCAACTTCTTGGGATCTTAATACTCAGATAACTGCTGCAGCATATGGGCGCCTGGCAAACCTGAGAATAGCGTTCCGACACCTTAGTAAGGAATCGTTCAAAGCACTGTACACTGTGTACGTCAGGCCCATACTGGAGTATGCAGCACCAGTTTGGAACCCACACCTGGTCAAGCACGTCTAGAAATTAGAGAAAGTACAAAGGTTTGCAACAAGGCTAGCTCCGGAGCTCAGGGGTATGTCCTACGAAGAAAGGTTGAGGGAAATCGGACTGACGACACTAGAGGACAGGAGAGTCAAGGAAGACATGATAACGACATACAAAATACTGCGTGGAATATATAAGGTGGATAGAGACAGGATGTTCCAGTGAGGGGACACAGAAACAAGGGGTCACAATTGGAAGCTGAAGACTCAGACGAGTCACAGGGATGCTAGGAAGTATTTCTTCAGCAATAGAGTAGTCAAGAAGTGGAATAGCTTAGCAAGTGATGTAGTGGAGGCAGGAACCATACATAGCTTTAAGACGAGGTATGACATGGCTCAGGAAACAGAGAGAGGACCTAGTAGCGATCAGTGAAGAGGCGGGGCCAGGAGCTGAGTCTCGACCCCTGCAACCACAATTAGGTGATTACACTCACACACACACACACACACACACACACACACACACACACACACACTCACACACACACACACACACACACACACACACACAGGTGGACAAAAACAGGATTGACAAGGTGGACAAAAACAGGATGTTCCAGAGATTGGACACAGTAACAAGGGGACACAGTTGGAAGCTAAAGACACAGATGAATCACAGGGATGTTAGGAAGTATTTCTTCAGCCACAGAGTAGTCAGTAAGTGGAATAGTTTGGGAAGCGATGTAGTGGAGGCAGGATCCATACATAGCTTTAAGCAGAGGTACGATAAAGCTCACGGCTCAGGGAGAGTGACCTAGTAGCGATCAGTGAAGAGGCGGGGCCAGGAGCTCGGACTCGTCCCCCGCAACCTCAACTAGGTGAGTACAACTAGGTGAGTACACACACACACACACACACACACACACACACACACACACACACACACACAATAATAGGTGAATACAAATTTTAGAAGATGAAAGAAGTCCGCTGGATGACTGGGACAGACTTCAAGACTCGTCGAATAAAAGATCACTGGAATTTAGCTCCAGCAGAAGATAATTCATGAAGGTGGAAGTGTGGTGAAGGAGCAGTGACAGAGCAGTGACAGAGCAGTGACAGAGCGCCTCCTGGGGACCAGCATCGTGCAACAACCTCAAGAAAAACACATTCGAATAACATTTACTCAAAATATACGAGAATATAAGAACACGTGAATATAGAAACATCTTTACATCGACAAGACTTGAACAAGCTTTGCTACGCAGGTTTTTGAGTATTTATGGTTACCACTGACCCATGCTAGGCAGGTCTTTCTTACATGCAGCCACTCTCACTCGCATTATATAACCATCAAAAATCCGGAAGTTACACTATATCCTAACTGCTGATCAACATGATGTTACTAATTCAAGAGACCGATGTAACATGATGTTGACAGGTCCTTGTCAAACCCAACCCATCTTACCACAGTTGTACTACAACTACTACTACTACCGTCGTTGCATGAGGCTGTTAGAGGTACTCCACTTGACACGAAGACGACTCACCGCGCCCTTGTCATTGGGCTGTCCCAGCCATAGGGCTGTAAAAGGTACACCACGTGTACACTCTGACAATCCTTCGGGAGTCACTGTCGGGTCACCACATGGAGAAGATCCGGGCCAGGACCCGTCCTGGCAAACCAACATGAATGAATAACTTCTATATTAGGACTGACGAAGCCACTCGTGGCAAAACGCTTCTTCTAATATATATCCTGAACTGCACATACGTGTTTTGTTTTACCACACACTCCCACATGTGTACCTCTCGCTTCGTTGCATCTACCAGGTAGTTTGTGCCACTTGTCCACAACTCTATTGCCAAATCAGTGCTTTACGAAACCCTTTCTACATCTAAATTTATTCAACTTGAATCCATTACAGCGAATCCTATTCTGCTCATATAATTTCAGCACTTTATTTTACTTCCATTATGTATTCAGTTTTCCCACTTTTACATGTCATTTCAATCATCTCCAATAAACGAGTGAGAAAGATCTGATCAGGGTTGCCTATCATGAGGTACTGAGGCTACCAACTTGGGCACCTTTGAAAATAGGTTGGACAGTCATGTAGGTGGGAGTGGTTGGATTTGAGAAAGGCTTGCCTAGTATGGGCCAGTAGGCCTATCTCGGTGTTCCTCCTGATGTTCTTAGATTTTCGCCATTACGATGAGTAAATCCAGTAACATCATAAACCTTGGTAACTGATACCAACAAATTGGTTTAAGTGTTTGTTCAAATATCTTCTTAATCCAAATTCGGTTACTTTAGCCTATCTTACAAAAAAAAAGTGTTGTAAATCGGAGTAATGTTGTCATTCTTCTCTATATGTTTTACAGTGCATTTATGTCTTTTCTGTGATATATAGATCAGAAGCAAGCTGCATAACATATAACGTTGAAGTATAACAAGGTCAGAGAATAGATAAATACAAACGTTTGCGGATTTAAAACATTTTTAAGAGACTTCTCGCCCATTATTATCTACGACCTGACAAGAGTAGGATATAGGTAAGACACATATGCAACAGTTAGGTATCTTCATTTCGAAACGTTTCGCCTACACAGTAGGCTTCTTCAGTCGAGTACAGAAAAGTTGATAGAAGCAGAAGAGACTTGAAGACGATGTAATCAGCCCATCACCCTTGAAGTTTTGAGGTGGTCAGTCCCTCAGTCTGGAGAAGAGTATTGTTCCATAGTCTGAAACAATATGGGGTTGAAGTATGTATGTGTAATGTTCGCCAAGACCGTAGTCCTGGCACGGGTCTCAATCTTGCGATGACCCGTCTATGGAGTTAACTCCATAGAAGGGTCCACATACACTATCCGAAGACTCTGATACGGCTTAACAGGAACTAATCACTTTTCTCGTCCAGGCAGCAGAATGCGCAATTCCAAAGAAATCCGCAGGACGAACTCACAAAAGAGACTGGTGGTTCTACAACGACGAGGTGCGGGAGCAGAACCACAGCATCAACTTTTTTAGGAAGCTATACAGGCGTAACCCTACAGCAGAGAACAGGAATACTCTGAGAGCCATTGTGCAGCATGCCCGCAGAGTCTCTCTCAGAGTAAAAACTGAGAAATGCCTGGAGTGGTGCTCAACATTCGGGCATCACACCACCTTAATGAGATATGGAGCTAGCTTAACATCGCAACTGGCAAAAGCAAGCTGAGGCCACCAGCACACCCGAACCCATCCCAGGAAGCTGAGAAACTAGTGGAGTTCATCACTTCCAGGGGAGCCTCCACTCAGCTCCCACAGGACATCCGGGATATACAGACGGATCATCTGCCACAGCGCCAGTTAACGATACAAGCTGCATGTGAGTCGGAAGATGTGACTGATGAAGACCTCACGGACTTGGAACTTCGACATGCCATTAATACAGAGGTAACTATAAAACGATTATATTTAGTGGCAGGAGTCAGGTGGGTAGTTGTAGTAGTAGTAGTAGTAGTAGTAGTACTGCTGGTAGTACTAGTAGTAGTGGTGGTTGTAGTAGTAGTAGTAATAGTACCACTAGTAGTACCGGTGGTAGTAGTAGTAGTAGTAGTGGTGGTGGTGGTAATAATTGTGGTGAGACGGGTTGGGCTAGAGAAAGATTTGTCAACATCATGGAACAGCAGTCTCCAGAATGGGTAATATCCTGTGGATAGTGTTACTGACAGCAATTAGGGCAGCTTCTATGCACTTTCGCCGTCTTCAATCGTCTTCTTTAATCACTAGTTTAGCCTCACTGAATTTCATGAGGTGTACAATATCGTCTCTATGTTGAACACACGCGTGTTTACGGTCGTCATTTCTGCAAGCATTTTTGTGTTCTGAGATCCTAATGTCCAGAGATCTGGCTGTTTCCCCCACATATATTTTGTCACACCCCCCACATGGTTATACTGTATATTCCTGCACTCGTGCCAGAATCATGCTTGGGCTTTTGAACCAGGTTCCTAATAGTAGTTGATGAGCTAGTAGATATTTTAGATAGTTTTCTGTCAAACATTTTTGAAAAGTTAGTTGCAACGTCACTGACAGGTAAAACGATGCAACTTGGAGGCTTTTTTACAACTTGATTGGTGTTAGTCTTGTTGAGGATTCATGTCGCACGTTTTTTGCAATCACATATGAAGTGTAGGGGAGAGTGTAGTGTACTAAAAGAATGTGTGATGTATGTGCATTCTTCTTCAAGGAACTGCAAACTGGAAATTCTGTGACCTTATCTAAAATATATTTAGTTGAATTAGGCTAAATTAAATTTCGCGTGTTATAATAAGGTTAGGTAAGTTTTCTGAGGTTCATTTGGTACAAAATTATTAATTTTTACTTAACCGTAAATGAAAATATATATCATTAAACATATAAGAGAAATTTTTAGAAAGGACTTAATTTTAAATGAGTTCTTGCTAATTGACCAGTTTTACGTATTCGGCACGACACGCACACACATTATAATATATATATATATATATATATATTTTATTATTATTATTATCACACTGGCCGATTCCCACCAAGGCAGGGTGGCCCGAAAAAGAAAAACTTTCACCATCATTCACTCCATCACTGTCTTGCCAGAAGGGTGCTTTACACTACAGTTTTTAAACTGCAACATTAACACCCCTCCTTCAGAGTGCAGGCACTGTACTTCCCATCTCCAGGACTCAAGTCCGGCCTGCCGGTTTCCCTGAACCCCTTCATAAATGTTACTTTGCTCACACTCCAACAGCACGTCAAGTATTAGAAACCATTTGTCTCCATTCACTCCTATCAAACACGCTCACGCATGCCTGCTGGAAGTCCAAGCCCCTCGCACACAAAACCTCCATTTCCCCCTCCCTCCAACCTTTCCTAGGCCGACCCCTACACCGCCTTCCTTCCACTACAGACTGATACACTCTTGAAGTCATTCTGTTTCGCTCCATTCTCTCTACATGTCCGAACCACTTCAACAACCCTTCCTCAGCCCTCTGGACAACAGTTTTGGTAATCTCGCACTTCCTCCTAACTTCCAAACTACGAATTCTCTGCGTTACATTCACACCTCACATTGCCCTCAGACATGACATCTCCACTGCCTCCAGCCTTCTCCTCGCTGCAACATTCATCACCCATTCTTCACACCCACATAAGAGCGTTGGTAAAACTATACTCTCATACATTCCCCTCTTTGCATCCAAGGACAAAGTTCTTTGTCTCCACAGACTCCTAAGTGCACCACTCACCCTTTTCCCCTCATCAATTCTATGATTCACCTCATCCTTCATAGACCCATCCGCTGACACGTCCACTCCCAAATATCTGAATACATTCACCTCCTCCATACTCTCTCCGTCCAATCTGATATCCAATCTTTCATCACCTAATCTTTTTGTTTTCCTCATAACCTTACTCTTTCCTGTATTCACTTTTAATTTTCTTCTTTTGCACACCCTACCAAATTCATCCACCAATCTCTGCAACTTCTCTTCAGAATCTCCCAAGAGCACAGTGTCATCAGCAAAGAGCAACTGTGACAACTCCCACTTTATGTGTGATTCTTTATCTTTTAACTCCACGCCTCTTGCCAAGACCCTTGCATTTACTTCTCTTACAACCCCATCTATAAATATATTAAACAACCACGGTGACATCACACATCCTTGTCTAAGGCCTACTTTTACTGGGAAATAATTTCCCTCTTTCCTACATACTCTAACTTGAGCCTCACTATCCTCGTAAAAACTCTTCACTGCTTTCAGTAACCTACCTCCTACACCATACACCTGCAACATCTGCCACATTGCCCCCCTATCCACCCTGTCATACGCCTTTTCCAAATCCATAAATGCCACAAAGACCTCTTTAGCCTTATCTAAATACTGTCAACTTATGTGTTTCACTGTAAACACCTGGTCCACACACCCCCTACCTTTCCTAAAGCCTCCTTGTTCATCTGCTATCCTATTCTCCGTCTTACTCTTAATTCTTTCAATAATAACTCGACCATACACTTTACCAGGTATACTCAACAGACTTATTCCCCTATAATTTTTTCACTCTCTTTTGTCTCCTTTGCCTTTATACAAAGGAACTATGCATGCTCTCTGCCAATCCCTAGGTACCTTACCTTCTTCCATACATTAATTAAATAATTGCACCAACCACTCCAAAACTATATATATATATATATATATATATATATATATATATATATATATATATATATATATATATATATATATATATATATATATATATATATATATATATATTCATATATATAAATTACCGGAGTACTGTCGGAAAGTAGATTTAGAATAACATGCTCTCTCGGAGAATAACGATGTCTCAAAAATATCTGCCAGTTTAGGAGCCTCGATAACTTATATCAAGTCATGGAGCTCTAGAAATTCATGCACATCTGAACTAACACCCTTGAACAAATTACTAAGAAGTACCAGCCGCACAAATTCGCTGAAAATTGCCACACCCACAGCTTTATACACTGAGTGAATAGTCTAGACCAGTGGTTCCCAAACTGGGGGTAAATTACCCCCTGGGGGTAATTTAACCATTTTTGGGGGGTAATGGAGGGGTGACAGAAAAAAAGTTATGAATTCTGAAAATCAAGAAAACAATGCGGTACCCGGTATGAGGATTATTGTTAACTTTGTCTTAGTATATAAAGTTGTAAAGTAAACCTATTATAAGTAAGTAATAAAGTTAAACCAAATAACAATAAACATCAAAAACTAATATACAGTATTAGAAAAGAAGAAATATATAGCTAAGTGTGTGGAAACCCAAAAGTATTTTGACAAGTATGCTTCAGGACAAAAGTCACTCAGTAGCCCAGATCGACCTGTCCAGTACGCGTCACTCACTTCCTGAGGCTGCCTCTATTTCACACTGTCAGTTTATCTGTGAGCATCAGCCGAGGTAGACATAAGCTGGTATGTATGTGTACTGCCCTGTGCAGTATATAGTTAGTATTTACCCACTGTTACTGTGAATTTGTAGCTATTATTAATTTTATATATAATGTATGTGTGGTTCTTACGTTTTCAATGGTTTTGCTAGGATTAGCAGAGTATGCGAGGCTGTATACGTTCACGTTTAGCCATATATATCAATAATAACAACATTTTGTGAAAGGGGTAACATGCTTTATGTGGCATGTTAAATTGGGTAACAAGCTGAAAAAGTTTGGGAACCACTGGTGTAGACTGTCCTTTAACGAAATCCATTGAAGACTGTCCGGGTTGGCCCCTGTTTAGCTTAAACTCACATCTGTATTACGTCGGTATACAATGATGTGCACTAATGATAGTAAACATTACAGTGCTACAAGGTAAAAGTATATTCTTGTTTTTTGTGCCTTGTTTTACGAAGCTACGTGAACAGGTGCCGCATTAGGCGGCACCTGTTCACGTAGCGGCAAAACTCTTACCTGATTCTAGAATGAGTCGAAGAACTGCTCAGGTTCGGACTGAGAAAAACGTGGTACTAACGACAGATTTCTACATCCTAAAACGCTCATCTCAGGTACGACGATATTACCTCCTCTCCTTCTGTTATGTATTTCCCTAGCGAAAGCAAGCTCTTCCCTAGCCTGCTCGAGTGTGTGTCTCGTAAATTCGAGTACCAAAAAAGTAGATGGGTCCTAAGCTTAACCTTGTCTACTACCGTTTGTCCGGATGACTGGAGATTCCCAGGTAGACATTCAAAAATATGATCTCTACCGTTGTGAGAAAGGAAACCCAAAAGTGAGAGAAGACAAACACGAGATTCTGTGCAGCAGATACACCAGACTAAGAAGTCATGAGTGATGGATCAGACCTTAGCAAGTTGCAGATTAACTCTCGAAGTTTACACTCCAGTTAAATAGCGATGATATTCAATGCCAACAGAACGATCAATATGCCAACAGTGTTGCAGAATAATAATAATAATAACAATAATAATAATAATAATAATAATAATAATAATAATAATAATAATAATAATAATAAAATATCTTTATTTGCTACAAGTACATGTACAAGGTGTACAGACCATTTAAAGCCGCTTGTTATGCTGAGCATTTCGGGCAAATTAGGCCTTTGTCCCAGGATGCGACCCACACCAGTCGACTAACTCCCAGGTACCCATTTTGAACTGATGGGTGAACAGGGACAGGGACAGCAGGTGTCTTATGGAAACACGTCCCTAATATTTTCCAGCCAAACCGGAGGAGATTCGAATCCCGGACCTCAGTGTGTGAGCTGAGTGCTCTAGCGATCAAGCTACGGGACACCTTGTCTGGAGAGAGTAATACGAGATATAATATATGGCTGGCACCCAACGTCTGACTCATGACGGTTGTATTACCTGGAGATTATCTGGAGGTTATTCCGGGGATCAACGCCCCCGCGGCCCGGTTCATGACCAGGCTTCCCGGTGGATCAGGGCCTGATCAACCAGGCTGTTACTGCTGGCCGCACGCAGTCCAACGTACGAGCCACAGCCCGGCTGATCCGGCACTGACTTTAGGTATCTGTCCAGCTCTCTCTTGAAGGCAGCCAGGGGTTTATTGGCAATTCCCCGAATGCTTGATGGGAGGCTGTTGAACAGTCTTGGGCCCCGGACACTTACGGTATTTTCTCTTGGTGTACCAATGGCGCCCCTACTTTTTATTGGGGGCATTTTGCATCGCCTGCCCAGTCTTTTACTTTCGTAGGGAGTGATTTCTGTGTGCAGATTTGGGACCATTCCTTCCAGGATTTTCCAAGTGTAGATTATGATATATTTCTCCCTCCTGCGTTCCAACGAGTACAAGTCAAGTGCTTCCAAGCGTTCCCAGTAGTTAAGGTGCTTGACAGAACTTATACGTGCAGTAAAGCATCTCTGTCCACAACTACCAATAGAACAACGTAACCAACGCTAAGCAATAATGCAATGTACCTAGTGCAAAGTTGTAGCGATGTAAAATAGGAGCAACGTAAGACAAACAACAACAGACAGTAGCAAGAAAGCAAGACAGTATAATGTTTCTGGGGAGGCATTCCTCATATCGAAGTCACGTACTGTTAACTGTCCTGTGGTACCAGTTATAAAGTTGTAAGACCAGTAAGAGATCAATCACCTAAACTATTTATTGATGTAATGGGCAGAAAATATACATTAGATGTTTTCTGAATTCCCAGTAATTCCCACCATTAATAATATTTAAAGTAGATATTGTAATATTCCCAATTTAAGAACTAGTGCGCCAGGTTGCAAAACTCTAGTAGGTGTTAAACCACTGAAATCAAACAACCGAAATCAACGATGATTTTTTGCTGCAAGGTAAATTACCTCTGGACACCCTGATTGCCAACATGTGATTCGTGATGGAGTGCAGGATGTGTGGATGTCTGACGTACGCTGAATATAAATGACGTACACGACGCATGCCGTCGGCACTCTCGCCTTATGTGCAGAATAAGGCGAGTTTGTTTTATACGTGGTGTAGAATAATGCAGGTTCGTCTTGTAGATTTTTTTTTTTTTGTCTCTGCGGTATAACCTTGGGAGGGGACAAGGTGAACCACACGGGAATCTGGGAATACAATATCTTTTGTGACATGTTGTTACTGGGTACCTGGAGGCGCTCTCTTTTGTTCACTGTGACTGCGTTTACTTTCTTCCACGAGGAGAGAGATTCACCTAGAAAAGTTGGAAAAGGCAAGCGAACTGTATAACACTGATAATTATAATAATAATAATAATAATAATAATAATAATAATAATAATAATAATAATAATAATAATAATAATAATAATAATAATAATAATAATAATACAGTTTCTCGTCGAGAGAAGGACCAACGTTGAACTTCTTCCGTTCACTGACATATTTGTATGGAAGATTCCAGACATAGTTAAGAGTTTATTTTGCACACACTCTTACAGGAACCAGGAGAGGCAGGAGGAGCTTAAAGCTATTAGTGAAATTGAAAGAAATTCAAAATATTTCTTTTCATATGCCATAAACAAGGCAAATACCACATCTAGTATCGGGCCCTTACTCAGACAGGATGGGACTTACACAGATGACAACAAGGAAATGAGTGAAATATTGAAATCCCAGTACGACTGTGTTTAGTGAACCACTAATCGGTCTGAGGATCGACGACCCAAATGATTTCTTCACGAATGAGCCTCAAAACTCCATAAATGTATGCCAGATTTCCGACATTACCCTAACTCCGATAGATTTCGAAAAAGCCATTGACAACATGCCTATGCACTCAGCCCCGGGCCCAGACTCGTGGAACTCTGTTTTCATTAAGAACTGCAAGAAACCCCTCTCGCGTGCCCTAAGTACACTATGGAGGAGGAGCTTGGACATGGGTGAAATTCCACAGTCACTTAAAACAACGGATATAGCCCCACTCCATAAAGGTGGCAGCAAAGCATTAGCTAAGAACTATAGACCAATAGCTCTGACGTCCCACATCATAAAAATCTTTGAAAGAGTGCTAAGAAGCAGGATTGCAAATCACCTGGATTCCCAAAATCTGCACAATCCAGGGCAACATGGGTTCAGGGCAGGTCGCTCCTGCCGCTCACAACTACTGGATCACTATGACATGGCCTTGGATGCACTGGAAGAAAATCAGAATGCAGATGTAATATACACAGACTTTGCAAAAGCATTTGACAAATGCGATCATAGCGTAATAGCCCATAAAATACGTGCTAAAGGAATAACTGGGAAAGTGGGGAGATGGATCTTCAACTTCCTAACAAATCGAACACAAAGAGTAGTGGTCAACAGAGTTAAATCGGAGGCTGCCATAGTGAAGAGCTCTGTTCCACAAGGCACAGTACTCGCCCCCATCTTATTCCTTATCCTCATATCAGACATAAACAGAGATATACACCACAGCACCGTATCATCCTTTGCGGATGATACTAGGATCTGCATAAGGCTGTCATCTGCTGAGGACGCGGTTAACCTCCAAGAAGATATAAACAAAGTTTTCCAGTGGGCAACGGTAAACAATATGATGTTTAATGAGGACAAATTCCAACTACTCCGTTATGGAAAACTGGAGGAGATAATAACTAGAACAGAGTATACTACTGACTCCGGCCATACAATAGAGCGGAAAAATAATGTAAGGGACCTGGGAGTAGTAATGTCTGAGGATCTCACTTTCAAGGATCACAACAGTGCCACGATCGCACGTGCAAAGAAAATGATAGGATGGATAATGAGAACTTTCAAAACGAGAGATGCCAAGCCCATGATGATCCTTTTCAAATCACTTGTTCTCTCTAGGCTGGAATACTGCTGTACATTAACATCTCCATTCAAAGCAGGTGAAATCGCAGATCTAGAGAGTATACAGAGATCCTTTACTGCACGTATAAGTTCTGTCAAGCACCTTAACTACTGGGAACGCTTGGAAGCACTTGACTTGTACTCGTTGGAACGCAAGAGGGAGAGATATATCATAATCTACAGTTGGAAAATCTTGGAAGGAATGGTCCCAAATCTGCACACAGAAATCTCTCCCAACGCAAGTAAAAGACTGGGCAGGCGATGCAAAATGCCCCCAATAAAAAGTAGGGGCGCCATTGGTACACTAAGAGAAAACACCATAAGTGTCCAGGGCCCAAAACTGTTCAACAGCCTCCCATCAAGCATTAGGGGAATTGCCAATAAACCCCCGACTGCCTTCAAGAGAGAGCTGGACAGATACCTAAAGTCAGTGCCGGATCAGCCGGGCTGTGGCTCGTACGTTGGACTGCGTCCGGCCAGCAGTAACAGCCTAGTTGATCAGGCCCTGATCCATCGGGAGGCCTGGTCATGGACCGGGCCGCGGGGGCGTTGATCCCCGGAATAACCTCCAGGTAACCAGGTAGCTCCAGGTAATCCAGGTAACACACAGACACACGCACACACACATAAGGCTGAGGAAAGAAGGTGGAGAACTCACAAGAAACGATCAAGAGGTATGTGAGGAGCTCAACACG